>NC_047119.1:46782532-47382532 GCF_902500255.1 Thalassophryne amazonica
AAACTTGAAATAGCTGGAGGGTAACGTGAAACACCTTCATAGTTGCACACATACCCCTCAGCTCTTGAGGGATAACTGGCTGCATACAGACCATCTGCAATGAATTATCTACTTCTGCACTGGTGCACTGATGCTGTATGGAATGATAATGAGTTTGAATACTTGCTTTCCTTCATCACAAACATGCAGTAAAAATGAGATCAGAAACAACATCCTGGGCCATGCAGGAATGTGCACGTTGCTTTACAATAGGATGAAATGTTCCAGACTGAGCATCACTTCACTCAGTGATCCCACAAAACCAAATCCAGCAGTAACACTGCAACAAATGAATATTACTGCTGTTTGGGATAGAACATGACTCAGGTTTCATACCTGGGCAACCATGTGTCATCAAACTCTGACATCGATGATGTGATCCAACACTGACTCAAGTGTGCAGGAGCTGCCTTTGGCTGGCTTTGTTTCCATGTTTTCCACAACAGAGACCGTGGATACAAGACAAAAATCCTCATCTACAGAGCCATCATCATGCCACATCTGCTGTACGGATCTGAGATCGGGCTCACCGCTGCTACCCGAAGACCCTAGAGTAATTTTATCTATGCTGCCTTCCCTCTGCATTAGATGGGAAGACTATCGCACCAACATCAGCGCCCTGGCTGAAGCCAAGGGCCACTGGAGTGAATGTTTCGTCATCAAGAACCAGCTTCAGTGGGTGGGTTACGTCGTTAGGATGGATGACAGCAGACTTCCAAAGCAGATCTTCTACTCCCAGCTGAGGGAAGGAAAACAGTGCAGTGGAGGACAGAAGAAATGCTACAATATCCTCTTGAAACACAACCTCAAAAAGCTGCTCCATTCACTTGAAAACCTGAGAAGATGACATGAGGGGCCGAGTCAACTGGCAAGCAATGATTCACACAAAAGTGGAATTCTTTGAAAATGCAGACAAACAACACAGAGGAAAAAAGGAGAAAGAGTAAGATCCTGACCGGCAGAAGCTTCCTGCAGCAACCATGTGCAACATCTGTAAAAAAACAGTACTTGTCAAGACTGGGCTTGTTCAGTCATCTCCACGTCCACTATCCCATCTGGGAATTAACCAAGAGACAACATTCCTTGCATTCGAGAGATTGCCATGAAGAATGTTTTAGTTTTAACTCTTCTCATGAATGTAGGATTTTGTTTTATCATTGTTCTAATACCACACTGTCCCATTTGCACTTCCATGATTCTATTGGAAGTGCTATAATAACATGAACACTACTGGCCAGTAGATGGCAGTAGAGGCCTTGAAAACAAAATTCCAGATAATCCCTGTCTGCTACATTTAAAATGCATGGAATTTAACAAATGCAAATACAATAACAATGTTTATAAACCCAGAGAATATATTCACGAGAGTTTTAGGCACTAGAGTTTAATGCTGTTGTCCGTGGAGCCTGAACAGAGTGTCTGAAATGCAATTGTCCTGTCGTGATCGTATTGAGATTACATCATCCTACCCATAATGCACTGCTGGGCACGGCATGTGCTCACAAAACCTTAAAAATTAGCACATTACTTTAAAACTAAAACATATATCTGATATTTTCACTTTATAAAACTTCAGACATGACAGTAATTTTAAATAACTTGTCCAAAATTAGTTTGGTTAAAATTTGAACCATAAGTTAAAAATGTATGCCTCTGGATGGCTTAGGTGATATTGCCAACATATGGTATGGTATTAAAGGAAATGTTTTTTTTTCTTTCTTTTTTTTTTGCTATTTCACCTTTGTCTAGCAGCTCTCTCCTATTAGCAGAGGGTGTAACTGTCCATCTGTTACAAAACTTTTAACAGGTAGGTGATGAACTGATTTTAAATTTTAAAAATGCTTGTCGCTGTTCAGCTTTGTATACTTTATCGTTCTAAAAGTTACTGGACAAAAATTAATCGGAAGATAATTGGTCCAATAATGGTTTTTAAAGTTATCTAAAAAGATAATCCGATAATGAAAACATTATCTTCGATAATTATCTGTTATCGGATTATCGGAAGTGTGCCCACCACTGTATAATAATAATAATAATAAGTAATTATTATTAATTATACTGAGTTTTGAGTGTACAGTTAGTTTATTTAAGCAGCCCAGTTAATTATAAACTCAAATACAAGATAATACTGCAGATTTTAAAGAAATTCATGCGCAGTTTTGGAATATTAAGTTTTGATCACTGAGTATATTAAATGGTAGGGCATGTTAAAATAAACAAACATACCAGCAATCCAGAATCCAATAAAACTGCTTTCAATTGCTTGTTTTGATGAAACATGAGTCAGAAACTCAGATACTTGTAGTGTTATTAAAGTGGGAAAAAACCCAGAAAAACACCATCTTTCATGATTTTAACTTGAATGATCAGTTCATTGCGAAGATTAATTATAATTATTTTTTTTTCTGTGAAATGACAAATCAACATACGAGGGCTGTCAATAAAGTATAGGTCCTTTTTATTTTTCTCAAAAACTATATGGATTTCATTCATATGTTTTTACGTCAGACATGCTTTAACCCTAGTGCACATGTGTGAGTTTTTCCACGCCTGTCGATGACGTCATTCGCCTGTGAGCACTCCTTGTGGGAGGAGTCTTCCAGCCCCTCATCGGAATTCCTTTGTCTGAGAAGTTGCTGAGAGACTGGCGCTTTGTTTGATCAAAATTTTTTCTAAACCTGTGAGACACATCGAAGTGGACACTGTTCGAAAAATTAAGCTGGTTTTCGGTGAAAATTTTAACAGCTGATGAGAGATTTTGAGGTGATACTGTCGCTTTAAGGACTTCCCATGGTGCGAGACGTCGTGCAGCACTCCCAGGTGCTGTCGTCAGCCTGTTTCAAGCTGAAAACCTCCACATTTCAGGCTCTATTGATCCAGGACGTCGTGAGAGAACATAGAAGTTTCAGAAGAAGTCGGTTTCAGCATTTTATCCGGATATTCCACTGTTAAAGGAGATTTTTGTAATGAAAGACGTGCGGACGGGTCCGGCGCGGTGCGGCGGCACAGGAAACACCTCCATGTTGATAACCATTTGTAAAATCCAGGCAGCTTTTGATGGCTTTCAGTGGAATGAGTATATGAGAAATTGTTTAACAGCTGGACATGTTCCAACTTGTCCTTAAGGCTTCCAACAGAGGTGTTTTTCCTGTGGCGGAGCGTCGCGGCAGCTGCGAGCCGATGCTGCAATCTGCCCGCATGTCTTTCATTAAAAAAATCTCCTTTAACAGTGGAATATCCAGATAAAATGCTGAAACCGACTTCTTCTGAAACTTCTATGTTCTCTCACGACGTCCTGGATCAATAGAGCCTGAAATGTGGAGGTTCTCAGCTTGAAACAGGCTGACGACGGCGCCTGGGAGCGCTGCGCGACGTCTCGCTCTGTGGGAAGTCCTTAAAGCTACAGTATCACCTCAAAATCTCTCATCAGCTGTTAAAATTTTCACCGAAAACCAGCTTAATTTTTCAAACCGTGTCCACTTCGATGTGCCTCACAGGTTTAGAAAAAATTTTGATCAAACAAAGCGCCAGTCTCTCAGCAACTTCTCAGACAAAGGAATTCCGACGAGGGGCTGGACGACTCCTCCCACAAGGAGTGCTCACAGGCGAATGACGTCACCGACAGGCGTGGAAAAACTCACGCATGCGCACGAGGGTTCAAGCATGTCTGACATAAAAACATATGAATGAAATCTATATAGTTTTTGAAAAAAATAAAGGACCTATACTTTATTGACAGACCTTGTATATTGTATTTGGAATTGCATATGTGAGCCTCGCTCAGCATTTTCACTCTTTTTTCAAATTCCTTTTCATTAGTCTTGTATACCTTGACAAAAAGATAAATTAAACAAGTGATGTGATATGACAGACTTGATATTTTGGAGAAAAAAATCAAATCACTCCCTTGTATTGGCCAGTAAGTCTTTGTTTCAGAAGACAAAGTGAGATTGGTGTGTTCTTCAACACAGCAGTCTGATGTGTGGTTTTAATCCAATCTGAGTTGTTTTCCAAGATTCAGTGTTCAGGTCATGTTAAGTCACAAGTCCAGAACAAGTCCAGAACAGGTCACTGTGCACTCTGATAGCATTAAAGTCAATCTCTTGTAGGACAAAAATGGTGTGTGACAAGATGCCAACAAGCACCTGGAACAAGCAGCCAGATCTGAGACCACAAGGCTGCGCACAGAGGAAAGGTTACGGTAGCGTATTGACAGCTGTCGCCTTCACTGACGCAACAACGCTGAGCTGTCCTACACCTGCTGCCTCATTTCTAAATGGCATCTATGCACTAAAACCACATCTGTCTCTCCAACGCATGCAGTGGAACTTTTTGAAGGAAGAACATGCGGTGAGAGGGTGAACACTTCAGGTATTCTTCAGACCAGGGCTGAACGTTTTCAGTGCCAGTCATGACTAGTTTGACGAATATGGAAAAAACAACAACAACAACAACAAAAAAACAACGCAATTTATCACGAGATGAAATTTATGGAAAACTAAGCAGCTGGAGTCACAGAGCTTGCATTTCAAATTCTTATTAAAACCTGCCAGTGTTGGAGTGGGTTCCCTCCGGGTGGTCCAGCTTCCTCCCACTTCCAAATGCATGTAGGTTAGATGAACTGGTGACTCTAAATTGACCGTGAGTGAAATGAAATTCATTGATTTTCTATACCTGCTTACTCCAACTAAGGGTCGTGGGGAGGGGCTGGAGCCTATCCAAGCAGTCATCGGACATTAGCAAGGTACACCCTGGATGCCAACCTATCACACGGCCACATATAGACACACAAACACGTTCACACGCACATACACACCTACAGCTAATTTAAAGTTTCCAGTTCACCTAACCTGCATGTCTTTCGATGTGGGAGGAAGCTGGAGCACCCAAACGGAACCCACGTGAACATGGGGAAGACATGCAAATTCCACACAGAGCCCCCAGGTTAGGGTTAGAGTTAGGGTTCCCACGATCTTCTTGCTGTGAGACAACTGTGGTAACCACTAAACCACCATGCTGCTCGTGAATGAGTTTGTTTGTGTGGTATATGTGTGTTGGCCCTGCGAAAGACTGGCAGAGGTTAATATTGTCATATCATGTCAGCAAGGTTGTAGGTTCGATATAGGGCTGCATCTATTGATTATTTTAGTAATCGAGTATTCTATTGATTTTTCTGGTGATTAATCGAGTAATCGGATAAAAAGTACTTTTGCGTTTTTAAAAAAACATCATTATGCAATGGCACAATGTTGCTGCGCCAAAGTGTTGACATTTTGCTGAAATGGTGATGGGATGTGGCTTTCTGTTTTGTTTTATTTTCTACAACTTGTAAAAAGTAACCATTTTTAAGTTTTTTTGTTTGTTTGTTTTTATATAAAGTTTGGTGGACTGGATTCCTTGTGATTTTTTTTTTTTTTATCCCTATTTCTCTGCGATTCAGCAGATGCATTTCAGCTGGAGGTTGAAAATGCAAGCCTCGCAGTCAGTTTTTTTTTATTGTTATTTTAATTAAGTTACTGTGTTCGTGAAGCATTGTGTGTTGCCCAAAAAGGCGAAAATTAAAAAGCAAACCACTCAGTGCGACTCTGAGGAAAACACAGAAGAAAGCGTGGACAGAGAGACAGCAGCCAGCCGCCGGGTCACTCCCACGTTTTTTTAAAAATAGACAAACACGCAACTTCACTTTAAATGCGCAGTTAGTCTATTTCAGATGATCAGCGTGGACCGTCTTTCTCTTAAAAGGCTTTATTTTACTGTGTGTGTTGTGTTGAAAAGCAGTAGCTATCGTTGCTAATTTGATTAGCTGTTATGATCTGGTCTTGTTCTGTTTTTTTTTCTTTTTCTGGGGACGTTACAGCGCCACACACAGGCCTGGTATATGAACTACAATGTTAAACGAAGCTTCGAGGCACAGAATTTGCGTCAAACATTTTTTGTAATCGAATTATTCAAAAGTTACTTGACTAATCGTTTCAGCCCTAGTTCGGTATGGAATTTGCATGTGTTTTTTTTTCCCCTTTGTTGATGTAGGTTCTATTATTATAATCCAACATTCTCCTTCAAAGTTGACTGCAGCTGTGAGCAGGAATGTTTGTTTGTTTTTCCCTTTTCTTTTAGTGGTTTGTTGGCTTGGCAATTTGTCCACCTGTGCTCCTCCTCTTGCTCAATGTCGACTGTGATAGGCTCCAGCTCCCGTTTACCCTCAAAAAAGGGTTAAACAGAAGAAAATGCATGGGTGGGCAAAGGTGTATAGCATCAGCACGTTACCAAAGTGATTTAACACTGGACAATTAATCCTTTAGTGAAGAAGCAGTTTTCAAAAATTTGCTGACATTGTTGGTTCTAAGCTGTAATAGAAACAACAGACACAATATTTTCAGCATTTAAAGTTTTTTTTTTTTTTTTTTTTACTGTAATCATTGCTTTTCTAGTTACTGTTTGCTGTTCAGACTGGAATGCCGTTCCAGAAACACAGATGGTAAATATTTTGCTTCTTTAGACAAATAATTAGAAGTCAGTCTTATGTAGGCACATCGGGCCGACACTTATCCCCAGATACCACAGTATGAAGTGTATGACAGTCTACAGCTCCTCCTGGACAGCATGCCAGGCCATCCCAGGTCACTTCCCCAGCCAAGGCAGTTAGGTGAACTGAGACAATTCACATGAAGTGTCTTGTCCAAGTACACAGACAGATAAAATATAATAGAACAGAATAGAATAGAGCCTTTCTTGTCATATATACAGACATCAAAATTTGTCCTATGTATCTAACCCGCCCTAATTACAGTTAGACACAATCCAACCACTAGGAGCAGTGAGCAGCCACCGTCCGGTGCCCGGGGACCAACTCCAGATGTACAGACACAGACTTGGTCAGGGGAAGAGAAAGGAGCAGACCCCAAATAAACATGACTGAAGTAATAAGTAGTATATAAAGTAAATACATAGACTGAAGAACACACCTGGAATCAAAACCCTGACCTGTATATTGATAGTCCAACATGCCATAGGCTAGCATAGTCCCACATGTACCCTCCCCACAACCCTGTAGATTTGGTATCATTAGAAAGTTTGAAAGGCACAACATCTCTGCCAATATATACTCAACAAAAATATAAACGCAACACTTTTGGTTTTGCTCCCATTTTGTATGAGATGAACTCAAAGATCTAAAACTTTTTCCACATACACAATATCACCATTTCCCTCAAATATTGTTCACAAACCAGTCTAAATCTGTGATAGTGAGCACTTCTCCTTTGCTGAGATAATCCATCCCACCTCACAGGTGTGCCGTACCAAAATGCTGATTAGACACCATGATTAGTGCACAGGTGTGCCTTAGACTGCCCACAATAAAAGGCCACTCTGAAAGGTGCAGTTTTGTTTTATTGGGGGGGGGATACCAGTCAGTATCTGGTGTGACCACCATTTGCCTCATGCAGTGCAACACATCTCCTTCGCATCATCCGTGAAGAGAACACCTCGCCAACGTGCCAAACGGCAGCGAATGTGAGCATTTGCCCACTCAAATCGGTTACGACGACGAACTGAAGTCAGGTTGAGACCCCGATGAGGACGACGAGCATGCAGATGAGCTTCCCTGAGACGGTTTCTGACAGTTTGTGCAGAAATTCTTTGGTTATGCAAACCGATTGTTCCAGCAGCTGTCTGAGTGGCTGGTCTCAGACGATCTTGGAGGTGAACATGCTGGATGTGGAGGTCCTGGGCTGGTGTGGTTACACGTGGTCTGCGGTTGTGAGGCTGGTTGGATGTAGTGCCAAATTCTCTGAAACGCCTTTGGAGACAGCTTATGGTAGAGAAATGAACATTCAATACATGAGCAACAGCTCTGGTTGACATTCCTGCTGTCAGCATGCCAATTGCACGCTCCCTCAAATCTTGCAACATCTGTGGCATTGTGCTGTGTGATAAAACTGCATCTTTCAGAGTGGCCTTTTATTGTGGGCAGTCTAAGGCACACTTGTGCACTAATCATGGTGTCTAATCAGCATCTTGATATGGCACACCTGTGAGGTGGGATGGATTATCTCAGCAAAGGAGAAGTGCTCACTATCACAGATTTAGACTGGTTTGTGAACAATATTTGAGAGAAATGGTGATATTGTATATGTGGAAAAAGTTTTAGATCTTTGAGTTCATCTCATACAAAATGGGAGCAAAACCAAAAGTGTTGCGTTTATATTTTTGTTGAGTGTATATCACATTTGAAAGATGTTTGCAGGAAATTAAAGCTGAAAAGTCACACTTTCGAATGGCATATAAATTTTGTGCAGTTAAGTGTAGAGATTTTCATTATGCTAAATATCTGAACCTTAGAGTCTAGTTTTTGTGCAGGTAATGTTATTTTTCACAAGGTATCATTTCAGTCAAATACGTTTTGACACAGCAAAGCTGTGCACATAATTCAAAACATAATTGATTCTATATAAAGACAGCTTTCATTTGGTGTTTTATATGTCCCATTTGCTTAAAAGATGATGATTTGGTAACTTTTTATGTTGTGCAGAAAAAAATATCAGATTTCATAATTCTTTTGGCTTGTGTAGGCCAATAAAAGTGCTCATATGTCATAGTGAGTGAGTGTTACCAGTTATTTTTTGTAGTCTAGACATCCAAAGCTTTCTAATGATATCACATTTATAGGGTTGTGGAGGGGGTGGGGGTGCATGAGGGACCATGCTGGCCCATGGCCTACAACTCTTATTCCATAGAACCACCTGCTCTGCTATCTAGATTAATGACATCCAATTTCACTTCATTCAGGCAGGACCAAATCACAAAATAAGTTGCAACGAGGTACTACACATGAGAGAGTTTGAACCTCACCCACCGTCTGAACAAGCACATCAGTATCAGTGTGGAAAAATATAAATAAAAAAACATCCTCAGGTATTTTTTTAACTAAATGGAAGAAACCTTAAGGAAAACAGACACAAAACCACCCCTAACACCACCCCTAACACCATCTCTAACTCCACCCCTCCACCCATAACACCATCCCTAACTCCACCCCACCACCGCTAATACCACCCCAACACAATCCCTAACTCCACCCCACCACCCCTAACACCATCTCTAACTCCACCCCACCACCCGTAACACCATCTCTAACTCCACCCCACCACTGCTAATACCACCCCTAACAAAATCCCTAACTCCACCCCACCACCCCTAACACAATCCCTAACTCCACCCCACCACCCCTAACACCATCTCTAACTCCACCCCACCACCCCTAACACCATCTCTAACTCCACCCCACCACCCCTAACACCACCCCTAACACCATCCCTAACTCCACCCCACCACCTCTTAACACCACCCCACCACCCCTAACACCACCTCTAACACCACCCCAAAACACCACCATCACCACCCTTAAAACCATCCCTAACTCCACCCCACCACACCTAGCACCACCTCTAACACCACCCCAAAAACACCACCCCACCACCCCTAACACCACACCACACAGCACCCCTAACACCACCCCACCACCCCTAACAACACCCCACCAGCTGTAACACCACTGCTAACACTACCCCTAACACCACATCTAACACCACCCCTAACACTTCCACTAACACCACTCCACCACCTATAACACCACCTCTAACATCACTCCAAACCACTCCCCAAACAAAAAACAATGAAATGAACCAAAAGCACAACAGGGAATTATCAAACATGTAGAGATAGAATTGTTTCAGCTAACCATGTAGAGAGACCAGTTATCACAACAACTGATCCAAGATGTGAAGAGCAGAATCACAGTATAATGGACTACATTTGGTAAATCAGTGTTTTGACCCTCTCACAGATTTTTCTCTTTTGACTGTATGTTAGTCCCCAAACCTGTGGGCATGCTCCACATCTCACACAACTCTCATTAAATCCCACACCTCGTATGTTGATAATAATGGTGCAATGTTGATGCCACTTTAAAGAAGAATTATTTGGCAGTGTCTACTTTGCTACAATGTCTACTCTGTCTCACATCTAAGCCCACATACCTACAGGAACAGAATACATGACCGTTGCCAGGTTTGATTGAACCTGTTCCCTAGTCATGTGAAAATGTTTGACTGATGTGTCACTAAGCATGACATGCTGATAGTGGTCTTTGGTTAGACATGAGGGACGTGGAATCTGTAGGCTGGGTGTACGTACGGGATTTGAAAAAATTTGAGAATCTCTCAGTCAGAAGCATGACCCATGGTTACTGTCACAGTTTAGTGGAGCAACCTGGAAGAAGGGAGTATTTCTGGAGATTAGATTGATGACTGGCAGCTGTGGATGTAGGCCATGGGAAGGAGCTTTTATATTGTGAAGGAGAAGATCTCTGCCCTTATGTTTGAAACTACAACCCCTGGCAATAATTATGGAATCACCGGCCTCGGAGGATGTTCATTCAGTTGTTTAATTTTGTAGAAAAAAAGCAGATCACAGACATCACACAAAACTAAAGTCATTTCAAATGGCAACTTTCTGGCTTTAAGAAACACTATAAGAAATCAGGAAAAATAACTGTGGCAGTCAGTAACGGTTACTTTTTTAGACCAAGCAGAGGGAAAAAAAATATGGACTCACTCAATTCTGAGGAATAAATTATGGAATCACCCTGTAAATTTTCATCCCCAAAACTAACACCTGCATCAAATCAGATCTGCTCGTTAGTCTGCATCTAAAAAGGAGTGATCACACCTTGGAGAGCTGTTGCACCAAGTGGACTGACATAAATCATGGCTCCAACACGAGAGATGTCAATTGAAACCAAGGAGAGGATTATCAAACTCTTAAAAGAGGGTAAATCATCACGCAATGTTGCAAAAGATGTTGGTTGTTCACAGTCAGCTGTGTCTAAACTCTGGACCAAATACAAACAACATGGGAAGGTTGTTAAAGGCAAACATACTGGTAGACCAAGGAAGACATCAAAGTGTCAAGATAGAAAACTTAAAGCAATATGTCTCAAAAATCGAAATTAACAACAAAACAAATGAGGAACGAATGGGAGGAAACTGGAGTCAACATCTGTGACCGAACTGTAAGAAACCACCTAAAGGAACTGGGATTTACATACAGAAAAGCTAAACAAAAGCCATCATTAACACCTAAACAGAAAAAAACAAGGTTACAATGGGCTAAGGAAAAGCAATCGTGGACTGTGGATGACTGGATGAAAGTCATATTCAGTGATGAATCTCGAATCTGCATTGGGCAAGGTGATGATGCTGGAACTTTTGTTTGTTGCCGTTCCAATGAGATTTTTAAAGATGACTGCCTGACGAGAACATGTAAATTTCCATAGTCATTGATGATATGGGGCTGCATGTCAGGTAAAGGCAGTGGGGAGATGGCTGTCATTACATCATCAATAAATGCACAAGTTTACGTTGATATTTTGGACACGTTTCTTATCCCATCAATTGAAAGGTTGTTTGGGGATGATGAAATCATTTTTCAAGATGATAATGCATCTTACCATAGAGCAAAAACTGTGAAAACATTCCTTGCAAAAAGACACATAGGGTCAATGTCATGGCCTGCAAATAGTCCGGATCTTAATCCAATTGAAAATCTTTGGTGGAAGTTGAAGAAAATGGTCCATGACAAGGCTCCAACCTGCAAAGCTGATCTGGCAACAGCAATCAGAGAAAGTTGGAGCCAGATTGATGAAGAGTACTGTTTGTCACTCATTAAGTCCATGCCTCAGAGACTGCAAGCTGTTATAAAAGCCAGAGGTGGTGCAACAAAATACTAGTGATGTGTTGGAGCGTTCCCTCTGCTTGGTCTAAAAAAGTAACCGTTACTGACTGCCACAATTTTTTTTCCTGATTTCTTATAGTGTTTCTTAAAGCCAGAAAGTTGCCATTTGAAATGACTTTAGTTTTGTGTCATGTCTGTGATCTGCTTTTTTTCTACAAAATTAAACAACTGAATGAACATCCTCCGAGGCCGGTGATTCCATAATTTTTGCCAGGGGTTGTATGTATGGAATCCAAAATTAAACTTTTCTGACACACTAAAGATGTAAATGGTGTGAGCCAGAAATTAATCATTTCTGATGTTTCGGCATGGTATGATGACTTTATCATGTTTAATTTTGGTGTTATGTGTTGTTGAACACTATCATTACTGCACACAAGGCAGAATGAGCCAATCATTGCTTAGCACTTGCTTGCCAAAGCTAGTTTAATTAACAAGTTGACTTTTCTCTCTCTCTCTCTCTCTCTCTCTCTCTCTGTTCTGTCCATACAGGCCCTGCTCTGCAGCATCGCTGGCTAGTGGTGCAACTCCTGATGCAGGTGTGGCTGGCGGCAAATCCATCTCTGAGTGACCGGCCATGCCCTAAAAGTTGTCGGTGTGATGGAAAAATTGTCTACTGTGAGTCAAGCGCCTTTCGTGACATCCCCAAGAACCTCTCAGGAGGCTGTGAGGGCTTATCTTTACGATACAACAGCCTCGCTAGTCTGCGAGTAGGCCAGTTTGTCGGCCTCAACCACCTCATATGGCTGTATTTGGACCACAATTACATAGCCTCTGTTGATGGAATGGCTTTCCAGGGTGTTCGCAGGCTCAAAGAGCTGATCCTGAGCTCAAACAAGATAACATCCCTGCACAACACCACATTCCACCCTGTCCCGAACTTGCGCAATTTGGACTTGTCATATAATAAACTGCAAGTCTTGCAGCCTGGACAGTTCCAGGGTCTTCGCAAGCTCCTTAGCCTTCACATACGCTCAAACTCTCTGAAAACTGTCCCAATGCGTCTTTTTCAAGATTGTAGAAATCTGGAGTTCCTTGATCTGGGTTACAACCGCCTGCGTAGTATTACCCGGAATGCTTTTTCAGGGCTTGTTAAGCTCACCGAGCTGCATCTGGAGCATAACCAGTTTTCAAAGATCAATTTCTCTCACTTCCCCCGCCTTTACAATCTGCGAGCGCTATACCTGCAGTGGAATCGCATTCGATCAATGAGCCAGGGTCTGACTTGGACATGGGCCTCGATTCAAAAACTGGATGTGTCCGGGAATGATCTGACAGAAGTGGATCCTGTAGTTTACCAATGCCTACCCAACTTGCAGACCCTTAACCTGGATTCCAACAAGCTCACCAATATCTCCCAGGAGGTGGTTGACGCCTGGATCTCACTGACTACGATCAGCTTGGCTGGGAATGTATGGGACTGCGGCCCTGCCATCTGTCCTCTGGTGGGCTGGCTGAGAAATTTCAGAGGGGCAAAGGAAACCACCATGATCTGTGCTTCACCGAAGAAAGCTCAGGGTGAGAAAGTGATGGATGCTATTGAGGCATTTGGCGTTTGTCAGTCAAACTCAGTGACAATGCTTACGATGAGTGTTCCATTGACGCCATCTGGTCCAGTCCAAACTGAGAATCGCCCAGCCATTCTTGCCTCACCTACTGGTTCTGGAAAGAAAGGAGATGGGTCTGTTAGATTTCCCACATTGCCAGCTATCACCCCTCCAGTAGCCCCACCCCCAGAGCAAGATTTGGAACCTGTGTCCTTCCATAAGATTGTGGCAGGAAGTGTTGCCCTTTTTCTCTCCATTGCAATGATCCTCTTGGTAATCTACGTGTCTTGGAAGCGCTACCCCAGCAGCATGAAGCAGCTACAAGAGCATTCAGCAGCAGCCCGTAAGCGCCGCAAGAAAACTAGAGAGACGGAGCGCACCCTGAGTTCTCCCCTCCAGGAGTACTATGTGGACTACAAACCCACTAATTCTGAGGCCATGGATGTGCTTGTCAATGGGACTGGACCCTGCACCTATACCATCTCAGGCTCACGAGAATGTGAGGTATGACCCACACCACCGCTACTTCTCTGAAACAAAACTGTCCACAGCGACACGAGCTGGGGTATTTATTTGCACTACTTTAACTAATAATAAATTGGCTATTTGATGCCATAGTCTTTGTCTGGCTGAAATTACAAAGCAGGTTTAAGTAACCTCTGCATATCAGCCAGCTTACTGGAAGAAGCAGGGGTGATTTTCGCATCACATTGAGCATAGAAGGTATATCTTATTTTCAGATGGGACTCCTGAACACTAATCTCTGTTGAAATGCAAATGTTTGTTTTGTAGTAGAATTGGACAGCTGAATGAGACTGATTACATTTCGTGTTCTGAATCATCTGGAGTTTAGGCTGTGCTGTTTGCGATAAGCCATATGTGCTGGTGTAGGTACTTGTTTTCATTTTTGTCTGAATATCACAGGCTTTGTGTTTGGCTCTAGTGCTGTTCTGTTTTTGATGAGCAGTATTGTATGGGGAGACCAGCTGAATAGAGCAAAGATTCAGTCCTGGGCCCTGGATATGAATGCTAATAGAGAGTCTTGTCACTGAATGGAGTTACCCCCTGAGCCAATGACTTCATGCGTTTCTTGATAAACCAGTGACTCAAGATGGTTGTTAGAAAATACCTGCATCCAAAAAGGCACATATTTCCCTCACGGTAACGGCTCGTTCGATTCTTTTACACATTAACTTGGTGAAGTTACTCACTTTTATTGGTCACACAAACAGTTCACAAGTACAAATGTATATTTACACTGGCTCTGAACATTTACTGATCCATAAAAAGGTCAAAATATGAGATGCTTCTAAACAGATCAGGATGTATGGTGCACCATACACACAGAATAAGAAACTTGCTGAATATTTGATTTATTTCACATTGCCCACACTTTTAATTATCAAATTAATGTGTACAGTGCATCTGGAAATTATTCACAGCGCTTCACTTTTTCCACATTTTGCTATGTTACAGCCTTTTTCCAAAATGGAGTAAATTATGTTTTTCCTTCAAGATTCTACTCACAATACCCCATAATGACAGCAAGAACATTTTTTTTTCTTTTTTTGCATATCTATCTATCTATCTATCTATCTATCTATATATATATATATATATATATATATATATATATATATATATATATATATATATATATAAAACCACTAAGAAATCACATGTACATAAGTATTGACACCCTTTGCTCAATAATTTGTTGATGCACCTTTGGCTGCAATTACAGCCTTACGTCTTCAAGAATATGATGCCACAAGCTTGATGCACCTATCTTTAGAATTCCTCTTTGCAGCACCTCTTAAGCTCCATCAGGTTGGATGGGGAGCATCAGTGCACAGCCATTTTCAAATCTCTCCACAGATTTTCATTCCAGTTCAGGTCTTTGCTCTGGCTGGGCCACTCACGGATATTCACAGAGTTGTCCTGAAGCCACTCCTTTGATATCTTGGCTACGTGTTTAGAGACATTGTCCTGCTGAAAGATGAATCATTAAACCAGTCAAGAGAAACCTGGAGCAGGTTTTCATCCAGGATGTCTCTGTACATTGCTGCATTCATCTTTCCCTCAATCCTGACTAGTCTCCCAGTTCCATGCTGCCACCACCATGCTTCACTGTAGGGATGGTGCATGCTTTCTTCCAAACATGATTTCTGGGACTCACGCCAGAGAGTTTAATCTTTGTCTCATGAGACCAGAGAATTTTTTTTTTTTCCCCCGAAGGTCTGAGAGTCTTTCAGGTGCCTTTTGGCAAACTCCAGCTGGGCTTCCATGTGCCTTCTACTAAGGAGGAGCTTACATTTGTCCACTCTATCATACAGGCCTGATTGGTGGATTGCTGCAGATATGGCTGTCCTTCTGGAAGGTTCTCCTCTCTCCACAGAAGAATGCTGGAGCTCTGACAGAGTGACCATTGATTTCTTGGTTACCTCCCTGACTAAGGCCCTTCTCTCCCAATCACTCAGTTTAGACGGGCAGCTAGGTCTAGGAAGAGTCTTGGTGGATCCAAACTTATTCCATTTACAGGTGATGGAGGCCACTGTGCCCAGTGGGACCTTCAAAGCAGCAGATTTGTTTCTGTACCCTTCCCCAGATTTGTGCCTTCAGACAATCCTGTCTCAGAAGTCTACAGACAATTCCTTTGACTTCATGCTTGGTTTGTGCTCGGACATGCACTGTCAACTGTGGGACCTTATAAGTAAACATGTGTGTGCCTTTCCAAATCATGTCCAAATCAACTGAATGGACTCCAATTAAGCTGTAGAAACATCTGAAGGATGATCAGTGGAAGAGGATGCACCTGAGTTCAATTTTGAGCTTCATGCCATAGAGTATGGATACTTATGTATGTGTGGTTTCTTTGTCTTTTTTGTATTTTTAATAGATTTGCAAACATCTCAAAGTAACCTTTTTCACATCATCATTATGGGGTATTGTATGTAGAATTTAGTATTGAGTATTAAAATGAATTTCATAGATCTTGGAATAAGACTGTAACATAACAAAATGTGGAAAAAGTGAAGTGCTGTTAATACTTTCAGGACTGACAGAGAGTAGAAATTTGAATAAGGGCAGTCTCCCATTGCCAAATTTTGATATCTGATTGTCTACCACTGTGGCCCACAAAGTATTTAATTAATTAATTAATTAATTAAATAAAAGTCCAATGTATTTGGACCATTTATTGAACTCGGATGTAATATTTTATAGAAGTAGTGTTGTAGAAAATAATGAGCAACTGGGAAAATTTTGTTGGGAGAAATCATTATCCTCAAGATGTTAATAATAGTAGGTAATACAAGTTGCCTTCTATTTAACAAAAAGTCTTCCATTTTTAAATCAGAATGGAAACAGTCAAAAAATAAGCAATGGACAATTGCCCAAAATTAAATAATCAACATTTCCTGTATTTGTATTATTAGTTTTCTTGGGTTAACGTTGCCTTCCTAAATTTGGCTTTTTTTTTTTTTTTTTTTGCGTATATTATGAAAGTAAAAGTGTTTCCAACATAGGATATAGTTTCTGAATGCCACTTCAGTGTGCACAGAAGGCAGTGTTGGCGTCTAGTCTCAGAATTACTTTTCTTACACTGAGTATTCAGGTCTGAAATTACAATCAGTGCACATTGTTCACTGTCAATAATGTATTGGCAAATTTTATGATACCACTGTCAGTGCTTGGCAGCATTGGTTGGACACCGTAGAAGCAGATCATTTTGGTGAGAGAGAGAGAGTGTGTGTGTGTGCGTGCATGCTTGTGGGCAAATAAAGGCACCTTTTTGGCAGGGTGCATATCAAGTTTTTGAAAAATTTGACAGTTTGATTTGGATTTGTTATTGTTTGTCAGTGGAGCTCTGAGTTGTGTTTGATTAATTTTTTCTCCCCATTGGCTAAGAGGTATGCACATGTGCAATTGTCAGCATTTTCTTTATTTCTCTGCATGCATGCACGGTAAATTATATATATATATATATATATATATATATATATGTGTGTGTGTGTGTGTGTGTGAGAGAAAGTAATGTTTGACAGTCCCAGAAGGATTTGAAGTCTTTTTGAAATGTTTTGCACAGGCAGCTGAATTTCTTCCAAACAGTATTTACAGACGACAGCAGTGTGGGAATACCTCCTTTTTTTTCTTCTTCTGCTTTGTATTTTCAGCTCCTGCACTCTTATGTACTTGACAAACTGTACACGAATTGGCTGAAGCATTTGTTCTAGTGCACAATTTCAGAGGTTTTTCAAGACACAGCTCAGCAAATCCTGTGTTGAATCCCAGATTTAGTCAGCCAACAGCACGATGGTGAAGCCCACCCTTCACCCTGCCCTCTCGGTGGATCCCCAAAGACACATTTTTGACAGCCGAGTGTATAATTTCACTCTGCCAACCCACTCAGTCTTTCCTCAGCTTTTCCACAGTGGAATGTATTCCAAGTTCTCTCTAGAGGAGAAAATGCAGAGGTTGCAACTGCAAGGAGAGCTCGATCTTCTTACATTTGCTTGCTTTTCTGTTCCCGTTGCCACAGTTTTCACCTGACACCGTAACCCTTGCAGGGTGTTTGTGCTGTTCGATTGTAGCAGGTATCACAGCTGCCATTTTGGTGTTTGGCCAGTTGAGTGCTGGCTTTCACCTTACAGTGCCGCTTCATGGTTTTTGCAGGCTCTAAAATTTAACACGCTGCTCAAAGTGGTGTTTGGGAGAAAAAAAACATGTTTTAATTTCAGCTGAGCATCACTCTGTGCGCTGCCAACTAACCTCTTTAATGATTTTGCTTTTGGGCTAAATTTGACACAACAAATATTATGTCAAATTTTTTTTCAGTCTTATTTTTACATCAAATCCATTAGAGCAAGACAAAGGACTGGATTCTTCCCCAGAGGGAGTTATAGACATTGGGTGATATTATGACCAGGTCCGCATAATCACCGGTACACCAAAATCAAATGTCTATAACTACTTTATTATATAGTAAACAAGAAAATTGGGAGTTAGTCAAACACACTAAAACTGAAAAATCGATCTCAAGTTTCAACTCTTTATTATTACTGTCATACTGCACCAACTGACATCCCATCGATCGACTGGAGATGCCTGTTAAGTCCGTGACGAAGAGTCATCATGCTTGTTTTCTTATAAAGTTCGCCATTCTCCTGTCTAGCTTCCACGTAAAATCGACCGAGTACTCCGTCAAGCATCCGTCTGTCATAAGTTTCAAAGTTGGGTGCATGTCCCTTTTCAGTGACGTACTTGCGAAACAGGTTGGCTGCTGACTGAGTATTTCTGTGGCTGTTCTTCGCATCTTATTCGTGTAAAATTTGTTTTAAGTCAGCGTCGCTAACAGATGCAAACCTGTCTTCTGTCATCTTGCCAACAAACTGACAGCCAAATTAGGCATTGTATCATGTTATCTGATTTGTCATTATTGATAGAAGGCGTCGCTCGATTAGCTAGCGCTACGCTGCACGCGAGGTGTACTTGTTTTGCACGTGCTGTCTACTCAGCTCCACCAGCAGTCAACTCGGCATGTGGTACAGCTCAGAAAGTGGCAAATGGGCCAATCAGAAGTTGGCAAAATCACTTACCATATAATAATAAGGATTATTAACTGAGCATGAGGTCTGTACTGGAAAATATCAGACCGAGGTGTTGACAGTGTGGACTTCGATGCGCTCGGTCCGTGCAACAAACACGGAGGTCTGATATTCCCATACAGACTGAGCAAGTGAGGTTAATAATTTGTTTATTATATTGCTATTATATACATAAACATGCAAATTTACGGTATCGCCCAAATGTGAAAGCTGCTGATGGTTTTGGGCTTGTAGTCAGTCCCAATCGCTTTCTTCACCTACATGAAGAACTTGCTAACAGATGGTCCGGTCATTAGCTGGTACGTTTTCAGTCTGCATGTTTTTTTCCGATGCTGTTTAGATATTTATGGAGTATTGTTCAAGTCTGACTTGGTTTTTCTAATTGTGTTTTTAGCATTCACTGTTAAACCAAACAGTCCATTTTAATACAATATTTAAGTTAATGTAACTCAAACTTTGAAAAAAGTTCTAGTCACTCATTTCCATTAATTAAACTAACTCAAATATGAACTGTTGTCATAACAACTCAGTTCCTTTAAGTGCATTTAAAGTTTTGGGGCATTTAAGTGTTGGTGATGTTTTTCCAGTGCATTCCATTCACTCATTTTAATTGAGTTTATGTAACAAGGCCAGCAGGTGTCGCTCTGCATATGTAGTTAGTAAACCTCACTCACAAGGCCAGAGCCCTGGGTTTTAGCCTTCTGGTTAGAGTCCGACTTCCATGCCGGATAGCGTGAGTTCGCATCCTGAGGGGAGCGAATGGGCAGTCATAACAACACAACACAGAGTCAACAAGTAAACCAAAGAATGGTTTGGTTTACTCCCAAAAATGTGGCACATTTTTAGAGAAAAAAAACCTGTTTCACCCAGTGTCTAATTTACTCATTTTATATTGGGTGTTTACTCCAATTAAGGAGAGAGCTCTGAGTGACATCTAGAAGTAGAGGTAAGTGAAACATTAACATGCACTGATGAATGTTTTGCTTTAACTCGATGACAGCCTAGGATTTTGCCCCACCTCCACAGTGAACATACAACGTTGCTGTGATGAAATATGCTGCTGCTTTCCGAACTCTCACCGATGAGAGAGAAACTCACCTAGTTGGTTTCTAAAAGACTCAACTCCTCTGTCAGTGGTAGGAAGCATCACACCTGCTGTTCACTAATTAAATCAATGCATCTGCATTGTGCTTTTTATTCAGACTCAATGGAAGGCATTTATTCAAAGATAAACAATGTAGGAATGAACCCATTCCAAGAAGGCCAAGTCAACATGACTGAGTCATTCTGGGTAAATAGACACAGAAAATGTAAGATATTAGTGTCATTGTGGCAGTCCCTGGGTGATGAGGGAGATTGTCTCTTGATGGGGACGGGTTAGTGGATGCAGCGATTACTGAACAGATGACACTGTAACCACATGCAGTGTCTGTATGAAACAGTGCGTAAAAAGACTGGGCCTTGCTGGCAGACTGGCAGGAAGTTTCCACCAGTCAGGATCTTGCTCTCTCTCTTTCCTTTTCTCCTCTGTGTTGTTGGTCTGCATTTTTCTGAAGACATCCACTCCCGTATGGATTATTGCTTGGCAGCTGGTGCAGTCCCTCGCATGTTCTTCCCGGTCTTCCAGTCGATGGAGCAACTCTTGAGGTTGTGCTTCGTGAGGTTCTTGTAGTGTTTCATCTGCTCTCCTCTGGACTGTTTTCCTTCACTCAGCTGAAAGTAGAAGATCTGCTTGGGAAGTCGACTGTCATCCAACCTAATGACATGACCCTCGCACTAAAGCTGGATCTTGATGATGACACACTCTATGCACTGGAGCTTGGCTTCAGCCATGACATTGATGCCGGTATGGTAGTCTTCCCACTTAATGTGGAGGATACTCCTCAGGCACGGTTGGGAGAATCATTCAAGGGTCTTCTGGTGGTGAGGGTAGATGGTCCAGGTTTGATATCCGTACAGCAGGATTGGCAGGATGACTGTTTTGTAGACGAGGATTTTCATCTTGCCAAAGGATGTTCCCACACACTTGAGTCAGTGTTGGATTTTGTCATCGATGTTGCCATTTGATGCCACATGGTTGCCCATGGAGAGTGGGTCATGTTCTTCTGGACCTGTCCATGCAGTTTCACAGCAGGAAGCTTTGGTGCATCCAGGATTGATCTAGAAACACCTGTGTGTGAGTTTGTTTAACGTGGGAATGTTATTGCATGCTGAAAAACACATGACCCTTGACAGATCCTCAGCCTGGTCCAATGGTGGGGAAATCTCATACGATTGGGTTCTGAGGAGCTGCTGCACCCTTCATCTTCCTTCACAGCTGGTGGGTTATAAGCCAGCACCTCCTCCACCTGATCTGCCGTTGAGGGCTTCTTGTTCCACCAGAGCCCCGTTAGCCGTCTCGTGTTCAAGGTTCCTGTTGGGGCTTCATGACAACCATCGTGGCCATGAGGCACACAAGGCCCCCACCATATTTGACCCCAACAGGCAATTTCCAACTTGATGCTGTCGCAGAAAGTCCCATCTGTGCTCTTTGTGGTTAGTTTCCATCGGCTGAAATCCTCTCAGCTATTTCCAAATGGACAATAATCCACTTATTAGCCAAACACACCTGTAGGGGGTTTGCTGTTGTTCTTGGATTTTTTTTCTCTCACAACAACCTGTGTAATTTTCCCTTTCATCACAAAGCCATATTTGTGTGTACACTCAGCAAAACACAGGACAAAACATTCAAACATATGGAGTAAGAAATGAGCTGCAGCCCTGCAATCTGCTAACTTCTGTAGTTTCTTTTTGTCCTTGCACTCTCGTCCATTTTGTTTCCTGGCAGATCGGCGCTGATAAAACATTCTATTCCACATTATCTATCCCTCCATCTCATCTTAAAATAATGCAGAGGGAAGACAGGAGCGATCACTCAGCGCTCCACAAAGTCATGGCTTGGTCTCCAAATGTGCTCCGATCTTGTTTCTACATTTTGTTGCTTTCGTGCGGACATAAATCACCGGGTACCTGCTGCACTCCTCAGGCTCGAGGCCACAGCGGCTCACGTCTGTTCATCTCTTCTCAGTGAGAACTGCTTCGTACTCCTCAGTCTCTCTCACAGTTGCCATTGTCGTACTTCATCCTGTCCCTTTAAACCTGATTGTCCTTCATCAGCCTCCAGGTCCACTGGACATGAATGTAAATTTGTCAGCCTTCTGAAGATGGTGCAATCCTCATTTTTCCACATCACTTCAAACTTCCCCCACAGTCGATTACTTCCATTTCTCCCTTCATTTGATCTTCTCCTCTGAGAACAGATCTCAGGTCTGCACCACTTACACACTTTTTTAGATGTCAGGTCATCATTTGGCATCCTCCAGCAATTTTTATTAGGGTGATAAAGATAAATGAGGGCAGTTTTGGATTGATACTGTAAATGTAATAAGAGTGATTTTCATCATTGTGGTACCTGAGATACAGGTTCTAACCTCACACTTGCTTTCTGGCAGATTTGAATGTGGACTTCATGAGCGTTTGTTTTCTAACACTGTGATGAAACTGTGAATGGTGAAACAACATTATTGTGTGCAAAGCAGAGCCACAAGGATTAATAAGTCCATAAGTAGATACTGTGTGCAGGTTGTGGCCGGTTGTAGCCACAGCCTCTATACACAGCTCGCAGCTAATAGGTCGACATCACTGATATATCTGCTCTGTAGTTGTATATAACCACTCTATTTTTCCAGTGCCAATCCAGTCTATGCTTGAATGTTGTCACATTTGCTGCGTTCACAACTTCTGCTGGTAGGCTGTTCCATGTCTGTACCACCCGGTGCGTAAGACTATATTTTCTGAGATCCAGCTTAGCTTGCCGTTGTTCCAGTTTGTAGTCGTGCCCTCTAATCCAGGTGGTGGTGCTCTTTGTCAACAATTTTTTAGGTACCTGTTTGTCATAGCCACAAGTGGGGCTTAAGATTTTAAAAACGTCTATCATATTCCCTGTTATCCGCCTGTAAGCCAGAGAAGGCATGTTGAGTTTTCTAAGGCGTCCCTCATATGACAGTCCTTCTAGTCCTGGTATTCGTTTGGTAGCTCTGCGTTGCACATTTTCTATTAAATCAATGTGTTTCTTAAGATGTGCTGCCCAAACTGGGTTGGCATACTCTATATGAGGCCGTACTAATGATCTAAATAGCAAGCAAAATGTTTCAGTGTCCAAATACTCGAAAGTTCTCCTTATCAGCCCCATAATCTTACTTGCTTTATTAACTTTCTGTGCTATATGCTTATCAAAAGTGAGATCATTATCTATAACCACCCCAATGTCTTTCTCTGCTTCAGTGCTGCCCAGTAAAATATCCTCCTCGGGTCCCATGTGGTATGAAAAGTTCATGCCCTTGGCTTTTCCTATATGCATAGCCTTGCACTTATTGGGATGGAACAAGAGAAGCCACTCCTGGCTCCAGAGTTGTAGAGGTCTCTGCAGATTTTCACAGTCCTGTACTGAATTGATCTGGCGGTACACCTTGGTGTCATCTGCAAACAACCACACTCTACTTGCCTGGTCCATTACATCTGGCATATCATTTAAATATATACCACAAATAACAAGGGACCCAAAACACTGCCTTGAGGTATCCCACTGGTGACCGGGGCTGATGTAGAGGCTGCACCATTGACAATAAACTTCTGTGAAAGATCTGATAAGAATGAAGTAATCCAGCCATGGACATCTCCCCCAATGCCATAACCTTTGAGCTTGTGTAGTAGCCTTCGGTGTGGGACTTTATCAAATGCTTTTTGACAATCACAGTAGATTGCATCTATACCCCCACCACTGTCCAAGATTGCTGTCCATTCATCCAGAACCCACAGAAGCTGCAAGGTAGTAGATATAAATCCAAACTGTTTGTCAGAGAAGAGCTGGTTGCTTTGCATATACAATATGACAATAGACTCCATGACTTTGCAAATTACACTGGTCAGACTCACTGGCCGATAGTTCCCGACTTGTTGTTTATCCCCTTTTTTGAAAATAGCTGTTATATTTCCTTGTTTCCAATCTGATGGGTGTTGCTTGCTATGAAGGGAATTTAAGGAGATCATGCTTAATGGTTCTGCCAGTACCTCACTCAACTCCTTCAAAACTCTTGGGTGAAACTGATCTGGCCCAGGGGATTTTGAGATATCTAACTTTTCTAGTTTTTTACGTACTATTTCTGTAGTTATTGTTAATTCATCTAAGCTTTTATAATTGCTTATAAAAGCTCACAAATTTTTGTGCCTTCATATTTGGCTGATTTATTTACACCTTATGTACTGGCCTGTGCTCTGCATTCTTCAAGGGACACTCTGTGAAAGTGTGGAATAGTTTCCACATTGTGATAAGACTCATCTATTTCCTTAATGCTGCATTTACACATAATGATGACAAGTCATGAATGCCACAAAGTACACATTCTTGGCCACTGATCACAAATGTGATGATTTGAGGCAGAGGCGTCAGGTGTCCTCAGGAACTGCTGCAACCTGTTACCATGCGTTACGATTAATGGCACGTGTTGCTGGCAAATTATCAGGAACCATAACGTATGGTCAAGAATAATGTTCCATGCTGCTGTGCACTATTGCGCGTAACAGCGCATTGTTATGTTCTGTCACATCGTGAATGATGTGAATTGTCTCCACACACACACCCATATTCATCCATCAGCTGCTGAACAATTCAGATTGCTCCAGTTTGCTCCTAAAAATCCACAGCAGAATAACGTTGTGACTGCATGCTTAGTTGGGCTGTGTGCCACGGAGTGAGGCAGAAAGGACGCTCTCGCCTCACGTTTCCCAAATATTAGGCACAGCAGCAGCAGGTGGAACACCTGCAGGAGCACGCTGATGAGCACTGGAACAGAACTTTTAGCCGACTTGGCGTCACTGTCCTTCTTCAGCATATTGCAGCAATGAAACTGAATGTGGTGCAGCAGAGTTTAATTGTGCGCACGTCAGAGAAGAACGCTGTCACACTCTATTAAAGATCACTACTAATCAAGACGGATCAAAATGCTCAGTTGCGACCTCCATGGCATGAGGCCAAATGAGGGTGGTGCATGACATTCGTAGAAGATTTTTTGGCAAGCAAAAACATGCTCCACGAAAATCACGAATGTCACGCACCAACACGCACTATTAAGAAACCTATTCAGATGCATTAAGTCATGTTAAGAATGTCAGAAATGTGCCAAGAATGACACAAATATGACATTCGTAATGTGTCCTGCCTATGTGTAAACGCAGCATTACAATATAACTGATGTCGGCTGAACATTTTTAGCACTTTGTTTGTTATTCCACTATTTGTTTTATCATGTCACATATTTTAGTTTTATTTTGTTGTCGTTATATTTGGGGTGGTCTGATGGATGCTCATCTCATTCAGCCTTATGTGGACCTTTCCACTGTGTCACTATATGAATAAATTTGTATTAAAAACAATTAATTACAGACACTGAATTCAGATATTTTCAGAATTGGTCATTTTAGTCATATTTTACTCCAAATTCTTTAATTTCAGCTTCTTATATGTGAATATTTACTGGTTTCTTTCCTCCTCTATGACACTAATAATATCTTTTGGTTTGTAGACAAAACAAGACATTTGAGGATGTCATCTTGGGTTCCGGTGTCGCAGTCTGAACGACACCAGACTGCGACACCCGGAAACACTGATCAACACTTTTCAAAATTTTCTGACATTTTCAACATTTTAAAAACTTTTCTGACATTTTTTCATTGAGAAAACAAGTCATTGACATTTTCTGAAAATAATCAAATGATCAAATCAGCCATAATTCAGTCTCTTTAATTACAGCCACTTAAGGATTTTTTGTTTAAAAAGATGACTTTTCAGGAGGTTTGCAGGAAGGCATATGGGAGACTTGAGCCCAGATTCCATCTGTTTTCTTGTGTTAAAATTCTTTCCTGCTTGACATCATGACAAGATGCACGATGCACATTTTATAAAATCACTTCCTTTGGAGTTGTCTGGGTGTCTTGGTGGCTTCCCTCACTTGTCTCCTTGCATGATGGGTCATATTTTTCCAAGTGCTTATTCCAGACAGATTTACCACTCCCCTGACTTCGTAAAAAAAAAAAAAAAAATAGTTTCAAAATTCTTTAGGATTCACTGTTAATGTATCAAAGGATGCCTAACGCTGTGTCACACACACACACACACGCACACACACACACACACACACACACACACACACACACACACACACACACACACACACACACACACACACACACACACACACACACACAAAAGTCACAGTATCAAGGAATTTTATGATTATAAGTGTGATTGTTTTTGTTGAATAAAAACGTTTACAAAATATTCAAGTGATACAAAATTGGTTAATTTTAGTTTAAGACATTTTATTTTCATGATGTGTTTGATACAATGTTCTATGAAACTGAGATAACTGAGTGAAATTGAGATATTTCATTTACTTTTCTGCCCATTTCTGTGGTCTTGCCTAAAGCATGATTTACCTGTTTTGCTTAGAAATGTGCATTATGGTTAGGGTTATAATAATAATAATAATGATTAAAAGATGACTTATTTTTTTATTGTATTTTCTTTGATTTAGATTTTATATTGATTTTTTTTTTTTTTTAGCTCAGATGACCCACCATATTATTGGTGGCATCATCACAGCCTGCCTGCAAAGGAATGTACAAATTCACCTGAAAAAGGTGGAGGAGTTTAAGTATCTCGGGGTCTTGTTCACGAGTGAGGGACGGATGGAGCGTGAGATCGATAGACGGATCGGTGCAGCATCTGCAGTGATGCGGTCGCTGTATCGGACCATCGTGGTGAAGAGAGAGCTGAGTAGGGGGGCAACGCTCTCGATTTACCGATCGATCTACGTTCCGATCCTCACATATGGTCATGAGATTTGGCTCATGACCGAAAGAACGAGATCGCGAGTACAAGCGGCTGAGATGAGTTTCCTCCGCAGGGTGGCTGGGCGCTCCCTTAGAGATAAGGTGAGGAGCTCGGTCACTCGGGAGGAGCTCGGAGTCGAGCCGCTGCTCCTCCACGTCGAAAGGAGTCAGTTGAGGTGGCTCGGGCATCTTTTCCGGATGCCCCTGGACGCCTCGCTGGAGAGGTGTTCCGGGCACGTCCCACTGGGAGGAGGCCCCGGGGAAGACCCAGGACATGCTGGAGGGACTACATCTCTCGGCTGGCTTGGGAACGCCTTGGGGTTCCCCCGGAGGAGCTGGAGGAGGTGTGTGTGGATCGGGAGGTCTGGGTGGCTTTGCTTGAGCTGCTGCCCCCGCGACCCGCCTTCGGATAAAGCGGAAGTAAATGAATGGATGGATGGAAAACACGTACAAAGATAATACAAAGGGTACAAAAAGATTTTTTATGCAGGACATTTTTTGTATATTTTACTACTTTTCTCCCCTTGAGAATAGACTGGTGTTGAATGGCCAGACGCAGGCATATTAATGGTATTTATATGTAATTATTATCTTAATGAACACAGCTTGGTTCCCTCCCAAAGTCAAAGTGATGATTTATTTCTTGTGTTTTATTCAGTAGAGCCCATTTTTATGTGATCCTTTGTGCTGTGTTAAATATATTTGTTTAATTTATGCGATGTCGTAGAGAAATGTTTTCACTGTGAGATCAAAGGGCATTGATTTTAATATGACTGTGTACAGAAGGCCGAATTGAAATGAAAGTGATAACTCCCACACACAGATCCTGATCATCACCAAATAATAGCTTACAATATTTCCAACTACTGTAATAAAATCTGGTCTTAGAATGAACTTGCTAAAAGTATGACAGATAACGGAGGGTAATATGTGCACTGAGGTCGTAATTATTAGAATTCCAAATCAGTTTTCTGAAATTTTTAGCTGTCACTGGACTAATAATGTTATTAATGGATTTTTTTTTGGAAGGAATACTTGTACAAACAGATTTGCTCATAAATTGTCTGTATGCATGTGATTTAAGAAAAGGACCAATGTTGATCAATATTCTTGTATTTTTATTTTTTTTTTTAGGATTGGGACTTGAGAACTATTTCAGCTCAAAAAATGTCTCTAAGGTTTTTTTATTCCGTCAGTATCGTATGCGGCAGACATTATCAATTCCTCTTATCAATGCGTGCCTGTTTTTCTGACAGCTCTGCTTTGCAAGCTCATGTTATATTTCAGATATGAAGACATGATGTAAAACTGTGTCTATCAACCAGGAAAACAGCTGCATTGATGCCCCCCCTCAAAAAAAAAAACAATCAACAATGGTTGAACTAGGTTAAATACATTAATGAGATCATTAAAATTATTTTCCAAATGTAGTTTTATTTCTTATTCATTTAACACTTTCTGTACTGTGAATAAGCTGTATGTTAGATTCAAGGTTTCCTTTCTTGTTAGTTCAGGAAATTTGCATATGCAGTATAAAATGAAATATTGTTTCCCGCCAGCTCCTGACAGTGCATTAAAAACATAGCAACCATTCCAAACTCAACTGCGCACTCAGTCGTTCACACAATTTGCAGCAGTTCTGGTGTTAAAGTGCATACATGTTATTAAAGTGCTGTTTAAAAATGTGTGACGGGTGACTTGCTGTCAGACGGTCTCTGTATTAGTGGAAGTAGGGGAGGATGCGACAGTGTTTGTGTGAGTGTTGGGTGGGTGTGTGTGTGTGTGGGGGTGGGGGGTGGGGGGTGGGGCTGTTCAGCATCCTGCTGAATCTGCAGCAGATGCTCCTGTACCTCTGCAGGAGGGAGAACAGGCCCTGAGGAGGGCGGTGAGGGTCCTTGATTATGGCGGGTGCTCTGCAGATGCACCACTGCTGTAAGGTAGATGTCTTTCAGGAATTGGAAAGAGGCACCAAGTGTAAACTACTGTTTAAATACTCTTTTTCATGTAATTATTTATGTGCAACTTGATCATCATTTGCTCTTGGCATGCAAAACAATTATGAGGGTACATCCAGGGGTGGTGGCCAAATGGTTAATGTGCTTGGTTTCAGTGCAGAAGGTTCCCAGTTACTTTGTCCATGTAACGTGGAGTTGTGTCAGGAAGGGCATCTCGCATAAAACTTGTGCCAAATTGACATGCAGATGCATCTCAGATCTGCTGTGGTGACCCTGAGTAAAAAAAAAACAAGGCAGCAGCCGAAGGGCCTTACTGGTGTAATATCAAGTAAGAGGACCCCAGTGCAGAGAACCACAAAGATGGAAGGTAAAAGCAGGTTTATTGTCTCACTGGTATATAAAGGCATCATTTGTGCAACAGACCTGGTCATGATACAGGCAGAGGTCAGGCACACGGCTCATCAGTCCAACAGGAAACAGTCTTCGTGAGGGAGCAGCAGAGGCTCATCTAAAATTCAAGCAGAAGGTCAATAATTCAAAGTAACCAAATCCAGGAACAGTAGGCAACCCCAGGAAACTCAAAATGGCATTGTGGGTCTGTAACAAAAGGTAAACACTAGAAAAACACTAGGAATCCAAACATGAGAAAGATATGAACCTAGATGACCATGGAGATGTGGAGACGTCAGGCCCGGCGCCAGGAAAAAATATTAAGGGGGCGATGAGTTTATCACAGGGGGCGGGGTCGCAAAAAAAGTGAGCACTGGAGGGTACCTGCCTCTGAGCGTGCGTAATGAATTGGGTGCGCTCCTATAAAGCTCGTGTATTTAGGCTACACCGTTATAAGAGACTGACTAAGAGTAAAGAGTGATAACAGTATTTTTTAAATTATTATTTGAACGTATAGACCCTCGGTCAAGTGATTCCTGCATACCACAAAACCAAACCAACAATTGATCTGAGAAACGACACGAGACAGTAGATTAACCCCACATACAGCCCTCCATCACAAGCACAAACACAGCACAGTTGGGCATAACAGTCACACAATGGGTCAAAGATAAACCTTTCATGTAGATGTACAGTGGTCCCTCGTTTATCGTGGGAGTTACGTTCTAAAAATAGCCCGCAATAGGTGAAATCCGCGAAGTAGTCAGCGTTATTTTTTACAATTATTATAGACATTTTAAGGCTATAAAACCCCTCACTACACACTTTATACACTTTTCTCAAACAGACATTAATATTTTCTCACTTTTCTCTCATGTGTAAACACTCTCAAAGTTCAAACCTTAGTAGAAAAATAAGACCAACCCGTTTTCAGGCCCAAACATTTGTTTGAGAAATAAAAATAGAACATTTTCCTATAAATAATTATGATGGCTTTTAGAACTAACAAATTTAATTTTAACGATCAACCTACGAGGTTGGACACATAAGAAATTATTAATAGTGACTGGACCAGTATTGCACAGTTCCTCTGATTGTGCCTCTTCGTTCTGGCGCTGCACCACTGTCGCGCCTTTTTCCACTCACACCTCGTTGCAGGTGTCTTTTTCGGAGTGAAGAACACAGTTATGAGTAGTTGTTGGCGCTCTTTTTTCTTCTGGGCGAGAAGATACCCTCCCTTCGCGGTGCCGCAACAGGTGTCCCGTCATCTCGACAGAACACCGGCCTGCTTGATGAGGACGCAGAGCACAATGCGGTGTAAAAAAAAAGAAAAAAGCATGCAAAATTGGACTAAAAAAATCAGCGAAACTGCAAGGGGCTATATTTTCCAGTATTTCTTTTTCTTTCTTTTTTATTTTTATTTTTGATAACTCTCATATACAAGGGGGCGAGGTTGATGACGTGAGGGGGCATCGCCCCCAAATGCCCCCTCGTGGCGCCGGGTCCAGGAGACGTGAACCTGGAATGCTCAACAGCCCCTCTCCCTACCCCCACCCAACACATATACACACACACACAGAGACATGCACACAGAAGTGCCACTACATAGAGGGAACAGATGTCAAATTAAAGCCATCAAAGTAAAAGCACCAAAGTCTAACATGGGAGAGAACTGCCAGATAACACGGAGAGTAATAATAATATGTGAATAACGCTAGCAGTAGCTTCAACAATATCTGAATTTGTCTATTTGTTTCTACTGTGTGGTGTTCCAACTCCGATTTCACCAACCCCAGAATTGTTAATGCCTCTGGTCAAGGCTAACATAGGATGCGGCAAAGTGCAGTAACAGCACATGCTCTCAGACTTGACCTGACTTGACTAACACAGGGCTTCTTTTTTGCACAGTAAAGTTTTTAGAGGGCATGTGGTTATATCAGTTATTGATGAATTCTGATTTTTGATGTAGTACCATCTGAGGGATTGGAGATCACTTGTGTTCATTTTAGGCTTGCATCCTTGCCATTTTCCAAATGGGCTATCTCTCCCCCCCCCCTCCCCCCCACCCCCCACACACACACAAATGTGAGACCACTGTGTGTCAGCCCTTCATGCTAAAAAAATGAAAATGTAGAAGAAATTTGAGAGACTTTTTTTGAAAATGTTCTTGCATGGGCTGTACACAGTGTTATTTAAGAGACACAATATGGAGTGTTTTTGTATTTGGTCATTTTATGACCACTGTTATCAATGATCTTTTTCTATGATGAATAAAGAGTCCCTAGTCTCAAAGTGGCTTCACCAGCTTGATGGAATAATCAATCTCTAATGTATCCATTGTCACTTTTGTCAATACGGACCTTTTATTACCTCGGTAAAACAATCAATAAGAGGCATCATTATATTTCACTTTGAAAAGGTAGCCTTCAATTTTATATTTGTTAGCTGAAGCGTGCTGCCTCATAGGTAATGTGTATGAGAGAGCAGGCATACCCACTTAGCCTATTCGTACTTTTCAGAAAAATGTCACTATGTTTGCAGTGCTGAGACAGACGTGCGGTTCACGCATCCACGTGTTTAGACGTGTTGTGTGTGGCCTGGACATGTGAGGCTGAGAAGCGAAGGTGGGAGAATGGAAGTCATCAATCACGCTGAGTGTACGTTTTCCCGCAGTGGAAGGCAGCCAGCCGCCGTTGTGCTGATGCAGTGAGGCCACAGAGTGGGAAGCTGGAGGTTGACACAGACAGGTAATTAACTAAAAATAATATGTGCTTGACACAGCACGGTGAAGGGCTTAAGACGGAATACAAGTCCAAATGAAACCTCTGAGAATAGCTCGGCAGCAGAGATGAAGGTTGCGTTCTGTGCCGGCGTGAGTGGATGCAGCACATGGAGCCCATCTGACACCTACATGCTGGAGATGGATCAGACTTTAAAGTGACGAGAAATTTCATTAGATTTGTAGCATCAGTATATTTCACTCACCCACACAGCTTTATGTTAGTTATTGATGTATACAGCACAAAAGACTGGCAGCAGATCAGAGCAGCTCTGGATGCTGATGCTCTGCGAGTCGAGGCAAAATGGTGCAACTGGTGGAAATGTGAGAAAGAGACAATGATCAAACTGTGGCTTCAATTCACGTTTTGTGGAATAATCATTAGTGGTTCTGCCTCTTTTTGTGTTTCACCAAGATGTCAGAAATAGACACTAACATGGAAACAGAAGCACATGGTGCCTTTGATGCCTCACAGGGATAATGAGAATTTGGAATGTAATTTCAGCAACATTTGTTGAATTGTCATTTGGTAATTTTCACCAAAGTCCACATGCTGATGAAGGCCACCCTTGGAATTATCCTGGAAGGATGCTCTTTGGCAAGACTCAAGGTCATTGAGGTCATACTTACCACACACACACACACACACACACACACATTTAGATGGGTTCTGGAATTGCTCAGGTGAAGTCGGATTTGCCAAATGTCAATCATTGTGGCCAAGGTCATGTCTGTCTGTTTGGCCTACTTCTTATAGTTCCTTTGGGAAATTTCTACCAAAGTTGAGATATGAATGAAAGTCATCCCTAGAATTGCCTCGAAAGGGCTCACCAAAAAAAAAAAAAAAATCAATAAATAATTTGCTCAGTGAACATAAGAAAATTATGTAAGGTATTCCCACCCAAATAAAATGCATTAACTTAGCCAAAAAAAATTAAGTAACAGTAACACAAATTCATCATGTTAACCCAACAAATTCACATTTAGGTCACTCAGCAAAATTGTTCTTGGTTATGTTAACATATTTTTCTTGGGTGGAAATACTCTACATAATTTTATTATGTTAATTGAGCAAGTTAAGTTTTAACCCTCTGGGGTCCGAGGGCATTTTTTGGACAGTTCACTAGCCTGGCATAAATGTTTTAGTATTGCTGTTAACAGCTCTCCCTGCATCCCACAATTAAGTTTTATGCCTCTTTCTTTCAGGACAACCTGTGTTTTCAGAATATATATGTTTTTGTTGTGTTTTATAAGTGTAATAAAGGTTTACAATCAGAAATAAGAAAGGAAAAAATAAAGCGAAAAATAATTTTCCACACACATTTATTCAAAACACACAGCAAACTATAATAAACAACTGTTTTGACACTTTATAAAGGTAATTTGGGGCCTTGTGTGAAAGACTACAACAAAAAGGTTCATGTAACCAGTGTTGCCACAGTTACTTTGAAAAAGTAATCCAATTACTGATTACTGATTACTCCTTGAAAAAGTAACTTAGTTACTTTACTGATTACTCAATTGTAAAAGTAACTAAGTTAGATTACTAGTTACTTTTTTAGTTACTTTCCACAGCTGCCGACAACAACTCACTTTATAGTCACCCTTTCTTGACTTCAATGAAAATAAATACTTGTTTTATAAAAAGTAAAATAAAGACCTCTTTCTTGACCTCATATTTAACTGTTGACAGCACTGTAACAGTAAAACTTGCAATTTCAAACCTACATTGTTTAGAAATGTAACTATTAAATTCTAACTCTCTAAACATTTTACTTGTCGAAATTATTATTATTTTAAGCAATATTAGTAGTTGTAGTAAAAACGGCTTCAAAACTGGACCTTTAATCTAGGGGTGTTGTGGGGGAGGGGGGCACATCCCTGCCCCACGCCCCCATTCCATCTGGATTCGCCCCTGCTTTGGCGTTTGAGCACAAAGAATGGATAACATTTATTTATGCAGAAAACAGGACCAGATTTACAGGTAAGAAGGTTTTATTGCGTTTTCACATCATGTGGTCCTCAGAAAGAGAGTTTAGGTGCATTTGAGTGGAAAATAGTGTTAGTTGTTGACACGTCGCGGAGGATCAGCTGTTTTTAACGAGATGATACGGAGCAGCTCAGCTCAGAATTCTAAATAAAGGAGGGGAAAAAGTATAAAAATGTCTTTGTAAAGCTCAGTGCAGGTGTGCTGATCACCGCGCTTTAAGAGGTGAGGACGAGTCGAGCAGCTGCAAAAAACCGCGGATGAAAAGCTCACAGCTCTGCTTAAAGTGGGCAGTTCAGTCGAACCCCGACCTCCTGCCCACAGACCAAGTTTAATGCTGCTATCGACCCACAATGAAAAATAATAGTAACGCACAGTGACATGGAGAAGTAACTTTAATCTGATTACTGATTTGGAAAGATTAACGCGTTAGATTACTCGTTACTAAAAAAAGTGGTCAGATTAGAGTAACGCGTTAGTAAGTAACGCGTTACCGGCATCACTGCATGTAACATAAAAAGCAACGCCCATGTTGGTGTTCTTGAGTGCACTGTGACAAAGGTCAAGTTCAAGCAATTTGATGTCAGGGTTGGGTAGGATTACTTTGAAATGTAATCCAAAAGTAATCAGATTACAAGTAATACAAATGTATGTCCATACATACATGTAATCCACATGTATTCTTTCAAAGTAATCCTACCCAACCTTGTTTGATGTGCATCTCAGTTCTGGCCAAAAGCAATGTCAACCTGTTTGTTTTGTTTTGTTTTTAATTGTGAGCAATTTGTTACCAATACCTTGTAAGTCATTAACTTCATAAAATTTTTAGTTATTTATAGAAAAATGCTTAAGTTTAAGTTATAGAAACTAGCCCCATTCAGTATATTTTAAAGTGTAAATTTTAAAATAATTAATAATTTAATTTAAAATAATTTAAAATAATAATTTAAAATAATTAAATGTCACAAATGACAGTTTGTGCAGGTTTTAGCTTTGCTTTTATTTTGGCATTTACCTTTGACCTTGGACCTTGTAGGTTTTTGTTGTTGTTGCTGTTTTTCTCCCATCTGTTACCCAAGATATCTTAATAACTGCACATTAAAAAAGAAAACCCTGCATGTGTTTACTTGGATACACGGACTGATGGCCTTTAACTTTACCCTTTTAAAAATTGATTTAGTGCAATGGAGTGGTACCAGGAACCAGCAATATGTCCTCTCCAACTTTACTATGTTTACTTAATTTCTTCCATTGAAAGTGGATGAGAACCTAAATGAAAACATCCCAAAAAGCAGTTTTATTGTCATGACATGGCTGACAGTTGAGTCATGAACTGACTCGAAGCGCTCTTGGATGCTTCATGGGCACATTGATTCCAGTTTCTGAACTCTGGGTTTCATTCTTGATTGATAATAGTTTGATTGACAGCGACCTCCTCATTTTTAACAAAACAAATTCAGTGTAGAGGAAATCAAATTTTCATCTTCTTTTTCATATGTAGACTTACAAACATTTGCCACTCTTCTTTGTTGTTCTTTGTTTGTTGTTGTTTATAATAGAAGGAAATGACCCACTGTATTTTCAATTCAAATCTCCGCAGAGATTTTAATTGATCTCAATTCAGATCATTTTTCCCCCTTTTGAAATGTTCCTCTTAATTATAGTCATTACTGCAGGAGGACAAGTTATAAAACAAGGCAGCAGTTTCCCCGAAATAATGAATAACAACTTTGAGTGCTCTAATTCTGGGTATGTTACATAGCATTGTAATCCCCATGGAACCTGTTAAATAAAAACATGAAATGGACTTTGGAAAGCTAATATATCAGTGATGGCAGCATTATTCATGGATGACAGGATAATTATATATTGTGTGAGTGAAGAAATGTGGAAAAAACGTCGGCTGTGATCTGACTATTAAGAAAAAAAAAGTGTAAAAAAAAAGCCTGCTGGGAATGACTTATTCAACTTTTACTTTTAAAACTACACTTAGGACAAGAAGTGCAGATGTGTTCACACAAGAAAACGACAATGAAAATTGGATCACAATGATGAGGAAAAGCAAAACTTACATCCTGTGTGATATCACCTGTTTTATGAGTCATTAAGAGAAATAAATAAAGGCTGTTTTGTCCCAGAACCACAGTACTTGCAACCTTGCAGCATAACCTCATGATGTGTTTCATATATTGTACTAAAAGTTAAGTGTGATATTTCATGTATATACTGAAGAATTTGCACACGCAATCTACATTTCAGATTTAGCATTGACATTCTGGATTTAACATTCAGGCCTTTTTTGTGTGTGTGCATTCAGATAATTCCCCATCTTGTTGTCCATGATGTCATCACAGCCTCCCAGCTGAGGAATATGTGTGTATGTATTTATTTATATGTAGAGAAATGTAGAACATATTGTATGAATTTTTGTGTATTAACTTTTCATAGATTTTACGGTGATTTTTTATGAGAATAGGCTGATCCTTCTGATGGGAGCTTCCTGGAATTGCAAAGAAAGCATCGATTACTATTTTCCGCCATTTTTAAATTGGAGACCTATACCATTTAGTGCTGGAACAGAAATAAACTTTAATTTCAGTTGGACTTTAACTATACTAAAGTAATTAGGTGTCACTGTTCGTCATAAACTAGTATATTGATGCAGTCTGGGATTAATTAATCTGTCAATCCCTCTAGCAATAGTGCTAGTTGGAATAATAACACTAGCTAGATGGCTATTTAGGAGCTTGCCTGCCAATATGCAGATCTGGGTTTGAATCCCGCTCATGCTACCTGCCTATATCCTTGGACAAGACACTTATTCGACATTGTCTAAATCCACCCAGCTGTAAATGGGTACCAGCCTTGGCTGCAGTGTTGTAATGAAACTAAGTAGAAGCATTTTGTTACTGTATTTAAGTAGAATTTTGATGTATCTGTACTCGTATCTGTACTTTACTTCATTATTTACATTTCTGGTGACTTTCATTTTTACTCCACCACAATTCATTAATAACATCACTTTGAGGAACTTTATACAAGACTGCTTGGCTGGGGAAGAAACCTGCTTCAGACTGGCATCTTGTCTAGGTAAGTCTTATACTCTCATCTGCTTGATGCCACCAAATCCAGAGACAAGGAACAGACCCAACAGGTCTCAGGGTCTACGAGTATAGTATAGTATAGTCCTCGTATATAGGACTTACTCCTGTCATGGCAATCCCTCAGTGGTGAGGAGGGTTGCCCCTTGGTAAATTCCTGGATGGGATGGTAGAATTCTACATCCAGGGTGGGAATGTGGGAATGCCGTTACATGCCAACAAAGACACTGTTCTTGACAGATCCTGCGCCTGGACCGATGGCTGGGAAATCCTAGATGATAGGGGTCTGAGGATCTGCTGCAGCCTTCATCCACCTTTACAGCCACTGGGTTACTAGCCATCACCTCCTGTGCCCGATCTGCTGTTGACGACTTCTTGTTTCACAAGAGCCCCAATAGCCAGCTTGTGTTCACAGTTCCTGTTGGGTCTTTATGCATACCATAGTGGCCACAGGACACACAAGGTCCCCACCGTATTTCACCCTAACAGGCAATCCTCCACCTCCACTATTGCACAGGTATCACAATGCTGTAATGCCCATAAGGCTTACTATCACTTTGGTGAATTTACTTCTGAAACATCTGTTTCTATCTTTGATTTTTCTTCCAGCTCTTGTGGCCTCTGTAGGAATGAAGCTGTAGCACTGTGCTGGTGTTTCAGACAATATGTGTGAACATTATCAGACCTTATCAGTTATGTGAGGTGCTAGTTTTTTGACCTCAATGATTCAATCCACAGACTGGACAGATAAATCATGGTGTGATGCCTTTGAGCAAAGTCTTTGATTCCTAACTGCTGAGTGGCCAGCACATGAGACTGCAGTTGTACCATCAGATTTCAGATGTGTGTGTGTCTATGTGTGTATGTGTGTTAACAGAAGTTAAAATATATCAGTGAGATCCGATTCCAATGATTCCATGAAATCACATATGGAACACATCTTATGTCTAAGCGTATTGTTGGGTGTTGTCATTAAGACCCTGTTTGTCCTTTTCTGTGCAATCACCAAGTGTCACCCCAATCTTCTGAGTATGCAGATCTGAACAGAGCAAGATGTGCAGCAGCAGCACTACTTCAGGATGCGCTAAAGCAAGTAAAAGGCAATAAAACAGCCAAGAGACCATGGCTGAAACAAATGGTGCATAGCTTTGAAAAATGGATTTGAAGGGGAACAGAGCAGTTGTGGGAAAATGGTAATTATGAAGTGAGTAACTACAAAGTAAGCATATGAGCTGCAGATTGTAAAATGATTTCAGATGAGTATTACAGACAAGAATAATAGATAACAGAGGGTGTAAATCCAGAAGCAGAGCTTTAATGATGCACTCGGGCTTCACTGTGAAGACGTAGGGAATCGAGTGTTTCCTCACATCCAGGTGTAATGGCTATATTGGTTGTGTAAAAGGCTCATTAAGTTGGGATCAAACTGTAGTAGACGGACCAGCAGCATAGAACCAGAGCGGGAGTGAGGACCGGATTATCCACGATGTTCTCGCGTGTAGTGCGTCATCGTTAATTTTTGACTGTTGACGCCAGAATGTCCAGGTTCGGCTGCATTGCTCAAAGAAAGATAACATTTGTGCGCTTGGTGACTTTTTTATTTATTAGTTTCTGAGCATTTAACATGACCCCGTGACCTTGGAATATACAGATACTAGGAAAACTGAGAAATAGAAGAAACATTTTATACAGTGGGCAGCACGGTGGCTTAGTGGTTAGCACTGTTAACTCACAGCAAGAAGGTCATGGGATCAAGTCACCTGTGGCCTTTCTGTGTGGAGTTTGCATGTTCTCCCCGGTGTTTGCGTGGGTTCCCGCCCTGTGCTCCACCTTCCTCCCAAATCCAAAAACATGCAGGTTAGGTGAACTTTAAATTGTTCGTCGGTGTGTGTGCAGGTGTGAATGTGTTTGTTTGTCTGTATGTGGTCTGTCCAGGGTGTACCCCGCCTCACGCCCTACGACTGCTGGGATACGCTCCAGCTGCCCCCAAACCGATCTTGGAAAGTGATTGAAGATGACTGAGTGATTTTTTTATACAGCACAAAATTACGTCTTTTTTATTTGCCCTCAGTTTAATCTTGACAAAAAGACCCCGTGCTTGTTATATTTGCATAAAGATTTTCTGCAGCAGAGCCTCCAGTTTGTACATCTTTTAATGAAATTCAGCCTGCAGGTGATTATTTCTTTTGCTGATTCAAATGAGGAATATTTTTATGATTACTCAGTTTGATTTCAACTAGAAAATGTTAGAATGGTCAATAGCTGCCCTGACTCTTGCAAGTCCGCCTTCTGTTATATAACTCAACTGAAAATAGTGGAAAAAAGAGTTGCTATTAAAATTTCACAAATACATCTCCAAAAAATTAGAAATGTTATAAACTATTCATCACCTCTCCCAAAGATATGAGGAGATCAGAGATGATGTGATTCCCTCTGTTTGAAGGCATGATAATGCAAAAAAGAATCCAGTTCAGAACAATAAATACTGCTTTTAAACGGATGTAAACTGGGAAACGGACACAAAGACAGTTATGTTACAAATTTATTTACAATAAAAAAAAAACAAAAGAAATCACAGATATTCACACCCTTTGCTCAAAACTTTGTTGATGCACCTTTGGCAGCAATTACAGCCTCTAGTCTTCTTAAATATGATGCCACAAGCTTGGCACACGTATCTTTGGGCAGTTCTGCTCATTCCTCTTTGCAGCACCTCTCAAGCTCCATCAGGTTGGATGGGGAGTGTCGCGGCACAGCCATTTTCAGATCTTTTCAGAGATGTTCAAATGGATTCAGGTCTGGGCTCTGGCTGGGCCACTCAAGGACATTCACAGAGTTGTCCTGAAGCCACTCCTTTGATATCTTGGCTGTGGGCTTAGGGTCATTGTCCTGCTGAAAGATGAACTGTCACCCCAATCTGAGGTCAGGAGCACCCTGGAGCAGGTTTTCATCCAGGATGTCTCTGTACATTGCTGCACTCATCCTTCCCTCAATCCTGACTAGTCTCCCAGTTCCTGCTGTTGAAAAACATTGCCACAGCATGACGCTGACACCACCATGCTTTACTGTAGGGATGGAGTCTGATTTCCTCAAAACATGACACCTGGAATTCACACCAAAGAGTTCAATCTCTGTCTCATCATTCCAGAGCATTTTGCTTCTCATTTTCTGAAAGTCCTTCAGATGCCTTTTGGCAAACTCCAGGCAGGCTGCCATGTGACTTTTACTAAGGAGTGGCTTCCGTCTGGCCACTCTACCATACAGGCCTGATTGGTGGATTGCTGCAGAGATGGTTGTTCTTCTGGAAGGTTCTCCTCTATCCACAAAGGAATGCTGGAGCTCTGACAGGGTGGCCACAGGGTTCTTGGTCACCTCCCTGACTAAGTTCTTTCTCCTCAGATCTCTCAGTTTAAACGAGTGGCCAGCTCTAGGAAGAATCCTGGTGGATCTGAACTTCTTCCATTTACACATAATGGAGGCCACTGTGCTCATTGGAACCTTCAAAGCAGCAGACTTGTTTCTGTACCCTTCCCCAGATTTGTGCCTCGAGACAATCCTGTCTCAGAGGTCTACACGCAATACCTCTGACTTCATGTTTGGTTTGTGCTCTGACATGCACTGTCAACTGTGGGACCTTTTAAGTAAACACGTGTGTGCCTTTACAAATCATGTTCAATCAACTGAATCTACCCCAGGTGGACTCCTGATAAGCTGTAGAAACAGCTCAAAGATGATCAGTGGAAGCAGGATGCACCTGAGGTCAGTTGTGTGCTTCATGGCAAAGCCTGTGAATACTTATGTACATGTGATTGCTTAGTTTTATTTTGTTTTTATAAATTTGCAAAAATGGAAAAATAAATGTTTTTCACATTAATCATTGTAGGATATTTTGTGTAGAATTTTGAGGGAAAAAAATAATTTCATCCATTTTGGAACCAGAGTATAATATAAAAAAAAGTGACAAAGTGCAGCATTGTGAATACTTTCTGAACTTTTTCATCTGCAGTAGTAGTTGGTACCACAAGCGGGTACCAACCATTGGTTCCCCTTCTTTTTGTTTATTCAGTCTTCCAGCCTTCCTCAAACTGTGAAAACAGAGTAAATTTGTCCCTTTTGGACTACTGTTTTACCATGGTGGTGCAACATGGCACCCTCCATGAGGGAGCCTGCCCCCACTTATATACACTCAACAAAAATATAAACGCAACACTTTTGGTTTTGCTCCCATTTTGTATGAGATGAACTCAAAGATCTAAAACTTTTTCCACATACACAATATCACCATTTCCCTCAAATATTGTTCACAAACCAGTCTAAATCTGTGATAATGAGCACTTCTCCTTTGCTGAGATAATCCATCCCACCTCACAGGTGTGCCATACCAAGATGCTGATTAGACACCATGATTAGTTTACAGGTGTGCCTTAGACTGCCCACAATAAAAGGCCACTCTGAAAGATGCAGTTTTATCACACAGCACAATGCCACAGATGTCGCAAGATTTGAGGGAGAGTGCAATTGGCATGCTGACAGCAGGAATGTCAACCAGAGCTGTTGCTCGTGTATTGAATGTTCATTTCTCTACCATCCGTCTCCAAAGGCGTTTCAGAGAATTTGGCAGTACATCCAACCAGCCTCACAACAGCAGACCACGTGTAACCACACCAGCCCAGGACCTCCACATCCAGCATGTTCACCTCCAAGATCATCTGAGACCAGCCACTTGGACAGCTGCTGAAACAATCGGTTTGCATAACCAAAGAATTTTTGCACAAGCTGTCAGGGAAGCTCATCTGCATGCTCGTCGTCCTCATCGGGGTCTCGACCTGACTCCAGTTCGTCGTCGTAACCGACTTGAGTGGGCAAATGCTCACATTCGCTGGCATTTGGCACATTGGAGAGGTGTTCTCTTCACGGATGAATCCTGGTTCACACTGTCCAGGGCAGATGGCAGACAGCGTGTGTGGCGTCGTGTGGGTGAGCGGTTTTCTGATGTCAATGTTGTGGATTGAGTGGCCCATGGTGGCGGTGGGGTTATGGTATGGGCAGGCGTCTGTTATGGACGAAGAACACAGGTGCATTTTATTGATGGCATTTTGAATGCACAGAGATACCGTGACGAGATCCTGAGGCCCATTGTTGTGCCATACATCCAAGAACATCACCTCATGTTGCAGCAGGATAATGCACGGCCCCATGTTCCAAGGCTCTGTACACAATTCTTGGAAGCTGAAAATGTCCCAGTTCTTGCATGGCCGGCATACTCACCGGACATGTCACCCATTGAGCATGTTTGCGATGCTCTGGACCGGCGTATACAACAGCGAGTACCAGTTCCTGCCAATATCCAGCAACTTCGCACAGCCATTGAAGAGGAGTGGACCAACATTCCACAGGCCACAATTGACAACCTGATCAACTCTATGCAAAGGAGATGTGTTGCACTGCATGAGGCAAATGGTGGTCACACCAGATACTGACTGGTATCCCCCCAATAAAACAAAACTGCACCTTTCAGAGTGGCCTTTTACTGTGGACAGTCTAAGGCACACCTGTGCACTATTCATGGTGTCTAATCAGCATCTTGATATGGCACACCTGTGAGGTGGGATGGATTATCTCAGCAAAAGAGAAGTGCTCACTATCACAGATTTAGACTGGTTTGTGAACAATATTTGAGGGAAATGGTGATATTGTGTATGTCGAAAAAGTTTTAGATCTTTGAGTTCATCTCATACAAAATGGGAGCAAAACCAAAAGTGTTGCGTTTATATTTTTGTTGAGTGTATGTAGGGCAAATTCTAAGCTCCTGAAAACACACTGATGCATTATTGCAGGTAATTATACACAAACGAGCAAATAGTTATGAAAGCTACACAAGAAATTTTGCTGAGTAAAATTTACTCTGCTGGGATAACATTTGGTCTCAGTCTAAACAGAGTAAAATATACTCCACCATGGGACTAAATCAACTCAGCACAGTGTAAAATCAACTCTTATTGGAGTAAAACCACTTGCATTAAGCAGACAGGGGGCGTTCGGTCAGCGACACCAGTAGAGCTGATTTCACTCTACAGTTGAGTGTTTTTTAGTCTGTTTAGACTGGGATCACGTTACCCCAGCAGAGTAAATTTTACCCAGCATAATTTACTGTGTATCTTCCATTTCTGTTAATATGTACCCTAAATCCTACACACTGTACCTTTTAATGTGTATTTCAGATAGCATTATGGGTTTTATGTGCTGCTGCTGCTGAGGCCAAGATGTGCCTGGAAAACTAATTTATAATTTCAGTGAAATTCATTAACGGTCCAAAATAATTCCATGTGACAGGCTAAGTGTGACTCACACTTGAATATTTCAATGATTTTGAAGCTTTCCGTCTTATTAGAGCATCAAATGCACCAAGCCAAAGTACTGATGGATTTGCAAGTGGGAAGGAAATGAAAGCAGCGCAGCTGTTTGTCCTCAACTCAGCTCAGCTGTTGCACATCTAAAGTGAGTTTGAAAGGAGCTGTGACACGCCGACATGATCTCATAGTACTTTGTGGGACTGACTCCTCAGACACATTCAGGAACACACACACACACAAAAAAAAAAACAACTACAGGGCTAAATTACAGGATGGATTCAGCTCAGTGAATGTAAATCAGCAACACCATGTGATTTCTGCACACCATCATATAACAGATATATTTAAGGAAAACAACAAGGCTGTTTAGTCAGTTTCAAGAAATTCTTTCCTCAGGATCTGTGATATAAGACCAAAACAAACAGCCTCTTTCAAAGAAGAAAAAGCAATGCTGTAAAAATCTGATGGTCACAAGAAGCTGTGGCCTGGAAAAGAAAGAAAGTACAAACAAAGCTCATTTAAAACTGCACCGACCTTCAAATTAACACATATGTTCAGAGAGACGAGTAAGTGAGAGAAGATTCTTCTTTGGTAAGGTTAGGTCAGAGAACATGCCCCGGTGCCACATGTCACCATATCTACCACACTATGGAACTGCCTTGGAGTCCTCGATGGCAACCACACAGACAGACAACCGGCCCATCCCCACCTGTCTCAGAAGTAGCCACCTATCTGTCCCAGCCAGGTGAAATGTGGGCGTGTCCTTGACCTTTTACAGCACCTGGGGTTCTCAAAACTGAAGCACCTACATGCCAAATCATAAACATAGAAACAAAGCTGATGATCCCTCATAATGTCAGCTTTGGCTACACTATAAAACAACGCAGCCTTATTTAGTTACGTCCACTTGCTCCCTCTCCTTAACATAAAGAGCTCTTACAAGTTTTGGATGTTGAACTCAACTTTACAAGTTGAGTTGTAAAGTTGATTTTGATTGATTTCAGGAAGGTGTGTTTATCTTTACGCGCCTTTTGGGAGCCCAATTGATGGAAATCATTGTAGTGACGGAGAACGTTAATCCCTGAAGCAGTAAAGTTGTATGCACGCACGCACACATGAAAATTCAGTAAGGTATATCTTATATATTATATTCCAATTCTAAGGTGGAACTATGATAGTATACTAAGGTATATCTAAATATCTAAAAAGGAAGAGTAAAATAGAAGAGTAGAAAAGAGTAGAGTAGAGCCACTGTCACGCAGCGCGACGCGATGGACGCGAGTGAAGTGACGTGAGTGAAGCGATTGGCACGTTTGTGGCGCGATATTGCATCGCGTCACGTCGCGTTGCCCTCCTCCCCAAGTTGAAAAATCTGAACTTTTCGTCTCGTCGCGCCGCGATGACCAATCAGGGACTGAATATGTAGTGGCGTGGAGATGTCTGGAGTATGACTGAAGATGTGAACATGTCCTGTCTCTGGTAGCAGCCTGTGAGCAGGACTTATGTCTCTTTTATCCTTTATTTCACAATTATGACAGAGGTTTTGGAGCGAGCAGCAGCCCCACAGCAGCGGAGCAGAGTTTCTTTCTCTTTTTATTTTACGTGCATGCGCGAGCGAATCATCTGTGGAGATTATTTTACTTATTAACTACACAGATGTATAATAAAACAAATGGTGACTGTTTTCTAAACACAATTATGACAGAGTTTTTTGAGGAAGAGCGAGGAGCAGCCCCGCAGCAAACAGCGGAGTATCTTTAATTTATCTTACGTGCGCGCGCTAGCGAATCGTCCATGGAGATTATTTTACTTATTAACTACACAGATGTATAATAAAACAAATGGTGACTGGTTTCTAAACACAATTATGACAGAGTTTTTTGGGGGGAAGAGCGAGCTGCAGCAAGCAGTGGAGTTTCTTTTTTTTATTGTTTACATGTGTGCACGTGAATGGTACAGAAGTCCTCAAAGTGGGTCCCGCAGAGGCGGAAGGACCGCTGAAAGCAGCTCCTGCAGCAAATAATGATACTCCCTGAATTGGGAGCTTTCCACAACAACTCGCTCCGTCTGATCAAGGTCCGTCATGTTAACTTGACTGACAACCGGAGCCGGCGAGCGGAATGGAAGCTCCTCCTATTTGATGACGCACCGGGGCGAATGTTCGCAGCAAAAGCAGAGCGACACACCGGGCGAAGGAGGCGCATCCGTCGCCACGCGACCCCCGTGAATTTGTAGCGTCTGATCGCGCCCGGTGTGAACACGGCATAAGAGTCATGTTGTCACCATGAGTGAAAAGTGCCTTACGTTTGATGTCTTCTGCCACCATCTGTGTATAATAAATGGCATTTCTGTGTGGCAAGGTGCATGAAGACAAAAGCTCTGGCTCGTTGTTCTATGCAGCTTACCACAATATATAATATAGAGATAAACTGTGATGTCTTATCCTGCGATTTACTGCTTTTGATAAAGATGACAGTGTTTGGCGTTTTATTATTTGTTTATTTAAATTTGTGTGTTCATTTTGGGTTTGTGGTAAATTCAAAGGCAAAGGCTGCTGGGTAAATTCAACCTTTGAATTTACCCAGCAGCCCCTGCAGTGCTTAAACTCAAAACCGGCTTGTCGGTAGCCGACAGTGTTTCGAGTAAATACTAAAAGTTGGCGAACTTCTGCTAAATTTTTTTGCATTTTTTTTAAGTTTAGCATTATTAAAGTTAACTTTTCATTTAGCAGATTTGCGGTTATCGAAGCTAACTTTTCAGTGAGCTGTGCCCACCACTGGGATAAAGGTCTAACCTTACAACCTAGGCATGGTTTCAGTCAGACGAGGTGTTCTTTACTTATTGCACACGAAAGTAACAATTGTGTCCATAGTGGCCATTCGCCCTATTGCCGTTTCAAATCCCGCAAAACCTTGGAGAGATCGCTGCGCTGCGAGATCTCAGTAACATTGAGAATTGCATTGAGACGCTCTGATCACGCTGCACTTTAACCACTGCACACAGACAACAAATAGCAACATACAGCTATTTTTATATTGTGCCTAAAACTCTCGTGAATATATTCTTTGGGTTTATAGACGTTGTTATTGAGTTTATTTTATGTAAACATGCGAGAATCACAGGCTGTCTCTCCGTTATTTTCAATGGGAGCTGCTGTGAGCTACGCTCGCTTCCTGATCATGTCATTCTGGGGGAAAGTGAAATTTGCTCTTTAACGTCTTGATTATTGTTCTTTACAACACTGTTTGTCCTCTTAGTTCCACACTAATATATATAATATGTCTGAAATTCGATTTGCGTTTATCAAATTCCACGCAGATTAAATGTAACAGACACGGATTATTTGTTATAATTGTTTTAGCAAGTTTCAGGGTATCATGCATGCAGTCTCTTATTAACGTGACAAAAAGCATAAAAAATACATTTTTGTAGTATAATATTAATTTACAACTGTCATCGTGTTGATTCTCTATATGTTGTGACTGCAGCGATTCTCTGTCACGCAAGGGATTAAGGGATACGTCAGTATGGTGGATAACATGGGCTGTTTTTGAAAGGAACCTTCCTCAAGTCTCTCCCACTTCACCACTAAGAAATAGTTTCAATGAGGTGCTCTTTACTCATTGCACAGAAACAAAAGTAAAGAAGGTATCCATAGCGGCCACACTGAGTAAGTGTTCTTTAGTTATTGTGCAGGAATGAAAATCAATGTGGTGTCTGTGGTGCCCATATAGGATAATGGATTATGGACATTTTTGAAAGGAACATTCCTCAAGCCTCCCCCAATTCAACACCATGAGATGATTTTAATCAGGCAAGGTGTTCTTTTGTTTTTTGTGTGTAAATGAAAAGTTTCCAAACTGATACCCAGGCAGACGGGGTGAAAATATAATGCCTCCCAATTTCAATGAGTGTGTGAAGGTCAGTAAGGCTGCAGGCTGAACTGTATTCAACGTGACAAATGACAAACTTCACTCAGACTTTCCAGCTTCACTAACGTACAAGCTGGAAAAAAGTCAATTTAAATTTTTCTAATTTACAATTAAAAACAACTCAAATGTCAAAAAGTTGCTCATTTATTTTTCTGCAAAATGATATATTTTCCAAGTACTGATGAAGTACTTCACTCCTTCTTGCTCCCCTTTTATCTGCTGTATGTGGGAGCAGTGTGAGTGCTACAATTAGCAGTACAAGCAGTTTAAAGGAGTAGGACCGTGATAATTACACAGGGCACATTATGTCTAATTGTTAATAAGACCTGTAGTTCATATAATTATCGGGTTAAGTGACTCTTTTCACAAAGAACAGAGTTTATTTGATTCGTCGGAGGTGTATGGACCCTGAAACGAAGTCCCGTTCTACATGAAAGGATCAGTTCATTGAGGGAAGCCCACTGATAGTCATGACAAGGGAGTGTTTACTGCTCAAGTGTCTACTTCAGGGGTATTAACTAAGCCCCGTACATAAAGTAGGCCATGCAAATGACACTAAGGCGGCTCTTGGAAAGACAGAGTTATTGAAATAATAGCAGCGTAGAGAACCAAAACCCACACAGCAAGGAAACGGGCCAGACAGAAATTTTCTGTACCAATATATATTCTAATATTCTCAAAGAGATTCGAAGACGGTGAATCACTGTGTTGAAGAAACATGAAGAGTGGGAGAAATGAAGAGTAAACTCCAGCAGACTAAACAGATTTATCCTCAGCGCTAAGGGAGTGTGATGCTTAAATCTGCACACCACAGTGTAGTGGTGAGTCATTACAGGCACCAGCTCCAGTGCACAACCTTGAAAGGCGTCCAATCTTAGACCCACACAGCCTAGGAGTAACATGGGATTACCGGAGGACGTTAAAGAAAAACTGCATAGGAGCCACTGAGGGGACTCACTGGAGTCCATACCACAGTCAGAAGGTCTGAAACATTCTTAAAGAGGTACAACGTTGTCTTACGGGGTCCATTTATAACTATGTGCTCCACATTGGCTTCTTTGATCTCGCCACTGGTTTTGAGCTCCTAGTTGGATCACCTCAATATTTTTCTGACCGTCACAATGTGAATGTTTGCCACAACAAAATAAATGGGTGAAAGCCATTTAGCTTGAGTATAGGGATGGAGATTGATGTTTTTCATCGATATCGAAGCCATGATCAATTTTGCTTCTCAGTCTGATTCTTTATCGATTCCTGATCAATTTCATGTGTTCAAAAAAGGCGTACACAGGTTTCCAACACCAATGCAACTGTTTCCCTTTGTCACTTGATGCAGATTTTGATGTCATGATGCCAGTTGTGACATCATGACCTACCATTTTGCCATGTGTCAAAAGTGTCAGAATATCAGAGTGCAATTACCATTTAGAGCCTTATATGTCAGCATCAAATTTGAATTTAATTGAACCTTTATTTAACCAGGTTAGTCCCATCGAGATTGAGATCTCTTTTACAAGGGAGACGTGGACAATTATAAAGTCTCCAATCCACCTAACCTGCATGTCTTTAGATGTATGAGGAAGCCGGAGCACCCGGAGGGAACCCACATAAACACGGAGAGAACATGCAAAGTCCACACAGAAAGGCCACAGGTGGGAATCGATCCCATGACCTTCTTGCTGTGAGGAAACAGTGCCAACCACTATGTCACTGTGCTGCCAAAGCCTTCAAATTATGCCTTTAAAGTCACAGGAAGATGGTGAAGGGAAGCCAGAATGGGTGTGATGTGAGGGAACCTCCTGGTTTCCTTCCAAACTCCAGCAGCAGTATTCTGTACCACCTGTAGGCATCCCTACTTGGGTACACAGTAATTTTGCAGAGAAAATTTACTCTGCTGGGATAACATTTGGTCACAGTCCAAATAGAGTTAAATATACTCTATCACAGTGCTAAATCAACTCTATCACAATGTAAAATCAACTCTTATTGGAGTAGAAACACTTGATTTGATAAGACGGTAGAGCTGATTTCACTTTATAATAGAGGGTATTTTGCTCTATTCAGACTGGGACCAAATGTTATCCCAGCAGAGTATATTTTACTCTGAAAAATTTACTGTGTAGCTGCAGTCTAACAATGCAACAAAAGAATTTGGCTAATTTCTACTAGGTTAGGAGTAGTAGAAGGAATAGAAGTAGTAATTGTACTATTAAGTTCTATACAGGCGCCGAGGACCAACGGTGTGCATAATGCTTATTTCTGATTTGTAGCCTATTTACAGTCAGGTGGACTGGGATAATGAAGAATGAAGTGTTGTGTCCAAGGACACAGATAAGTAGGATGGCCAAGAATCACACTTAGGTTGACATATTGGTTGTCTACCTCCTTCCCTCACTGAGCTACCCGCTCTATATTATTTGTGACTTCATTAAATACTTAAGAACTTACAGTCAAGCACAAGCAGCAAGTATTTGTCATATTTCATGAAAGAAAATAGCTCTGCTCGTTTGCCTGAGATGGCTTTCCATGCTTGTGTCCTGGAACTGAGACCTCTGAGACTAAAGTGCAATGACATGAATATTCATGTATCTGCTGTAAGCTCTTCTTTTTATATTTATTTATTTTAATTCTAAGAAATCTAGGTATTTAACTAAGATAATTGTAAGTCTTTAATGTGAGTTTTATTTTTAAAAAAAGCATGTTGCTGTTAGGGTTGTGTGTCGGAAACTGGTTCTTTTCGGATATCCTTAAGAAATGATTCGATCCATCGACATCAATAACCTTTTTGCTTAACGATTCACTTATCGGTGCTTCGATCTTCGATCTTCTGCTTCATTGGTTCTTTGTTTTATTTCGCTTTATCTTAATTTTTCCCCGTTAAAACCCTAAAGAGCATATGTCTATGAGTAATAGTTACCTTTTTTATGTTAACCCTCTGGGGCCAACGCCGTCGTATACGACAGCTAAGACCAAGCTTTACTAAATTATAAATAACTTTTTAATGATATGAGATAGAAACTTTTTTGCTGAAAAGTTAACTCCACGGACTTTCGAGCCGGCCATCTTTGTACACTTCATAGAAGCTGTGTGATGACGTGTGCAATGTGAGTGTCCAATCGGAATTGGTTCACCGTCACATGGTTTTCCAAAATCCAATCGTAGGGCAGATTTACCTCACGTGAAAAGCCAGAGATCGTTTTCAGGAGTGATATGTTACTAGTTGGCCCGTTTGAATAGCCTCCTGGGTGGTCCAATGAGTACATACTATTAGTACATACTCAGTGTGCCCTGCGCCATTACGCACAGTGATCAGTGAAAGCAGGAGCAGACGGAGAGCCTCTGATGACAATCTCACGTGCTCAAACAAAGAGTGTGTAACTATCAGGATTGCTCCATTAGTTTGCATGTGAATGTTACTGGAAAACTCTGTTGCTTTCTCGGCATAAAGCACTGTTTACCATATCAATGGACAACAAAATGCATAGACCAGGGGTGGCCAAGTTCGGTCCTCGAAAGCCACCTTCCTGACACTCTTAGTTGTCTCCCTGCTCCAACACACCTGAATCCAATGAAAGACCGTTAGCAGACTCTTAATGAGCCTTTCATTGGATTCAGGTGTGTTGGAGCAGGGAGACAACTAAGAGTGTCAGGAAGGTGGCTGTCGAGGACCGAACTTGGCCACCCCTGGCATAGACCATTTTGTATATATTGTTCAAAATGTGCATTTGTGTTTATTGTTTGAACCTTTTTGTTGTACAGTCTTTCACACAAGACCTCAAATTACCTTTATAAAGTGTCAAAACAGTTATTATAGTTTGCTGTGTGTTTTGAATAAATGTGTGTGGAAAATTATTTTTCACTTTATTTTTTCCTTGCCTATTTTTGATTGTAAACCTTTATTACACTTACAAAACACAACAAAAACATATATATTCTGAAAGCACAGATTGTCCTGAAAAAAAGAGACAAAACTTGACTGTGGGATACAGGGAGCGCTGTTAACAGCAATAATAAACATTTATGCCAGGCGAGTGAACTGTCCAAAAAATGCCCTAGGACCCCAGAGGGTTAAACCGACCTGCTATGGTCTCCTGAAACAGTTGATAGATGTATTTTATAACTTAAAAACGGGGCCGCTGCTAACATGTTAGCATGTCTATGGTATTTTCAATGTTAAAGTTAGCATTAAGCTGAGTCATTATCAATTCTCCATCCCCAGTGTGGAAAGGATTCTGGGATACTCTAAAATTGTCACTGGAGGAAAACAAAAACAGAAAATTTACAGTGGAACTGCAGCAAAGCAATAATGACCTTCAACTTTTCAAATAAAAGTCGAGGGGAAAAATGACAAATTCTTCTTTAAAGTATTTATTACATTATGGTCCATTGGCGGTGAGGCAGATTGCTTTCAGTTAATTATTACCATCTAGTCAGCATTATTTTTTTAGAGACGGTGGGTTGAGAGCTGATGGTGAAGATGCATGTGTACAATTAAATCACATTACATTTTACTGTGTGATTTGCTGCTGGGTTTGTTGGAGACTGTTAGCTGAAAACAGATGATGGAAATGGGGTTGATGCGAGCACTGCGACGGAAATAAACACTAAAACTAGCAAAACTTTGGAATGAAAAGCTCCATACAGCAACAGGGTCAATGGTAATTCACTGAAGGCCATTACACACCTGAAATCAGTCATTTGAGTTCTAGTTTTGTCTGTTTTTAATAAGAGTTTCCGAAGCACTGCAAAGTTAACTGAGTCATTTCTGTCAAAATAAAATTACAATTTAGTTTGTTTGGAGGCTAGACCTCAATCTTTCCAATTATTTTTTGGTGAGGAGGACACCTCAAACCAAACACAGCAATTTATCTGGAATGATGCGCTCAAAGCTTTCCAAATGCACTGTGTTAATGAACTGTTGATTCATGCTGCCTCACCTCATATGCATACATGGCTCACTTCCAAAATATTCACAAAGCTACAAAACAGGAAAGAATTACATTGACAGGTATTTCTATGAAGTCATTTTCCATCCACACCAGACATCTTGGTTTATTAGGATTTTATCGCTTGACATTCAACTTTAACTGTGTCTTATTTTTATGGTCACCACAGACGCTTCTTGCAGCTGCTTCTGGCTTCTGCCAAAATTCCCAAACTTGGAACGCTGGTTGAGAAGCTTAAAGTACATCCACAAAGTATTCACAGTTCATTTCTTCTACATTTTATGTTACAGCCTTATTTCTGAATGGTTTAAATTCATTTTTTTATTTCTAATTCTACACAAAATACCGAATGAAGATGATGTGAAGAGTTTTTTTTTTTTTTTTTTTTAGATTTTTGCAAATTTATTACAAACAAAACAGTAAGATATTACATGTGCATAAGTATTCACAGTCTTTGCCATGAAGCTCAAAATTGAGCTGAGGTGCGCTCTGTTTCCACTAATCATCTTTGAGATGTTTATAAAGCTTAATTGGATTCCATCTGGGGTAAATTCAGTTGATGAAGCCAAAGAAATTGTCTGAAGACCTCTGAGACAGGATTGTCTTGAGGCACAAATCTGGGGAAGAGTACAGAAACATTTCTGCTGCTTTGAAGGTCCCAGTGAGCACAGTGACCTCCATCATCTATAAATGGAAGAAGTTTGGATCCACCAGGACTCTTCCTAGAGCTGGCTACCCATCTAAACTGAGTGGTTAGAGGACAAGAGCCTTAGTAGATCTGCTGGTGGATCTCTCCAGCAATCCACCAATCAGCCCTGTATGGTAGAGTGGCCAGACAGAAGCCACTCCTTAGTAAAAGGCACATGGCAGCCCACCTGGAGTTTGCCAAAAGTCACCTGATGGACTCTCAGATCATGAGAAACAAACTCCTCTGGACTGATAAGACAAAGATTGAACTCTTTGGTGTGAATGGCAGGCATCATGTTTGGAGGAAACCAGGCACCATCCCTGCAGTGAAGCATGGTGGTGGCAGCATCATGCTGTGGGGATGTTTTTCATCAGCAGGAACTGGGAGACTAGTCAGGATTGAGGGAAAGATGAATACAGCAATGTACAGAGACATCCTGGATGAAAACCTGCTCCAGAGCGCTCTTGACCTCAGACTGGGGCGACGGTTCATTTTTCAGCAGTACAATGTCCCTAAGCACACGGCCAAGATATCAAAGGAGTGGCTTCAGTACAACTCTGTGAATGTCCTTGAGTGGCTCAGCCAGAGCCCAGACCTGAATCTGATGTAACAACTCTGGAGAGATTTGCAAATGACTGTGCACTGATGCTTCTCATCAAAACCTTATGGTGCTTAAGAGGTGCTGCAAAAAGGAGTGGACAAAACCTTCCAAAGATAGGTGCACCAAGCTTGTGGCATCATATTAAAGAAGACTTGAGGCTGTAATTGCTGTCAAAGGTGCATCAACAAAGTATTGAGCAAAGGGTGTGAATGCTTATGTACATGTGGTTTCTTAGTTGTTGTTGTTATTGTTGTTTTTTATATAAATTTGCAAAAAAAATTCAAAACAAACTTTTTCCATGTTGTCATTATGGGGTGTTGTGTGTAGAATTTTGAGGGGAAAAATTAATTGACTCCATTTTGTATAAGGCTGTAACATAAAATGTGGACAAAGTGAAGCGCTGTGAATACTTTCTGGATGCACTGTACGTGAGCTGCGCTGCCATAGAACATAACCCATTTGCAACCACCTGACACAATTCCGGAAAAAAAAAACATTGATTCACCATTGCTGTTTGTGTGAATATTTGATGCCATTTACTGGGGCATTTACTCCACCTCCTGTTGGTAAGATAGAAGTAAGACTTTCCATACACAGGTATAAATATGTGAATTAAAATCAGAAACAACAAAACATGAGAAAACATAATTAACAAATTTGTTGTAAAATTGTGAAATCACACAACCGCTTGCAGCAGCTCTGGTGACAAATATTTTGATTACTCATGTTTGGACTCTTGGAGGATCCTTGGGTATCACTGGAAGGACTTGTCATAGAAGAAGTGATTGGTTACTAGACGAAAATGCTCATCTGCAATGCTGATGTCATCCCATCACTGTGTATGGATATGAGACCTTTAGCCTCTACTGCCACCACCTGAAGACCCTCGAATGATTCCACCAGAGTTATTTGAGGAATATCCCCCGCATTAGGTAGGAAAACTAATGTACTAACATCAGTGTCCTGGCTAAAGCCAAGCTCCAGAGCAGAGTGTCATCATCAAGAACCAGCTTCGGTGGGGGGTCATCTCGTTTGGATGGTTGACGGCCAATGGCCCAAGCAGATTTTCTACTCCATGCTGAGTGGAGGAAAATGGTCCAGTGGAGGCCAGAAGAAATGCTACAAGGACCTCCTGAAGCAAAACCTTAAGAGCTGCTCCTTCGACTGGAAGACACGGGATGAACAAGTGATCCACACGGGAGTGGGAGTCTTTGAAAGAACATGGACTAACAACACACAGAAGCTTTAAAAAACAGTGCGTGTCAAGACTGGGCTTGTTCAGTCATCTCAGCGTACACCATCTTGTATCCAGAAACAATCAAGAGACAATTTTCTTCACTACCAAGGGATTGCCATGACTTCGGAAGACTCAGATGATGAGTATTTCTTCCAATGTGAGGGAATGTCATCTGTAATACTTTGGCCATTTCGCAGATTTTCCTGTGCGTGATCCAGCGCACAGTGTTAAGGACCCCAGAAGCTGGAGAAGGACAAGGATACATCCATCTTTCACCTGGCTGCAGCAAATAAATGATTACTACAGAGAGGTAGGTCTGTGTGGTTACCATCCACATAGGGTAGTGACATGTTTTTAAACATAGCACAACTAACTGAAAATCCATTTCAGGCCTTAATTTTTGCACTTTTTCTGCCTGCACACTTACAGAAAAAAAAAAAAAATCCCATTTCATCTCTTAATTTGGAACATATTACATATCTTGCAAGCAAGGCAGAAACCCTGATGAGTTAATCATGCTGCTCATTACAAAGCCAGCATGGTGCACGAGAATGTCAACAGTTGGTCTTGATCAGTATTCACAGTGCACTCGTGACTGGTCAGTGCCACCGGTGGAAGAAGTGTCTCATTATTCTGGCCCTCCGCGTCGAACAGCGTCATTTAAGTCAACAGTTGCTGCCACGCCTCGTTTTTTTTTTTTTTTTTTTGCCACAGTGTTGTAATGCATGTCTTGTTTTCCTGCACTGGTGTGTGCAGATCACCTGACCTCTGTAGCTGCAGTGCTGGAGGTCATCGTGCCATCCAGCCGCGTCATTGCCACCTGCATTGTGAGATGCGCCATACATCTCTAATGACAATGTGTCACCTAAAATTGGGCTGTTCTCTGGTCCTCTTGGAACAACAGCGCACGAGTACAAATGACTCATCGCCTTTCCTCTGCAGCAGCATGCACTTGTTTATCACATCACAACATATTGTCACCGGTCAGTCAAGTCTGGAAAGACGGCAAAAGAGATGGAAAGGGAGAAGGAGGAAAACAAAGACACCGTGAGGAAGAGCTGCACTGGGTACGCAGGCACCAGAGGATTGAAAAGCACAACATGGACAAGAGAGAGACTAATTAAGGAAGGCTGGATTAATTAGGCTTCCCTTCTACCCGGCTTTCATACTCCCACTGAGCTTGATGGCGGTGCAGAAGCCCAAAACCAACTCCCCAAAGTCAGCACATCTACTGTTCAACAGATTCTTGATCCATTCACTGTAACACGACTTGTCAATGTGACGCCCAAAGAAAAAGACTCAAAAACAGCTTTAAGGATCGGATATAAAACTGAGTTCTATTAAAATGACCATGTAATACTATGAGGAAAAGTGGGAGTTGTCTTCTGTTGTTTTATTTTTTTATGTCCATTGTAGGTTTATTTCATTATACCGATTGTAGGTCTATTTGGTTATACCCACTGTAGATTTATTTCCTTATACTCATTACAGTTTTATTTTATTATTGCCATTATATGTTTATTTCATTATACTTGCTGTAGGTTTACTTATACAATTCAGTTCAATTTATTTATATGGGATCACATCACAACAAAGCTGAACCAAAAAGGTGCTTCACACGGGCAAGGTCTAACCTTACCAACCACCCACGTACCCACCCACTCCCCGAGCAAGCATATAGGCAACAGGGGTAAGGAAAAACTCTTTCTGCCATTTTTAAGGAAGAAACCTCAAGCAGCCCAGACTCATAGGAGTGACCCAGTGCTTAGGCTATTCTAACAGTTACAAAGTTAATAGCAGTTACAAAAAAGTCCATTTTAAGGCCAAGACCAAAAGTTTGAAGGTGTAGAGCTCGATGGAATGATTCAGAATCCTTGGCAGGGAAATGGGCTATTCTTGACCAGAGTTTTTGATGGTAGCATCAACTACAGCAGTCTTGTATCCCTGACTCTGATAGTGGCACTTCTGGCTCTCATTGTATTTCTCTGGTGCTCCAGTTTATTGTCCATCATGTGGCGCAGGTCATACCCCATCCAGTCGCTCAACATGTGGCTCTCAACACTTGTCAATACTTCAGAAAGAGAGACAAAGACCTGATATGGATTTATTTTGTTATACCTGCTATAGGTTTATTGAGCTATAGCTGTTGCAATAAAAGTACTGTATCATCATGTCATATTATATTAGAGACCACACTAGAATCTACAGACACCCCCTTGATCATGTTTCTGTGATGCAACACAGCCAGCATGTGAGGGCAACCAAGGCGCTATTCCTGGACCTCGGAAAATCCTCGGCATGTACATATACCCTGTAAAATGCATTGAGAGAATTGACAGGGAAATTTAAATGAATGCACCAGAACAGTAGAAAAACAAATTTGCTTTGCTAATGTAATATACCACAGACATGTCTGCTGTACTTGCTGGACAGGGCTGAGCTTGTTCTTATCATTCCATGCATAATAGAAATTAGGAGCAGGGGTAGTTCAGGTTACATGTAGCTTGAAATGAGTTTGTTTGTAAATTCCTTTCATTTCCAAAGTATCTGTCTCACTGTAAGCAAGGTCACTACTGCGTGTATATAAAGATGGTAACATATTAATGGAAAACTCAAGAATAACTGTCTTGTGAAGGTGTTGGGCCACAAAGTGCTGCCAAAATAACTTTGCTTTGATTCTTCATTTAATTCACTGGAACTTGAATGGACTGATGGAACACCATTCTTCCAAAAGATTTTCCCTCAGTGGGAATTTTGATGATGGTTGTGAAGTTGGCACTTTTTGCTGTATTAATATATTAAACCTAAGTTTAACTGTGGCTGCTCAGTGTCTTTATAAATCCGTCAGAACATGACTGGATCTTACTGGTTTAATTGTAACATGCAGCTCACCCGTGTGTTAGCATCTGCTTGTTTCTCTCTCTTTATTCTGGATTTTCATTTCATTTCTCACCCATTTGTATGTATTGAATTGAATTGAGCTTTATTGTCATTGCATAAAATGTGTGTTGCATATTAAAATTGCATATGTGTGTATCAGAGTGTTACATGCTTTCTTGTGTCCTTTGGTGACCAACATGACACAAACATTCTTTGTGATTTCCTGGTGACTACCTCATGACACTGCTTATACCAATCAATCACAAATATTTGGCTGAACAATATAAACTTTAGATGATCTCTCTCACCCTATTGGTTGTAGAGATATAGCAGGAACTATGTTTTTTGCACCATCTTTTTGTTACCCTTGACCTTTGTCCATTCCTCTCCAAAAGGTAACCATCATGAGATATCTGATTAAGAAATGTTTCCACCACATTTGCTCAAAATAGCAAATCCAATATACAGATAATGAATGTTTATGAGTTCAATGGTACGAATATTTCATGTGGTAAAAGATGGAATGTTCTTATTTAATGTTACGTTCCATCTTTCATCGAATGAAATATTTGTTCCATTGAAAGAATAAAGAAAACATTCATTATTTGTTTAATATAACGGCAAAACCAGATCCTTGTCATTTAATATTTTATTAATTTCTAAACAACAGAAAAGTAACTTACATTTTGGTGTTCGTCACTGGTGCTTAATGGTCCAACACGAACTTTAAATAGGAGTCCAAAGTTTTTCTCAGTAAACTTGCAAAGAACTATCCTGGTGATGCCGTCCGTGATGCCGGGCACTGACTTTGTGTACAGACTGCCATCTGCTTTCCTCACTCCAGCGAAAAATCGCGAGCGTAATTTGTCCAGATTTTCATCCTAACATCATCTTCTTCATCCTAACAGCTCTTCATGCCTCCAGATGGCTTACAGTGTGGTGGATTTGTTTTTTTTGTGTGTGTCAGAAGAATTAACACTGTCAATTATCTCCTTCAAATCATCATCCATCAGCAAAACAAACTCCGCCAAGTTTAGCTAAGTGCCGCCCCCAGAGTGGGTGGGGTTTGCAGCGTGCAATGGTACAAAACGTATGGAACCAAATTTGCACGGTAAATGCAACGCAACACAAATGGGACAAATAATCCACGTCATGTGACATACAAAGTACCATTCAAATGACAAGGATCCACTCAGCTGTTATTTAGTAGGATTTATGAGTGATTTAGAAAACATTATTATTCACATGGGCTGCATTAATACTTCACTTTATCCATCTGAGACAGACATTCAAAGTGCTTTACAATTACACACACAAACACACATTGTTGTCAGCATGCTGCTATTCAAGCCACTTAACCATAGACTGTGAGCAACTTGGAGATTAAAGCTAATTGCCCAAGGGACATTCATGATTTTGCTGTGTGAAGGGGGAATAGAATCGAGGGTCCTCTACTCACATGCCCACCTCTCTAACCTCTGGACCAGCCCTTCCCAAACATAGGAACACTGGGACCCACTTTGATATGTGAAAACCATCTGGAACCCACCAAATCCTTTCATCACAATTTGATCAACATATGAGGCTAAGGTGAAGTATCTCCCTTTATATTACATGTTAAAGTAAGTCAGATCAATGAAGACTAATACATAATTTAAGACCCATATTAGTATTATTATTGTTGTTGTTGTAAATGTTATTACAAATTAGAAACTGATATACTTTTTAAATGTATGTTTAATGACTGCTCATTGCCGAACTGCAGTATCTTCATGGCCCACACCTTGGTTATTAGTGATTTATTTCACGTGTTGCAGCCACCTGACCCATCATGAAAGTCAATCCAGACCTCCAATTATGACCTGCAAAGAAAAAATGCATGCAGACAATCTTCAAATGCACCTTACAGTGAAATGGGACCCAAAGTATGACCATCTCAGCTCACTCACAAACTTAAGCAGCCCTGCACCACCCTTTAGGACCCTGATGTGAGGCCCAACCTGCAAAGATGCACCAATTAACAACTCAAACCTGACCCAACCCAAAGGAAAAATCAGTGCAGACACTATCAAGCAGCGCAGTGCGCACCCTCTGACACAGGGGTGTGGGAAAGAGAAGATGGGAATAACTACATCCTGGCCTGCTGTATGCCATTTATAGAGCCTGTAATAGTTTTGTAAATTATTTATTACTTAGTGGGAACTCTGCTTCATCACTTTTTGACCTGCCCTGCCTGAATCTGCAGTATTTTCCGACCACCTGCCCACTGGTTTCGGATTGCTACTGTTAATCACTACATCCACAATACTGAGTGAAAATTGGAAAAGTAATCCTCATCTTTGCAATAACATGTAATAATGATTGTTGAAACAAGTTCTTTACATTATAATTGAATCTATCACACATGATAATCTCCAAATCTGATAAAAACTCTAATCTTGACAAAGTAAAAAAAAAAAAAAAAAATTAACACTGGTACAGCCATCACCACTGTTCCTCATCTGTTACTGTCCATAATTAATTATGTGCCTATCATAAAAAAGACAATAAAATTACAGTCAAGAGGTTTTTTTTTAATGTTGGGAAGGTTTAAAAAGCTGGATACCACATTGAAGCCCGTTCCTTCGGTGCCTTGTTCTCTTCAGTATAATGAAAAATGGAATGAAAGGCTTTCTGAGACAGCAAGTGCTTCAGTGTCTGACTTTAATCTGAAGAAAATCAGCCAAAGGGCACAGTGGCCCTTGTTATGCAAAGAGTTCAGGCAAAGTAATATTACAGTTCTACATAATCATGTGGTGGAGGTGGAGCCAAAAGTGTCAATTAACTGTGAGATTAGATTAATAGAAAGTCTATGCATGCAGTATTTTAAATAATTAATATCTCAGTGACAGTTAAACTCGGATTCTAAAGTTGACATTTTAAAACAAATGTTTTGTGTTGCTATCATATGTTTTATGTGGCAGGAGTGTATGACATTGCACATTTATTTTCATTATTTTAAGCCAAAGCAGCCAGTGCCAAACAATCCTGAAATAATGGACTTTTCTGTAAGGTATCAAGCTCTGGCTGTTAAAACGCAGATAACATCTGAAATTTTCATTGTATAATAATTGCCATAACTGTCTTATTGTAAATAAGAGAACCTCTATGACATCATTGCCCTCTGTTGGGGGGTACAGGCATCACCACAAGCTTGCACTTAGCTCTCATTCCTCTAATCATCTTGTAGGTGTCCAGAGTGGCATAAGACGGAATTAATATTTATTGTGGCTCTTGGCTTTGATGGTGTGCTTGAACACGCTGGTGGGGGTTAAATAAATAAAAAATAAGAAAAGCTGCTTTCACCATTCTCGGTCTGACTGACGCTCCAGCTTGCAGCAAGTAATTCATTTTGATTGGGAAGCACAAGGGCCCCTACTCCTTCTCTCGGCACAAGTTTATGATAATCCCAATAAATTATAATGCACTGTGCAGGCATTAAAAAAAATCTGACTGGCACTAAATCAAGCACGCTGCTCCTCTCAAGTCAGAGAGAGAACGAGAGAGGGAGAGGGAGAGAGCACTCTCCCTCCAAATATCAATTTCTTTTTGTCCTCAAATCCTCCATCACATCAGGTCGACCTGGCTGTTTTCTCTCCTCTCTGTCTCTGCTCCCATCTTTTGGTTCAACTTGTAATTTTCCATTGCTTTTCTTTCCCCTGTGTTGATGCTTTTTCTTTCTGCCTGACCACATCATCTTTTCCAGCTGACCTGATAATGCAGGTGACGGTGTAAAATGCTCCAAAAAATTTTTTTCAGACAAAGTAAAGATCTTCACTTAAAAAACAAACCAAAAACAAAACAAAACAAAACCCCAACACCCTATTGAGTTATTTTTGACACTTGTTGATCTCTGAAAGTCTCCTTTTCTCAAACCAAGTGACACAAGAGCAATCAAATATGACAATTTGCAAAACCTCACAGGAGGACACTGAAAACGACATCTGTGGAAGAAGAGCATTCTGTGTGGATCCTGAGGCTCAACAGGCTGGTGCTTCTACCTGCATAAAATAGCATCCACATCCTGTTGCAAATAACAAAGGTAGTTTGAAAGACATGACACAAACTAGAGTGATTAACCCTCTGGGATCCAAGGGCATTTTCCCACTTTAAGGTACTTCCTTTTAGTGTAATGCCCATGTGTTGCACATCAAAATGTTCAGAACAATCTCAGCTTTTGATGCTGCGAATGCACCAGGTTTGATCGTAATCCCCTGCGTAGAGTTGCATTGTGCTGCGCAGGAATGGCTGCATAATTTGCACGCAAGGGGGAAAGCTTGACCTGCCTCCTCCTCTTCTCTGGTTTTGAAGCTTCACTGCCAGCAAAGTTCAGCAGTGGGATGAATAAAATTTAGCAATGCAGTTATGTACTGATAAAAAAAACCTAAAAGGATTTTTCACCAGACTGAGGGAGGGTAGTGTATAATTGCAGAGCCCTATTGTACAGTAGCGGTGTTGCGTAGACTTGCATAGATCACTGTGTCCAGTGCTCTACGCCGCCCTTTTTGTGACCCGCAGTGTATTGACACGTATGGCTTCATAAGCTTGGCATAGTTAGTACGCCACATTACGCAACTCTACGTTGTCTCAGTGTGAAAGGGGCTTTTAGCGCATCTTATTTTTGGATGAACACACACCAGGTCGTAGCAGAAGTACATTTGGTACGGAGGGAATATAAATGTGCTGAGTATGAAAATGACACATACATCAGGTTGCTATTAGTAATATTACGTATGTTGTGTCACGTGCTGCTTTGTGCAGGGAAGAAGCTAGTGAGAGGGTGAAAACTTTAAATTTTTTCCAAATTCCTTCATGCATGAAGGCTTCAGCATTACACACATACACAGACACAACAAAATCAATAACTAGTAATAGAATATGTCATCACATTGCCTTTTCATGTGTTTCTAAAAGGAACACCTTGAATATTCTGTATTTCGAGCGTAAAATTTCACATTTCTCTGTTTTGTTCTGCATGTCAACGGTTTTTGCAGGTAATTTAATTCATGGTTGAATGAATAATCAGATTGAGCACCAACCACTTTAATCATCCTTGTGCCCTCATACGCACTGTGCAGATTATTCTACCTTCATCAACTATAGCGGTCATAAGTCCATAACATCAATTTGTTAAACTGATTTTTTTTTTCCACTGATTATTACCCCATCCTGCCTCTTATGAGACAGACATGAAAAACATACCTTGATTAAAAACTGTGAAAATGGTAGAGGGGAAAAAATCAGCTTAACTCTATTTTGTTAATTAGAATCTATGGATAAAAGGGGGAATGCAGAATTTCATTAACACAGCTCAAATACAGAGCTACTTCAATAATGGCCCTGAATATAGCACACTGCTCAAAGTTGGACTCTTCTTTTAACTCTTGTTTTGAGTTCAGTCTGATTGGCTGTATTGCCGGCATCGCAAACTGAACGGTCCGCCTTTTGCATCTGCGCATGTGTCATTTCAGACCACAGCAGCACGTCTCGGAGTCTCTACACCCAAAGCAATCAGATGGATTAATGGGATTATTAACCATCAGATGATGAAGGTAAAAGCTCTTAAATCATTTTAAAGTCAGTTTTAAGCAGAAACAAGGTGAAATTCCATAACGCTTTGAAATGTCCAACGCGCAGTGAATGCATCAGCAAGCAGCTCATTTAGCTGCAGCGCTCTGATCGCTGAATTTATATGGTAATGATTGTTGTACAAAAGCTTCAGATATCTGTTGCTGAGATAGATGATAACTGGAGTGTTGTGAAAGTGTAGTGATACGGACCCACAACAGGGGGCGCAAATGAACGGACAATAGAAGAAGTCAAATATGAACACTTTACTGTTGTGAATGCCACAACTACACACAGCAGATTATAAAATGAATACAGAGTCAATCAATCAAGGTGTCGTGTGGGCAGGCTCAACGATAGGAGACGTCCGTCTGGAGAAGAACTGGAACCACACAATTTCCTCCGCCACCGAACCAGGAGAATACTGGAGCCGGCAAGTTCCGAATCCCCCAGGTGGCCACCGTCTCCGCGTGTCGGATCTGGTACTGCTGGCGAAGAGCAAAAACAGTCAGGTGTGGGTGTGTGTACACCCCGTAACAAGTAACCTCCACCTCTCATCTACACTCGTGCAGCTACTGTCAATCACTTAACTGGCGGGATGCAGGGCGGAGCAGTCACGGCATACGCCGGTTCTTCAGGAAAACAGCTGCAACAACGTATTCACTGAAACAACGTTAGTAATACTCAGGCTGAGAACATTACCTCCTTGGTAGAACGATATCTCGGCGACGTGGTGGAGGTGTCGTCCTACTTTTATTAGGGGTGAGGAGCAGATGATTGGTAACAGCTGTCATAGCCGATGAGTGACAGCTGTCACCCCCGCCGCTCTTGTGGGGCGACAGCGCCCTCTCGTGCCTGAAGCCCGCACTTCAGGCAGGGCGCCCTCTGGTGGTGGGCCAGCAGTACCTCCTCTTCTGGCGGCCCACACAACATGGAGTACAGTTTGAAGCAGATATGAGGTGTTAATTGGTAAGGTTAGTCCTTACTGGCGTAAAGTGCCTTGATTTGACTTTCTTATGATCTGGTACTATATAAATATAATTATAAATGAATAGTATATTGATGTGTATGTCTGTGTGTCGACATGTAGTAGTGAATTTATATTTATGTAAATATGACTGATTAGAATTGTTGGACTTGTACTAGCAGGGTGGGCGCTAATAAGCTTTGCTTCAGCCCACACCCTTTCGGACTCACTAGTTTTGTCTGTGTTTGTTTGTGGAATTGTTCATTTTTTTCTATTTGAATATTTTGTGTGCCGAATTAAAAAACTTTGTCACTTTGAAAAGAAAAAAAAAAAAAAAAATCAGTGAACCGCATCATCAAGGGGGAACGATTTTTAGGGGGACGGTTCGGTCTCCGACACCAGTTCAAAGTCACCCAGGTACATAAAGAGTGGTATTTTAAAATGTGTACAATATATTTTCCTTTCCAATAACATCAATAACATCTATGCTTTGTTTTAATGTCTTACATGAGATGCAAGAAATAAGGTTTGTTTTGCTGTGAAAAATAGTTTTTTTGAAGAATTACACAGCACGGCCTCTTTTGCTTTGTACAAAACAAAATAAAAATAAGAATTTGATCAGTGCAGAAATGTATGTGGAATTGAAACCCCATGAAAGTCAGATTACTGTTTTCAAACAAATAACCAGCCTCTACAAACCACATGACGATGGCAATTATAGAGTATATTTGGCACAAATGTGTTGCACTTGCTGCACATCATCTGGGTCTTTGTGTTTGTCTGTGAGTCCACGTACTTGGCAGCGGCTTCGATTTCTGCAGTTCTCCCAATCCTGGAAAGATGAATAGAGTTTATAAGGTCAAATTTTCTCCACCACCTCTCACAGTATTGGAACACGTGCACGCACACGCACACAGTCACAACACTGACTTTAGCCCTGTTCTCACTTTCATGGATTTGCATCCTGGAAAGTGATGGTCTATAACCGTGATAAACCACAGTGTGAAGATCATAGTTGTCCACTCATGTGATCTAGCTTCCGATTATTTTCGTAATGTGCTGCCTTGTTCCATATGGCATGCAAAAACAACCATAGCATGCCCATCTGCATGACAACATTAAGGGCTCTGCAGAAATGCAAGGAACTACCAAAGTATGTCATTTTTTTGTAACAGGAAAAAAACAACTAACTAACAACTTGAAAATCCCACCATAGTTTAAAAGAAAACAGATAAAACAAACAAAACCTACAAAAAGACACATCCATGCCAACTTTTCATCCAATTTCGAATAATAACTTGTACCTTGTACCAGGCTTTGTTACCTGAAATTGCTACCTGAAGCTGTAACCTCTTTGCTGTAGTTTTCATCTTCCCTTGAGAGGATCTGTCACTCACAGCCAATCCTATAAGACATAGAATATCACATGGTTCTGCAACATTTACTGCCTCTTTAGCTACAGTCTGTGATTCTCAGTTAACACACCAGTAAACTCTTAGAAAAAAAGCCCTTCCCACTGACCTGAAAACAGACAAGAGACTGAAAGAAATCATTGTGAAAAAACATGAGGAGGGGTTTATTACGTCCGCCAAGGGCGTAATAAAATCATCTGCATGTATTTGTTTATTTATTTATTTCTCTGTCTCTTAGCAGTATTACATCAAAATTACTGCATGGATTTTCATGACATTTTCATCACGGACACATATTAGAGCATGGTAGACTCCATTAAATTTTGGAAGTGATCAGGATCCATATTCTGGATCAAGATAGGCTTTGAAGGGTTACGGCAAAACTACTTCATGGATTCTCACTAAATTTGCACCACACAACTATTAGGTATGGAAGACTCCACTGAATTTTGGAGGTGATCCAGATCTGGATCCGGATTCTGACTCAGGATTTCACTTTATAGGTGTTTAAGGATTACATAAAAAACTACATTTGCACCACACATAGGTATTAGGGTATGGGAGGCTCCACTGAATTTTGTAGGTGATCCGGATCCACATTCTGGATCAAGGATTCCCTTTATATAGGCTTTGAAAGATTACTTCAAAACTACTTCATGCATTCTCACCACATTTTCACCACAGATAGATATTAAGACACGGAAGCCTCCACTCAATTTTGGAGGTGATCCAGATCTGGATCCGGATTCTGGCTCAGGATTTCACTTTATAGATGTTTAAGGATTACATAAAAACTACATTTGCACCATACATAGGTATTAGGGTATGGAAGTCTCCACTGAATGTTGGAGGTGATCCAGATCCAGATTCTGGATCAATGATTCCCTTTATATAGGCTTTGAAAGATTACTTCAAAACTACTTCATGGATTCTCACCACATTTTCACCAATCAATCAATCAATCAATCAATTTTATTTATATAGCGCCAAATCACAACAAACAGTTGCCCCAAGACGCTTTATATTGTAAGGCAAGGCCATACAATAATTACGTAAAAACCCCAATGGTCAAAACGACCCCCTGTGAGCAAGCACTTGGTGACAGTGGGAAGGAAAAACTCCCTTTTAACAGGAAGAAACCTCCAGCAGAACCAGGCTCAGGGAGGGGCAGTCTTCTGCTGGGACTGGTTGGGGCTGAGGGAGAGAACCAGGAAAAAGACATGCTGTGGAGGGGAGCAGAGATCGATCACTAATGATTAAATGCAGAGTGGTGCATACAGAGCAAAAAGAGAAAGAAACACTCAGTGCATTATGGGAACCCCCCAGCAGTCTAAGTCTATAGCAGCATAACTAAGGGATGGTTCAGGGTCACCTGATCCAGCCCTAACTATAAGCTTTAGCAAAAAGGAAAGTTTTAAGCCTTTGGTTTAAGCCTTTTAACCACAGATAGATATTAAGACATGGAATCCTCCACTCAATTTTGGAGGTGATCCAGATCTGGATCCAGATTCTGACTCAGGATTTCACTTTATAGATGTTTAAGGATTACATAAAAAACTACATTTGCACCACACATAGGTATTAGGGTATGGAAGGCTCCGCTGAGTTTTGGAGGTGATCCAGATCCGGACTGGTGGATATCAAAAATCCCTGATTGCTCTTGATTATTTATTTATTTATTTATTCATTCATTTTCAGGATTTGTGCAGCAGTTATAATGAACCAAGGCCATGGTTGTTCGGATTAAACGGAAAGATTGTATAATCTTTTGCTAAATCTTTCTTTGCTAAAACTTAAGAACAGGTCTATTTGACCCAAATATTATATGAAGTCTAAAGGCACAAATAGACAAGATGCTACATGATCAAATTATGCATGCATCTCTTGCAGAAGAGTGGAAGGCTGAGGGGATTAAAATTTTCTCTTCGCATTGATTGCAATTTGGAAAATGTCCCATTTTAAATGACCACTTTAAAAACAGCAGCTCCTCACTTTTGGAAATAGCACCCAGTAAATCAAATTTCCTGATGAATGTTTTAAGGCAGAGGGCAGCACACCCACCTCCTTAAAGACAGAGTGCATGTTAATGGTTATAATCAGCAGCAAAATAGCCTTGTGGATCGTATTTCACTGGATGCACAGGAGGGAAGATAAACAGTAAAATGCATTTTCTTATTAGGTGCACTGATTGTGTGCAGTAATGAAGGTGGGGTGGAGAATAATGGAACATGGAAATTACACAAAATGTGCACTAATGTTGCATATACGAGGTCTGTCCAAAAAGTATCGTACCTTTTTATTTTTTTCAAAAATTATATGGATTTGAATCACGTGTGATTGCATCAGCCAAGCTTGAACCTTCGTGCGCATGCGTGAGTTTTTCCACGCCTGTCGGTTGCGTCATTCGCCTGTGGGCTGAGGGTGTGCGGCGCACCGAGGGGCCATTCGACAGGCTGGATCGACCAGATCATTTCTAAACTGAATGCTGTGTTGATCCGGGACATCATGTGACTACCACAGAAATGGCAACAGAGCTGGACATAGCACTTTTGCGGCACATTCCACTGTTACAGGAGATTTTGTAATGAAAGACGTGCGGAGGATTTCGCGCATCGGCACGAAGCAGCTCAGGATGCGCAGCAAAAAAACACCTCCATCTTGGAAGTCTCACAGGACATGTTGTGGCATGTCCAGCTGTTACACAATTTCTGGGATACTCACTCGACTGAAAGCCATCGAAAGTCGTCTGAATCTTCTGAATGGTTTCCAACACAGAGGTGTTTTTTTTTTTTTGCTGCACGTCCTGAGCTGCTTCGTGCCGACGCGCGAAATCCTCCGCACGTCTTTCATTACAAAATCTCCTGTAACAGTGGAATGTGCCGCAAAAGTGCTATGTCCAGCTCTGTTGCCATTTCTGTGGTAGTCACATGATGTCCCGGATCAACACAGCGTTCAGTTCAGAAATGATCTGGTTGATCCAGCCTGTCGAACCCTCCGCCACTGTGGGCCGTCTTTTAAAAAGGTTTTAACAGTCCATAATCCGCGTGACACTGACAGAATCTTCACCGATATCCAACTGAATCTATCGAATGGTTTCCAACTGCCTGTCTCTAACAGTTTCTGAAAAAAATTTCATGGAGCAAAGCGGCAGTCTCTCAGCAAGTTCTCAGACAAAAGAAATCCGACGGGAGGGGTGGACCAGTGCTCACTCAAAGCCTGCCCACAGGCGAATGACGCAACCGACAGGCGTGGAAAAACTCACGCATGCGCACAAAGGTTCAAGCTTGGCTGATGCAATCACACGTGATTCAAATCCATATAGTTTTTGGAAAAAATAAAAAGGTCCGTTACTTTTTGGACAGACCTCGTATTCTGCAGCAGTAAGAGGAAAAACATAAGAAAACATAGAATTGTCAGTCCTTTTGGTAAACATGGACTAAAGTTGCCTTAAGCCCCATTTACACATAGATGGTTTTGTCGGCGGGTAGAACGTAGACCGAAGTTCGCGGTAGTTCCGGCTGTTTTCGCGGTGGAAAGGGGCGGAGCATTTCGCCGGCGTTTTGACCACCGTACTATCCGCAAATACGCGAATAAAACACCGCTAAATCCGCCGAATAAAGCTGCGTTTTGACGCCGTAGCATCCGGTACATGTCAGGCAACGGGGGTTAATACCCAGTTCTATCCTTTACAATCGCAGGTTAAGACGCGCGTGAGAACGGCGGTGTTCTGCTGCCGCAGATAATGTGTACCGCTGGTTTTATCCAGGCAAATCCTGCGTTACTCCAGGATCTTTTGCATATAGGCACCGCCCCCAGAGTATAATAGGCTGAAGCAGCAGGAATACATGCCTCTGTCACTGCAGGGGGAGGGAGATCATCCTCAGCCTTTTCAACTCCTTCCTTTTCCCCTCCTCAACGTGTTGCTCCGTCTCCACCACAGGCCTCCCCTCTGCTTCTGAACCAGACCTCTTGGTAAGTCCTTGCCGTTGCCAATTTTCTTTTAGGAGGCATACTGGAGCTTCTCTGCAAAAATATCTGGAGCTGGCCATGAGTGCATGCAGCGCGCTAGCGTTCTTATACTGACCGCCGCCTATTGGCCGTTTGGAACGCTGTTTTAACCGGGAGGTGGCGTTTAGAATGGTGTACTGTCCGCTAGCGCCGCCGCCGTTTTGTCTGCCTCTGTCGCCGGTTTAAAACGCCCTTGAGGACACCGATGTGGGCTCTATCGCCGTTTTACACGCCGTTGGTTAGGGATACAACACTGGCCGCCAATTATGGCGGTGTAAACTGCAGCACTACAGGAAGGCGCAGGATGAAACTGCGATTAAAAAGTATCAAACACCGTTGTTCGCGTTGTCTCCGTCGTCACGCGAATTCTCCGGGAGCGCTCCTGGAATTATTCGACATGTTGAATAATTTTTTCGACGATTCCCGGTAAAGCCGGAACTAAGCCACGCCCCCTAGTGCCAGCGTTAACAACGGCATTTGATCCTTAAGATGGCCAAAAACTCTTCTGGGATGCTTCCAGGAGCTCTTACCGTCTGTGTGTAAACGGGGCTTTATGCATGTAAAATACATACATACATACATACATTTGTATGCATGTATTTTGATATAAATTAAAAATATGACTTATTTACAAACAGTGTCATGAAATGGGTGGGGCTTTTCTGGCAATGCAAAGGTAATCTTCATCCTCACAATCTAATGTCACAGTTGTAAATTACAGTTCTGGCTGTGCTGTAAGTTTCAGTTTTTCTTGTGTCTCCTGGGCTTCCCTGTCTGTCTCTTGTCATTCGTGTCCCTGTCTATGCTATGGTTGTAGATCCCCCTGGTCACCTGTATGCTATGCTTTCGCTTCCCAAGCTGACAGTCCTGTCATCAACATACCGACCAAACCAGGGTAGATGGACTGCAGGGAAAATCAGAAACAGATTTCCATTATTGGTGGCCAAATTGATATGACACTTCCCATCCACTTGGTGTTGCGAAGCCCCAGCCTCCGGTACTGAAAAATGAAACCAACGTGGAAGTGATAATTGTTGTAAGTTGTTGAAAGGCCACTTGAGGCTACCTCCAAAAGTGAATTACTCCACATGGAGTAGAGGCCCATTTTAAGATCCTCGACTTTACAGCAGAAATAAACAATGTTACAGCCTGATACAAAAGCTGTTGTGGTATCTAAGATTAAAAATAAGATCAACTTTATTTATCCCGAAGGAAATGATTTTGTTATAGTATCGAAACAGTGACAGTGAACAGTAAACAGTTTTTAAAGATGTTTGCACAAGATGTTCAACAATATTGCACATAACTCTGAGTAACTGAATCACTCTCTTCGTTATGTAGTCATCCTGCAAGGGGGGGGGGATTATACAGTCTGATTGCCACAGGTAGGAAAGACCTCCTGTAGCATTCTGTGATGTACCTCGGTGGTCTCAGTCTGTGGCTGAAGGAGATCTGATAGGACATCATTGTGGCATGCAGGGGTGGGAGTGCTGTCTGGGGTGCTGAGCAGTTTCCTCAGCATCCTTCTCTCTGACACCTCCACGAAAAACTCCAGCTCAGAGGTCTCAAACTCGTTCCAGAAAGGGACGAGAGGGTGCAGGCTCTCTTTGCAACCATCCACTCCACCAGGTGATGTGACTGATTAACATCACCTTGAGCAGGTAGAATCAGTGAAATCACCTGGTGGAGTGGATAGCTGCAAAGAAAGCCTTCACCCTCTCGGCCATTTCTGGAATGAGTTTGAGACCTCTACTCTATCTCAACCCCCAGGACAGAGCCAGCTCTCCTGATGAGCTCATTGAGTCTGTTTGTGTCAGCTGCCTTCAGCCTGCTGCCTCAGCACACTACAGTGTAGAAGATGAAGCTGGAGACCACTGAGTGGGAAAACATCTGCAACATATTCCTATAGCTATGTTTCTCCATTCATGACAACTCTGTGTGTGTGTGTGTGTGTGTGTGTGTGTGTGTGTGTGTGTGTGTGTGTGTGTGTGTGTGTGTGTGTGTGTGTGTGTGTGTGTGTGTGTGTGTGTGTGTGTTTTGGGGGGGTTATTTGTATAACTCATTGGTTCAAGCTATTTTAAGCCATGAAGTTATTAATGATTAGAGGTGTGGTCATTTTGTGTGACAGCCATGTACTGGAGTCAAGTTAACCATTTGTCCTTGCTGACTATTTTCTTCCAAATATCTGTGATAATATGACTTGCTGCGCAGTTAAATGTGCCAACAAACCTCAAAGAAGTCAGTGTCACAGTATTTCCATTGATTGAAATTTATACATTAGCGCAGTTAGCACCAGGTTAGTATTAATTAGCAGGTAGCTAGAGGATATTAGGCCCACAGATGATGTCGTGGTTACTAAGATAATACGCTCATCATATGTTTTAATACCTGCACCCAATCACAGCCCAGTCCACAAAAATATGGTTTTGTAAAACACCAAAACCAAAGTTAGCCTTTTAGCCTTAGCTACACTTAATAATAACTAAAAAACTGGAGACGTGCTCAGAATTTATTCGCCCCACCCAGGTTTCACCAGTTGAGAGAGTTAATGAGTTGAGAGAGTTAGGTGTGACCTGGGCCCGGTTTCATAAAGCAGTCTAATCTTGTTTACTTGAATAAACTCACTTAGTTGACTAATTTTTCACGTTAGTCATTACACAAAGCACTTAGTCAGCTAAAGTTTCACATTACCTGACCAATTTTTTAAGTCTGGTACAGAGGAGGCTAATCTTATTTTAGTCGATAAAATTTCAGGGTCTTACCTATCTATCATGTACCAACATTTGATGGTGCACTCAAGAGAACCCCTACGTTGCTTGTATTCCTTCAGAAGGAGAGATTCCTCTGCTTTTGGCCATGGTTGGAGCAGATGACTATCATGATGTGTTTGTGACAGTTCTCCCATTAGCCACTGGGCATCGCTGTTATGCTGAGCAACGTTGTATCCAAAAAAGGGCTTGATGAAAGTGTAGAAGAAGAAACTGAAGAGTGAAACTAGGCTAAGAGCTAAGTACGTCATTCTGCAGTTTGTATGGATCAGTAAATGTTAATAAAGCCAGTTAATGAAACCAAGGATGGATAGTTCATGACAACAACCAACCAGGAAGTAACCAAAACTGCACAAAGCCATTATGTCCGTGATAACTTTCAACGAATGTAAGACAATTAATCTACAGGTTTAGCTATCGATGTGAAACAGTGATGAGACAGATAATATTGGGCAACTAACTGTAGTCGACTAAGTAAATTTAGTAGACTAAAGGATTAGATTGCTTTATGAAACCAGAGCCAGGATGGCGACATTTGGAGGCACCCTGTTCTATGGCTATATGTCTTCAGAAGGCCTACTGGTGATGTCACATAGGGTTTGTCCAGTACATATGAGGTCATCAAAGGAGTAACATTTAATGTGTTTTTGCCTTCAACAGATCTTCCTTATCTCAAAATGCAAAACTGCAAACAAATGAGAAATAATGAAATTAAGCAGTGTTGCGTGTGATTGGCTGCTACCTTTTAGTCCTGTTTTCTGCAGCATCTTGGATTCAGGATTTTCTAACCCAGATGATTCATGAGCATTTTGAGACTGACCAACCCGAGGGTCGAATTTTCTGTGTGTTGAAGCAGAAATCAGACATTTCCACCTGAAACCATCTCGTAATCTGACCGGCACCACATGGTGATATTTGTAGCTTCTCTGCAGTTCACCTCCCTGACTGTGTTCACATTTCCAATATTTCTCCTGTTAAAATCCGTTAACCTATAACCCTTTCATCCAGATATGCCTGGTCTATTGGCTGTCTTAAAGGAATAGCTTTTTTTTTTTACACCTGACAGAAAGCGGCTCATATCATCTTCTTCTTTGACAAGCAGTTTGATGACATGCCAAGCCTGTTCTGCCAAAAACCCCATAGTGATTCTCACGTCATCTAAGCCAGCTCTGCTTTAATGTTGCCCTTTTTTCTGCACAAACTGCTGAAATTCATTTCTGCTATGATATTGCTGCTGACCTTTTCCAAACTACAACCATCCACTTACTATAATGTCATTCTGCACTCCACTGTCTTTTAATTAATTAATGTTGTTCCTATTTTTAAGAAAACCTGACTCATCTGAAGCAAAAAAGCTCGACACCTACTTGTGTTAGAAGTCTTCTCTTAAATCTCCTGCCCTTTAATCAAATATATGAATAATGTTTGGACAGGAGCCTGCTGAGGCTGGTTATTACTCTTAGTCAAGTTAAGTCAATAAGTAGTTTCTCTTTACGGCATTTTTTCCTTTAAGACTTATGCAACATTAAAGTGAAAACTTATTAACTTATTTTGGGTCGGTGTGTTACTGATTACACTGATAACAGAATATGGAACAACTATTTTAAGTCCTGATTAATGAGTTTTGGTCATAACCGCTTTATTCTACAAAGTGAAGCATTTCTAACAGACCAAGACAAATTAAAAGCTCAAGATATTTAAACATATATTAAACACACTTGTTCAGCAAGGTAATATAGGTCATGAGGTGACTTAAAGTTTGTAACCAAAACATACCCCCGAAAATATTGTTTATGTTCCTGTTATTTTAAAAATATATAGCTTATGGTTGGTATACCTGGTCTCTCTCTCTCTCTCTCTCTCTCTCTCTCTCAATGCATTGGTTTTAAATTGACTATTACGTCCGCCAAGGACGTAATAAAATCATTGGCATTAATTTATTTGTTTATTTGTCTGTCTGATAGCAGGATTACGTCAAAACTACTGCATGGATTTTGATGAAATTCTCACCACAGATAGATATTAGGCCATGGAAGACTCCATTATATGTTGGAGATGATCCAGCTCCGGATCCAGATTCTGAATCAAGATTTCTGGATTAAGATTACACTTTATATAGGCTTTGAAGGATTACATCAAAACTACTTCACGGATTCTCACCAAATTTGTGCCACAGATGGATATTAGGGCATGGAAGCCACCACTCAATTTTAGAGATAATCCAGCTCCGGATCCAGATTCTGAATCAAGATTTCTGGATCAAGATTACACTTTATATAGGCTTTGAAGGATTACATCAAAACTACACGGATTCTCACCAAATTTGTGCGACAAATAGATATTAGGGCATGGAAGACTCCACTCAATTTTGGAGGTGATCCAGATCTGGATCCTGATTCTGACTCAGGATTCCAATGTATAGATGTATATGGATTACGTAAAAACTACTGCACAGATTTTGATGAAGTTTTCACCACAGATAGATATTAGGCCATGGAAGACTCCATTAAATTTTGGGGGTGATCCAGATCCGGTTCCAAATTCTAGATCAAGATTTCAAGTTCTGGATCATTTTATATAGGCTTTGAAGGATTATGTCAAAACTACTTCAGGGATTCTCACCAAATTTTCACCACAGATAGATACTAGGGCATAGCAGACTCCACTGAATTTTGAAGGTGATCTGGATCCGAATTCTGACTAAGGATTTCACTTCATAGGCTTTTAAGGATTATGTCAAAACTACACCACAGATTTAGACAAAATCTTAAACACAGACAGATAATGCGCCACGGAAGATTTAATTAAATTTTAGAGTGGATCAGGATCAAGATCCCGATTCTGGATCATTTCTTAAATTTTCACCATTTTGAGGATCATCTCAAATCTGCTTGATGGCTCTTGACAAAATTTAAATTGCATGCGGCTATTGTACAAAGGAAGGTCCTGTTAGTGTTGGATGTTGGGAATGATTCGGGTCATTATACAGGTTCTGCAGCAGTGACATATCCAACATCACAATGTAAAACCAAGATCAGGAAGACATTATTTTGTTTCAGCTTGTGAATATCAGATCCCAACATTTTGATTGGTTGGGCCATTCTAGATCACTATGCAATTATTGCATTGTGTTGTGGAATCCGGATCCAGGTAAAGTCCGGGTCACAATGTGAATCACATACAGTGAGGAAAATAAGTATTTGAACACCCTGCAATTTTGGAAGTTCTCCCACTTAGAAATCATGGAGGGGTCTGAAATTTTCATCTTAGGTGCATGTCCACTGTGAGAGACATAATCTAAAAAAAAAAAAAATCCAGAAATCACGTTGTATGATTTTTTTAAATAATTTATTTGTATGTTACTGCTGCAAATACGTATTTGAACACCTACCAACCAGCAAGAATTCTGGCTCACACAGACCTGTTAATTTTTCTGTAAGAAGCCCTCTTATTCTGCACTCTTTACCTGTATTAATTGCATCTGTTTGAACTTGTTACCTGTATAAAAGACACCTGTTCACACACTCAATCAATCACACTCCAACCTGTCCACCATAGCCAAGACCAAAGAGCTGTCTAAGGACACCAGGGACAAAACTGTAGACCTGCACAAGGCTGGGATGGACTACAGGACAACAGGCAAGCAGCTTGGTAGAAAACAACAACTGTTATGATTATTTATTAGAAAGTGGAAAAAACACAAGATGACTGTCAATTTCCCTCGGTCTGGGATTCCATGCAAGATTTCACTTTGTGGGGTAAGGATGATTCTGAGAAAGCTCAAAACTACATAGGAGGACCTGGTAAATGGCCTGAAGAGAGCTGGGACCACAGTCACAAAGATTACATTAGTAACACATGATGCTGTCATGGTTTAAAATCCTGCAGGGCAGCAAGGTCCCCCTGCTCAAGGCAGCACATGTCCAGGCCCATTTGAAGTTCACCAGTGACCATCTGCATGATCCAGAGGAGGCATGGGAGAAGGTCATGTGGTCAGATGAGACCAGAATAGAGCTTTTTGGAATCAACTCCACTTACCATGTTTAGAGGATGAGAACAACCCCAAGAAAACCATCCCAACCGTGAAGCATGGGGGTGGAAACATCATACTCTGGGGGTGCTCTTCTGCAAAGGGGACAGGACGACTGCACAGTATTGAAGGGAGGATGGATGGGGTCATGTATTGTGAGATTTTGGCAAACAACCTCCTTCCCTCAGTAAGAGCATTGAAGATGGGTCATGGCTGGGTCTTCCAGCATGACAATGACCCCAAACACACAGCCAGGGCAACTAAGGAGGGGCTCCATAAGAAACATTTCAAGGTCCTGCAGTGGCCTGACCAGTCTCCAGACCTGAACTCAATAGAAAATCTTTGGAGGGAGCTGAAACTCCAAACCTGAAAGATCTAGAGAAGATCCGTGTGGAGGAGTGGACCAAAATCCCTGCTGCAGTGTGTGAAAACCTGGTGAAAAACTACAGGAAACGTTTGACCTCTGTAATTGCAAACAAAGGCTACTGTACCAAATATTAACATTGATTTTCACACGTGTTTGAATACTTATTTGCAGCAGTAACATACAAATAAATTATTAAAAAATCATACATTGTGATTTCTGGATTTAATTTTTTTAGATTATGTGTCTCACAGTGGACATGCACCTAAGATGAAAATTTCAGACCCCTCCATGATTTCTAAGTGGGAGAACTTCCAAAATTGCAGGGTGTTCAAATACTTATTTTCCTCACTGTATCTTTTATTCTGAGTTCTCATCAACCCATGGCAGACGTCAGAAATCTCCGATTGCTCTTGTTTATTACTGTTGACTTTACATTTCAAAAAGTGGAATTTAAATATTCAAATTATTTAAATACGTACTACTATATAAATTGCACATTAGTCACCCTACTCTGAGAACTCATTACAACTGAAACTCATTCATGCTTTTGCAGCACAGGTTGCTTTATTACAATATTACAAACTCAGAATCGTGGGCACTTTCAGTTTCTTTACTCTCTGTCATCATTTGTTCCAGCTACCACCTGCTGAAGGCATCTGTCCTGTTTGATAGTTGTGGATCGAGTGTTTGCATCGGGGTCTTAATTTGTATGTATATGTATATATATATATATATATTGATATCGATTTAGGTGTGTAGGAAACTATGTGTATATGTGGCAAAGGGTATTACTGGTTGTGGGGAAGAAGGGGTAGGGATAAATAAGCTGATGCTTCACCCTACCCCTTTTCGGACATGTTGGGTACACAGTAGGAACTTTTTTGTTGTTGTCTTTACTGATCTATCTTGTAATTGTTGTTGTATCAAATGTTCGAAATAAACAGTTTTCATTCATTCATTCATTCATTCATTAATTCATTCATTCATTCATTCATTCATTTTCATTCATTCAATTTTGGGATGAGTTATCAGGACATGTTGACAGCACTTGTTTGTGCGGTATTATTGTTCACACAAAGCCATTTAACAAGGATGTTGAGAGACTTTGAAAGAGGCCTGTTGTACCTCCTCTTTATATTACAAACTTATCTCTTATGCACAACTAAGTCAAACATCAGAACAAATTGTGTCTTGTGCATGTGCAAAATCATTTATCACACTCTGTATGTCCCTACGGCCATTCCACTGCTCTGCGATTTCACTGATGTTACAACAAAATTAAACCCAGTTTGTCTTTTCACTGTTGGTTTTAAGCCGCTGAAAGTAATTTTAAATTTTTAATGACATCGGCTCCTGTTTTTGAAATAATCAAATGAGACTAAACACATTCACATTAGCTCGTTATACGAAAAGAAACAAAGCCAAATATGACCGAATCACTTGCACTAAAACTGCCCTAACAACATTTACAGTTAAGTCTCAGTGGAGCATGGCCTCCACAAAAATGTATGATATCCATCCAAAGATTTTAGCCACAGGGTCAGTGAAGGGTTCCACAGGGATCTAAATTTTTAAAATGCTCCAATATAATGAAAAATATATTACATTATTTGTGTGACCATAAAATTCTATAGTTTAGACTATTTACAGCTGAATGATATGGATTTATGGGTTAAAAACAGCAAAAATAATGACAGACCTCAATTTCAGTTTGTACAGGGACCAAAAGTTAGGGATCCTTCACACATAACACGATTGAATCTGACTGGCGCACAGAGGAATCGCATGCCACTCATGAAAAATCAAAGCCCCCTTGAATGCCTCATACAACTGTCACCACAACCATTCGTGCACAAAAGCAGCCGAAAGACTGTGAGTGCCCTGCAAGTGCCCAGTCGACCTGTATCGGCAGATGTCGGCCGGAGTCCAGGTGCCACCCATGAACATAAACACCACTCATGGGGCACTCAGAAAAGGTGGGGCTATTCACGCAGCTGGCATGAGAGTAGAGTGCAGGTGACCACATTCGACCTGCTCTGTGTAAATGTCTAATTGCCCCATGAGTGTGCTGTCACCAAGCAACACATATGTCATGCAAGTGCGCCCCCAACACATGTGGCGTGTCAGTGTGGCCCCCCTGACAGACAAGCTCACATGGGGACCAGCCAGCCACGTCTGAGCGCGCATGGCACGGCAGGACGCCTCTCAGCTGATCACCAGCCAGCCACTCAGTGACTCACACAATGCATACAATGTGTTAAATTAAAAACACAGAGAACACAGCCATGACAAGTATACTAATAAATACATAACTACATACATAATTACATAACAAATACAAAATACAAATACAGAAATGAAATAATCACAGAACATAGAAACAGAGGGAAACTTTGTTCTGTCCACTGATTGAAAAGGTGGGCGTGTCTGCAAACAGCAGCAGCTGTTGGAATCTGTGGACCTGCAATCACAGCCGGAGAACACGTGCCGTGTTATGATGGACATGAACATACAACACTCCACTCTGAGGGGTGTGCGTGTGCATGCTGTCCTCACATAGAAATACATAAAAAATATATATCTCCTTTGCAACAGGCTGGAGCGACTGCACAGTGTGCATATTGGCAGTCTGTGTCAGGTGGACCACATCAGCTGTGGTCCACATGATGTGGTGTCTTTCGGCGTGCTGCATGATGGACATACATGCGGGGCCGACTGGACATGCGGCGCTAGCAGATGTGGACATGATAAGAGTGGACTGCTTCATTTGTGTCATTTCATGACTGTATGTCAATGACCATGAGTCATCTACAGAGGAACAGAAGGATCATACTTGTATTGTCCACTTGATAAAAGGGATTAAATATTAGAAATTGCAGTGTTTTTTTGTTTTGTTTTTTGCCCAACTTCGTGTTATTTGTGAAGGGGCTCTTAAAGTCACTCCAGTAGTGGCAAAATGACAAATTATTGGTTGAGCTTATAGGATTAATAAATGGAATAATTGTGACCATGTTGTATGCTTGGTATAAAAATTAATTGTCAAATTGTTAATTGTCAATTGTCAATTAAGCATATAGTTCAGCAGATGAGTGTGGGAATCATTCACTTGATGATACAAGCGCGGAGTTTGGTATAAATACTTCTGAGAAGTAATTTTTTTTTTCAAAAAAGCCACATTTTTTTTGGGGGGGGGGGGGGGGTATAATATTGAAGTCATTGTTTCATCTGTTCAACAGTCCATTCTGGAAGTTTCCAGTCTTCATGCACTGATATGGGAGCAAAGCAAAACAAATAACATTGCAGAGAACATTTCTGTGTGCTACCCTTACCTGGTTTAGCCCACAAGCTAATGTGGCTTACTGGAGTGTAATTATTGCAACTACATGGAGCCTTAGGTAAGTAGTGAGGAATAGTGTTCATCCAAAGGACATAGCTGAATTTAAAAGCTAAAATACTGCCTGTACTATTAAACCCTGACACCCTGAACACTACTGCACATTCTGCAGCATGCATGTACAGTTATTAAAATCATACACAATCCATCTAAAAAGCATGAAAATATTGCCTGATGTTAATTTCAAATCCCCCCTAGTCCACAGTACAATATCTAACAGGTACAAAATGGAAATAAACCACAATCATGGAAATATATGATGAAAATACATATTTCCAGGTGCCATCTTGAAATAATGGCTGCCATCTTGAAAACTGAAGTGGCTAACAGCTTTTTTGCAAAAAGTAGACTAAGAAGTGTCACTGTGCCAAATCGGTGCTTCACAAAATGAAAGATTCTTATGATATATGCATTTATTTGCTGCACTAGTAACTGATGGTCAATGTTCTCTTTTACAATATGATTGGAGTATTTTAAAATTTATAGCTACTATAGCTACCATCTTAAGGTGCGCTGACACTTGATGCATGCAATTGCGTGATGATCCCACCCACTGTATTCCCAGGTGGACACCGTGCTTTGTTCTACCGGCTGCCACACACTGAGCACTGGACACTGCATATATAAAATAATTATTTTGTAGCGGATTAATCATTTTCTCTGCAAGTTGGCTGCTGAAAATGGCTCTAAATGCTTCCTAAATCACAGAGGACTGCTCCAGCAGCAGCTGTATGTGTGTGCGCTGAACAAGCTGGAGAAAGCATTTAGAGCCATCTAAAAAGGTAATTATTTGTCATGTTTACATTGTCATGGCTTAGTAAAACAGTTGCATGTTCTTTCCTTCTTGTGTGCAGCTGTAAAAGTATGTTTGTGACAGATTTAACATCTCGGTATAATCCTTCACCTGTGCTCTGATGCGGGCGCTGATGCAGCCAGTCTTTACTTCACTTGACGAGCTGCATGTAGTGTTGGTGAGCAGATTGCTCCATGTTGCACGACAATCATGTGTGAATGATTTTTTTTGAACATTTTGTAGTGCCTGGCCTCATTTCGCCCTAATTAAATAAATACATTAATGCTGTCTCAACAAAAACCTGAGTTTTGAACTGCAGACAGACTGTGCTCACTCCCATTTGAGAAATTCCTAAGTCATCTGGTGATCTTAACATAAGTTGAAGACATCCCCCATGGACCAACACTGTGCTTCACAGCAAAAGCAGAACTGTAACTCAAAGTTCTTCAAAGGGAGCCCTTGCCTTTTTATCTGTGAATTTTTCTCTATGAATTACATGACATTATAATAGCTTCACGTCAGAATCTGAGCTTCTCCAGGCCAGGAGAGCCCGAATTTTATGACTCCACACTGCCAGAGGACCTTCCCCCATGACAGGACTTGGCCATAAACTCTGAGTCTTGATAATCAGCTTTTTATCTTTAGGTCTAAGCAAAGGAAAAGACATTTTGTTTAAAATAAAAAGAATTAGATTAGTATTCTTTTATTCATATATAAAGAGTTCTAATGTTGTTTGTATTGATTAATCAAACAAAATGCTTTGCATATAATGATTCCATTTTATTGACATGTGTTCTTTGTAAATGATGTGTGTTTAAGTGTGATATTTCTGCATTATCAATATGTTGATGGTGAAGTATTCTGTTTATCTAAAGGATGTGTTTAAGTGACAATTAATAATGTGTATCCATCGAGTGTCTTAGAACAATATTATACCAAAATAGTTAATGTGTTTAAATAGTTGAATCATTTGGGTCTGCCCTGTGAACACATGAAGTATTCTGTGAGATTACACCCCAAATGGGCAGAGTTTGGTGACATCAGTCTTCCTTAAAAAGTTAGAACAGAGTGCTGCTCTCTCTCTTTGCTCTTTCTCACTTATTCACTTCTTGCAATGCTCTTCCTTTATTTGAAGTGCTTAATTTTTATTTTTGGGTCAACAAGGCCCCATTGCTAAGCTAAACTAAGCTAAGGCTACCGTGTAGCAGTCATTCATCCTTTATTCTTTGACAAACTTTTAACAAAGTTTTAACATGACGCTTTAAGGCACGTCAAGTCTCTGAATTTTTAAGAGAACGTCCAAGCTGAACTTTTCAAAATAATAGAGAAATTACTGAAAAGCGACTTTCCTCTTTCTGTAATTTTCCAGCATTTTTAAAGTTTTAATTTTTTCCCCTAAATTCACAAAGACTTTTAATCTGGCTCCAACAAACTTTTTAAAAGCTACCAGAAACCATTTTCAACAAATGCCTTACACCTCTGGGGTCCAGCAAGCTGACGACCTGACTGCAAGCAGCCATCCTGTCGGTAAAGCCAGCCGACACAAGCCTTTGGGATCACCCGGGAAGACCACTGAGTTAACCCCTGACCCAAGTGAGCATGCTGCAGAACCTACATCAACGACGGACGGACGGATCATCCGAACCACCTTTTCAATGGATCAGCTAAGTGACCCAGTTAAAGGTTCCAGAAAAAAGGTTTGGTTGTCAATGGATATGAAGTGGCTTCTCCTTATTATTGTTCTTCTTTTTAAACATATTCATATGTTTGTTTAATAAAAATAATTGGCTTCCAATTTCATCACTAAATTCTAATCAGATTTATTCACTTAAAGTCTTTAAGCTTCATCTCTCTTTCTTTCACATCTCATGAGTAAGAATTGTGTCCATAAATGAACTTATTTAATCACTGTCCACAAAATGCCAGTAAACTGTTAATTTCTTGTATAATTGTAAATAAATAATAATTTAAATAATTGTAATAATTGTAAATATTTCTGCTGTGGCTCATTTCGTGTTCAGAAGGAAACCTTTAGTCAATCTTATTGTAGAACTCAGACTTTCAGACCTGAGACTGATTAATTAAATTGAGACTGATTGATTAATTTGAGACTGATAAATTAATGAATGTTTAAATTAAAGTACCTATGCTTCAAATAGGCGGTGCCCCAAGTAAATTAAATACTAAATAATAATTATTAAACCCTAAAATTGTTAATTATTTTGGTGACCCATTACATGAGGTCCAGGGCAATCTAATTCAATTTGGGAGTTTAACAATACCTAAATACATTTTATTTTGGTGCTCCCGTGCGAGCCGATCTAGAATTGACCAATTTGTTACATCTTTATGGTCCACCGTTGTGAGATGTGAATATTCGCTACAATTTCAAAATTCTCTTTGCGCAATTGCACATGCCAGTGACCTTCTCACGTTCAGTCTGCACCTGTTAAAGATGAGTTTACTCTCTTGCACAACACAGGGCGTGCAAGTGTGTGCATCAAAGTCGTGCAAGTGTCAGTGGGCCATTAGGATGGTCATCATGCATTTTTGTGTTGGCCATGGTATGTTGAAGCTGGATTATAAATGTTGTTTGGGCACCTTAAGTGGTACCAAAATCCTGCTTTGCACACAAACTAATCATTGTAGAGACGTTGGCATTGATGTAACAATTTAATAACAGAAGCTGAACTGGATCAATGTACTCATCATTTCAGCTAAAAAAAAAAAGTGAAAAGTTATTGCTCTTTGGGGCCGTACAGTAAATCGAAGCAGTAAACACATTGTAGTCTGCAGCTGTCAATCATTTTGTGTGTACCTTCAAATATTCCCCTAAAATGTTATTTTAAAAAATGATGGATGATGTTGATGGTAAATCACATAGCCACATATCCATGGATTTATTTGTGATGGCAACATAATAGAAATGATCTCAGATATCTAACCTCATGCTACATTTCCGCTGTTTTCTGGGACACCAGAACCCAGGAGGAGGAAGCTGTCTGTGCGCTATAAAGAACTTCTTAGGTCCCCCCCACCTTTCTTGTTTTCTTTTTCAGAGAACATGAGATCAACATGGAGGTTTGCTTCCTGAGATAGAGCGCAGGGTTCATATCTAATAGCCGAGTGTTGGAGAATGAGAATTGGCTGTTTTTCATTTCACCTGTCGTTGTTAAAGAGCGGCTGTCACAATGAGGCCAATGTCGCCAGGACAGGCGATGTTTCCATGACAACTGGAAAATTTTCCCTCTCCTGATTTGTGTTTAGCTCGTGCATGCGATTGGGTCTTTTAAGCGCAACCCAGTGGATAAAGCAGAGCAGCACTTTTTCTGCGCCTGCTGTGAAGACAGTGTTATGTCTCTTTGTCCCTTTGCCCCTCAGATCTTTTCCACTCTGTACTCCTGTTACATTCTGCTCCCATCAAGTTGTTCTTTTTGATCGTCTCTCTGCCTTGGATGCATGAAACACAGGCAGAGACTCAGACTGTGGACTCAGACCCAGCGGGTCTTGGCGCCACCAATGGCTAAAGTAAAAACAACAAATGTCCTTTTTCCATTTACTCCACAACAGTTTATTCAAATTAGTGAGAAGAGCCTAAAGTAGACCACTATAAAGTAAAAACGGGGTGACGAGTCGTAATAGTCAACTGTGACTAGCTCTTACCCAATTAGTCGACTAGCCGCACCAATCAGATTTTCCTGCACAGCTGTCAAACATGGAGACAGGGTACTCTCACACAGAATGCTTCACAGAGGACAGAGATCCAGGAGGAACCAACACAAGCCAACATACACCAGCCACCAGCACTCATTTCACTTAAAGCAGGATTTAGGAGCATTTATTCGCAGAAATGGAATACGAGTATATCATTCATAACAAGCAGTTTACTAGTGCAGAAATTACCTGCAACAATGAATCAATCAATCTTCAAGTCAGTTGTGTGCATCAGCAAGTCCATGAAAAATGGGACATCACCAGGCAAAAAAAAAAACATTTTCAAATTAGAACTTCCATCCAATTTTGGTGGTGTAGATGAATCCATAACAGAAAAATGAGAGTGACTGAGGCACTTTTGATTGAGATATAATGCAAAATGTACACCAAATGGGCTTTTCTATATTAAATTAAAATGTCCACAAAATCCACAATTCGGACCAGATCTATTTCAAACTTTCAGGGGATAGTGACTGCCAGTCTGCACCTCATTTTCAAATATGAGACTGATTGGGGCACGTCTGTTTAAGATATAATGCAAAATGTTCATTAAATGGGGTTTTCAATGTAAAATTTAAATGGACACGGAGCTTCCAGGAAGATGGCGGGGGAGAAGGTTGTGTAGTGAGAGCTCTCTGCAGTCGGTGAACTAAAACCTCACAAATCTAAAAGAACTTGATAAAAATCTGACACAATAGTGATGAGAAAGAGTGGCACTCGAAAAGGACGTCTAAGAAACAAAGTATGGAGAAAGAGCCTGACATTCAAGACGAAGGTGAATACGAGGACAACATGGCGCAAGAAGCAGCACAAGAGCACCGGGAGGATTGGCAAATAGCATTAGCCAAGATTAGCGAAAATATAGATAAACTTCCAACAACTTTCCGGGCCGAATTACGCACACTTGGTGAGGAACTGAAAGAAAGAAATGAGCACGCTTAGACTCGAAATGGAACAAAAATTCAAAGTAAGCAACAAAGAGCTGGAAGAACAGAGAGCGAGCTTAATTGAGGCTCAAACCCGCATCTCAGAGCTGGAGGACATGAACGCAGATGCTAATGACTCGATACAAAAGCTGCTAACTCACACACGTAATATGCAGGACAAGCTAACAGATCTTGAAGCAAGATCACGAAGAAATAATATCCGCATCTTTGGATTACCAGAAGGCAGTGAGGGGGACTCGGTACCAGGTTACTTGGATAAACTTTTTAAAAAGGAACTAGATATTCCCGAAGACGCCGAGCTACAAATACAGCGCGCACACAACGCCACCATACAAACCCAACCCAGGTGACAATCCGAGGATGATTGTGGTCAACTTTTTAAAGTTTGAAACGAAAGAAATGATTTTGAAGAAAGCGTGGCAGAAAAAGATACGTATAGCGGAAAGGTTAATCCAGTTTGATCACGACTACCCCTCAGAAATAGTGAAAAAGTGGCGTACATACCTGGGCATTAAGAAGACACTGAAAGAATGCGGCATAAAATTCCAGACCCCATTCACCAGAATACGCATCCGCTGGAGTGATGGCGTCAAGACCTACGACAGTGCAGAGGATGCGATGCATGCAATGAAAGCGAAAGGGCTCCCCGTAACCCCATCTGACGGCGGTGATGGAGGCCAACGAGCGACGGGATTGCATCGAGTGCGTGGGGGATCTAACCGGGAGATGGCTCAACGCGCACGGGAGAGACTGAGGGAGTATGAGAGGATGCCCAATACAGAAAAGTGAAAAAGGTAAAAACCTTCAAAAGACTATGCTAGTGTCAGGGGTGTAAACTTAATAGAAGAAGAAATAAGGGGACTGTTACAATTTTTTAGTTATTATATTTTATAATGTCGATTCAATAATTTTATAGTAACAGCCCTATCAGACTATTTAGATCTCTTTTATTTTATTTTTGTGGGAGTGTGATGACCTTTTAAATAACAAAAATGCCGACTGAGAGACTCTGGGGAAAGATGTTGGACTTTTCTAGACACAATACTAATCCATCTGTAAGGTGTATTATGGTGTCTAGGGGCAGACCCTCAAGGTTAATGAGGGACTTATAGCCCACCCACCAACAGGGGAAGAGGGGTGGTTTAGGATCCACTCACAAGTGGAAGTTCTTGTTCAGGAGTTGTGTGATTTGGTTCTTTGTTCTGTTCTGTTCTGTTTTATTTGCCCGGGACTGTATTCTTCATAGAAATTAACAAATTAATATGCACAACAATATAAGAATTCTTTCACTGAATGTGAATGGTCTAAATACTCCCATTAAGAGAGGAAAAATTATAACAAAATTGAAGAAGGAAAAAATACAATTTGCATTTCTCCAAGAAACTCATCTAGATAATCAGGAACACGAGAAAATTAAAAAATTAGGATTTAGGAATACATTTTACAGTTCTCATTCATCAGGTCGTAAGAGGGGTGTGGCGATACTTATATCCAATTCAACAAAATTTATTCTAGATAAGGAGATAAAAGGGAAAGAGGGACGATATATAATAGTAAAAGGGAGGCTGGAAAATCAGGTAATTACATTAATAAATGTTTACGCCCCCCCCCTCCGAAAGCAATAAGCAATTTTTCAAATCATTGTTTAGTGAAATAGCTGCAGAGGCAGAGGGAATACTGATTTGTGGGGGGGACTTTAATATAATCTTAAATCACAAATTAGATACAACAAGCACATGGAAAAATAAATTACATTTAACAAAATATTTAAAGTTATCAATAGAGGAAATGGGAATGATAGATACAACCCCTGGCAAAAATTATGGAATCACCAGCCTCTGAGGATGTTCATTCAGTTGTTTAATTTTGTAGAAAAAAAGCAGATCACAGACATGACACAAAACTAAAGTCATTTCAAATGGCAACTTTCTGGCTTTAAGAAACACTATAAGAAATCAAGAAAAAAAGATTGTGGCAGTCAGTAACGGTTACTTTTTTAGACCAAGCAGAGGAAAAAAATATGGAATCACTCAATTCTGAGGAAAAAATTATGGAATCACCCTGTAAATTTTCATCCCCAAAACTAACACCTGCATCATATCAGATCTGCTCGTTAGTCTGCATCTAAAAAGGAGTGAACACACCTTGGAGATCTGTTGCACCAAGTGGACTGACATGAATCATGGCTCCAACACGAGAGATGTCAATTGAAACAAAGGAGAGGATTATCAAACTCTTAAAAGAGAGTAAATCATCATGCAATGTTGCAAAAGATGTTGGTTATTCACAGTCAGCTGTGTCTAATCGCTGGACCAAATACAAACAACATGGGAAGGTTGTTAAAGGCAAACATACTGGTAGACCAAGGAAGACATCAAAGCGTCAAGACAGAAAACTTAAAACAATATGTCTCAAAAATCAAAAAATGCACAACAAAACAAATGAGGAACGAATGGGAGGAAACTGGAGTCAACGTCTGTGACCGAACTGTAAGAAACCACCTAAAGGAAATGGGATTTACATACAGAAAAGCTAAATGAAAGCCATCATTAACACCTAAACAGAAAAAAAAACAAGGTTACAATGGGCTAAGGAAAAGCAATCGTGGACTGTGGATGACTGGATGAAAGTCATATTCAGTGATGAATCTCGAATCTGCATTGGGCAAGGTGATGATGCTGGAACTTTTGTTTGGTGCCATTCCAATGAGATTTATAATGATGACTGCATGAAGAGAACATGTAAATTTCCACAGTCATTGATGATATGGGGCTGCATGTAAGGTAAAGGCACTGGGGAGATGGCTGTCATTACATCATCAATAAATGCACAAGTTTACGTTGATATTTTGGACAATTGAAAGGATGTTTGGGGATGTTTCAAGATGATAATGCATCTTGCCATAGAGCAAAAACTGCGAAAACATTCCTTGTAAAAAGACACATAGGGTCAATGTCATGGCATAGGGTCAATGTCAACGAGTAGATCTGATTTGATGCAAGTGTTAGTTTGGGGGATGAAAATTTACAGGGTGATTCCATAATTTTTTCCTCAGAATTGAGTGATTCCATATTTTTTTCCTTTGCTTGGTCTAAACAAGTAACCGTTACTGACTGCCACAATCTTTTTTTCTTGATTTCTTATAGTGTTTCTTAAAGCCAGAAAGTTGTCATTTGAAATGACTTTAGTTTTGTGTCATGTCTGTGATCTGCTTTTTCTCTACAAAATTAAACAATGAATGAACATCCTCCGAGGCCGGTGATTTCCATAATTTTTGCCAGGGGTTGTATATGGAGAACCCTTAACCCACTAAAAAGAGATTATACACATTACTCTGCAAGCCATGATGTATATTCAAGGACAGACTATTTTCTGATTAACAAACTAGATGTATATAGAGTGACGGAATGCAAAATTGGATGTGCCGATATATCAGATCACAATGCCCTATACATACAAATTAATATTAATAGTTCCAAAAGACAGACGTTATGGCGACTAAATGTGGGAATTTTTAACAACGAAAAAGTAGTAGAAGAAACAAAAAAAGAAATTAATCAATATATTCAACAGAACAATAATGGAGAGGTAGAACCAATAGTAGTGTGGGATGCGATGAAGGCGGTGCTTCGAGGAACATTAATCTCCAAAACATCATGGTTAAAAAAGAAGAAAATGCAGACATATGAAAACTGTTCAGTAAGATTAAAGGAACTCGAACAACAGTTTCTGAAAAATAAGGAAAAAGAAATCTACTTGCAGATCCAAGAAACTAAAAAGCTAATAAATAATATTTTAATTGAGGACATGGAAAAAAAACATGTGTTTTATAAACAAAGTTACTATGAAACAGGACCCAGAGCCACAAAACTGCTAGCCATGCGAATAAAAAAAGGCAAACATTAAACACAATAGATAAGATTAAAGAATCAGAAAATGGGAAGTTAACTTACAACCCAGAAAATATAAAGAGTTTTTGTAGATTTCTATAGACAGCTTTACTCACATGAGATCAGACAATTTTTACAACAACTAGATTTACCAATAATCGGACTGTACCAAAATAATATATTGACAGCTGATATCACAAGAGAGGAGATTGAAAAAGCTATAAAAGCACTAAAAAATAATAAGTCACCTGGAAGCGATGGCTTTCCAGTGGAATGGTACAAGATCTTTACAGAGGAACTTATGCCTATTCTCCACAGCGCACTGAATTGGACTCTAAAGGAAAACAAAATGCCAGCTTCATGGTCAGAAGCAATCATCTCGGTTATTCCTAAACCAGGTAAAGATAAGGAGTACTGCACAAACTACAGACCTATCTCAGTACTCAATATAGATTATAAATTTTTTACATCCATCATCTCTAAAAGGCTTAATGTATTCCTAACAGAAATAATAGACAAAGATCAAACAGGATTTATACACGGGAGACAAACGCATGATAACATTAGGAGAACTCTTCACATAACTGAACGGGCACAAAGGGAGAATAAAAATGTAGTTATTACGAGCATAGATGCTGAAAAGGCATTTGACCGTGTTAATTGGGAATTTTTATATTTGACATTAGAGAGAATGGGTTTTAATAACAAATCAATAAATATTATTAAAACAATATACAAAGACCCCACAGCCAGAATAAAAATAAATGGTGATCTTATTGAACAGTTTACTCTTCATAGGTCTACTCGACAAGGGTGTTGCCTCTCACCTAGCCTCTTCGCAATTTTTATAGAACCATTGGCACAAGCAATATGACAAAATCAAGACATTAAAGGAGCAATGATAAATGGAGAGGAACATAAAATTGGACTTTTTGCAGATGATATTATAGCCTTCCTCGAGCACCCAGATACATCACTTCCCAAGTTGATAGAGATGATGTAAAGATACGGTTATTTATCTGGATACAAGATTAACATATCAAAAACTCAAATACTTAAATTCAACTATACTCCTTCTGAACACATAAAAAATAAATATAAACTCAATTGGAAACTTAAAGCTATCAAATACTTAGGGGTAGAAGTAACACAGAACTTTAGGGAACTTAACAATAAAAACTATACTAAACTGCAAGAGGAAATACAGAAAGATATAAAAAAGATGGAATACATTACCTTTAGATTTTAGCTCACAAATTGAGATTGTAAAAATGAATATCTTGCCGAGATTTTTATTCCTATTTCAAGCATTACCAGTAGAGGTCACTACATTGCAATTTATAACATGGGACAGGATTATCTCCAGATTCATCTGGGGGGGGGGGGGGGAAAGACCTAGGGTTGAATATAAAACTCTCCAGCTGCACAAAGAAAAAGGGGGGATGTCATTACCAAAATTAAGAGAATATTACTATGCTTCACAAATAAAATATCTATATTATTGGTGCAAAACAGACTACTGTGGAAAATGGAAAGATATTGAAACAAAAATATTAAACCAGCCCATCCAAAGTATCATTGGAGATAGAGGAATGTTTGAGAAGAATAAAATATATCTAGATTCTATAACCAAACATACACTCTTTATATGGTTTAAAATACTCAAACAACACAAACATCAAAAAAGTGCATCAAAACTTAAATGGATAGCATATGATGTAAACTTTAAACCTGTTTTATATGACAAGAATTATAAACAGTGGACATTTAGAGGGATAACAGCGTGGTGTGTTTTAGAGAAGAATGGGCAGCTGGACAGTTTTCAACATCTAATGCAGAGATTTGAACTGGAGAAACAAGACTTTTTTCGTTATCTTCAAATGAGAAATTTCCATAAAACTGAAATACAGGCGGCCTCCTCCATGGAAGAGAGTGAGCTAGTTGAAATTATGACAAAGGCATATGGGGATACTAATCTGAAAATAATAACATCATTATATAAAGCCTTAACAAACATAGACAAACATACAACTAACAAAGTGAAATGTAACTGGGAAAAAGAGTTACAGATAAAAATTGGGGACACAGAATGGCAAAAAATGTGGAAGGTCCACCACACAACAACTAGCTCTCGGACATGGAGGGAGTTTGCCTGGAAAAACCTCATTAGGGTCTTCATCACCCCAAGAATCAAAAGCAAACAGTTAAAAAAAACACCAAAAATGCTGGAGAGGGTGTGGAGATACTGATGTAGACCATTTACATATTTTTTGGAAATGTACAAAAATTTGTAAGTTTTGGGAAGATGTTTGGGATGTTTTGACCTCTGTGTTGGGATATAAGGTACCACTGGAACCTGTGTTTTTCTATTTATGTAATTCTTCTGAAGGAATTATACATGAGAGTGACAAATAATCAAAACAATGCTGATAGCTGCAAAGAAGGTGATAACAAGGAACTGGGGAACAATAGACATACCAACAAAGGACCAATGGATATCGACAGTGGAAGATATATATTTAATGGAAAAGCTGACATACAGACAGAGACTACAGGAAGCTCAAATGGACAAAAAATGGGAAAAATGACTTAAGTATTCAGGAAGCTGATTGACAAGACGTCGCCCGGGCAAATGTGTTTATGTTCATGTTCATCTGAGTGCTGTATTTTGTTTTGTATTGTATTTGAAAAATAAATAAAATCATGAGTGAAAAAAAAAAATGTAAATGGACACAAAATCTGTAATCCAGATTAGATCTGTATCAACCTTTGCCAGTCCAGCTGATAAAGGATACCATCCTACATAATACTCTCAAACTGTACACTTGAAAGGGTGCAATTTATTTATTAACCCCCAACTTTATAATACAAGTTGAATTAATTCGGAAATATCCATTTCCCACATGAATTTTGACTGTCAAATGATTGGTTAAATTGGTTCGTTATCAGTTGTTGTCAGATTTTTATATGAGATTTTTTGGTTTGACATATGTTTTTCTTACATATATCTCTAGAAAAGACGACATGTAGGGGGAGTGGAAAAGTTTTATCAGTTTCCTCAAACCTTTTAAACCCAGAAATGCATGAAAGGGTGTAACTTGATGTAAAATCATTAATAATTGGATTATTCCATCTTTTCTTAATGAAATCAGGAAAATATTTCAGAAATCATGTCTTTTTATCTGCAAGTCATGATAATAATCAGATGTAACGTCCGTCATATGGATTTTTTTCACAACCCTAAATCCAGTGCTGCCAAGTACCTTACTATTAGTTCTCTACTTCAGTCAGTATATTAGCGAGCCTACTCCCCCTATATCCTGGAGTTCACGATTTTCAAAAAAAATTCATGTGTCTTTTCTTATAATATCCATCACACTCTTATTTTTGTTTTCATAAAAAACAAAAACAAAACAAAAAATAAAAACAGAAGCATCACTGGATATCTTTTCTTCTCTGCCTAAATACCCCAAGACCTGAACTATGCCCACAAAAGATTAGAGACTTATGGCTTCAACGTTTAGTGTGAGACTGGTTGAACTGGCACAGACTCCTTACAAATGTAAATAATGTCCATCACGGTGGAATTGCCCATGTGTATGTCTGCCTATGACTGGCCTGTTGTCAAACAAAAGTAACTCATAGTCGTGGAGCATAGTCATAGTCATGGAATGTTGACTGGAAGGGAAGTGTGATTGGAAACTTTAAATGGTCAGCAGGTGTGCATGCGGGTGTGAATGTGTTTGTCTGTTTATATGTGGCCCTACAACAGACTGGCGTTCTGTTCAGGGTGTACCCTGCCTCATGCCCTGTGACTGCTGGGATATGATCCAGCCCCCTTGACCCTTAATTGTAGTAAGCGGTTGAAGATGAGTGAGTGACTGAAGATTTCTGAGCAATGCTCAGTGGTTCAAAGTCCTCTTTTGAGATGAAAGCAAATTTTGCATTTCTTTTGGAAATCCAGGTCCCAGATCCTGGAGGAAGAGCACAAAGGCACAGAATCCAAGTTGCTTGAAGTCCAGTGTGAAGTTTCCACAGTCAGTGATGCTGCTGCTGCTGGTTTTGTCAAGTTCACTCAGTTAATACAGCTTTCTACCAGGAATTTTAGAGCACTTCATGCTTCCATCTGCTGAGTTCCTTCTCCAGCAGGTCTTGGCACCTGCCCACAGCACCAAAACTTTGAGTAACTGGTTTGCTGATCATGGTGTTCTAGTACTTGATTGGACAGCCAACTCATCTCAACCCCATTGAAAATGTACGAGGTATTGTCAACAAAATGATGAGAAACAACACAACCAAGAGTTTACGGATGGGCTGTAGCTGCTATCAAAACAATCTGGGCACATGTTATGGAAGCCTTGCCCATTTTTACTCCTCCGAAATTTACCCTGGTCCCAATCCTGACTGTAAAGTTCAGTAGCATAAAGTTGTGTGAAACTGTGCTGTTCGAAGACTTTGGGAAGGCATACTTGAAGAAACGGTGACCAGACTAAGTCTGAACTTCCTGTCCTTATATCACCTCAGGGCAAAAGCCACCATCCTGAACTAATGCATCCAGGATGAGCCCTTTATTATTTAGTTTAAAGAGAAGCTCTGCACAGGTGGTTATTTCATCTCTGGTGCTTTTCCATCTGCGTTCCTGTGAATCAGCTGTGTGAGGCGGACCGTGAACTAACTCCGGTTTACATGCGGCTCAACTGAACCTGAAGCTGGAAGCAGCAGTCACACTGACTTAACAGGCAGCAGCTTTAAAGCCGTGAAAGAACCAGTGTATGTCTTTGAAACTGCAGCTGAGCTCAGAGAGACAGCAATCCCACCTCATATGAGCGAAAGGTTCATCAGGGTAAGACCTTTAATCAGACACTGGTATTACCACTTTGTCCAGCATGCCCAATATTGCATGGCTGAACATTCCATAACTTCCTACAAAGATAGCAGCAACACAGCAGGTCTAGGCTGCTTTCTGTGCTGTCCACAAAGTCCCTAGAATGAACCGGATCAGAACAGGGAATCCCGATTAAGCTGTTTATCTGAATACTTGAATAAGTGTTTAGAGGGGGGGGAAATGTCATGATCTGTATGGAACAGCGATTCACTCACTGCGTGGTGTTTATTCTTATGGCTACAGTGTCGGGTTTTTAAGCATTCTTCTTCCAAGTACACTGGCGGTTGATGACATTCAGTTTATGGTGCTTATAGCAATGAAAGATATATATAAAAAGCTCATAAAGAAAACAATTTAACAACGTACCAATGTGCCCGAAAGGGTGTAGGCAGAGGCAAAAGCTTATAAAAGCCCACCCCTTTAACCATAAAAATAAAAAATGCATACATATGTATATATAAACAGGCATGCACATAACTGGTACTAGGGTTGGGTATCGAGAACTCGGTTCTTTTCGGGTATTGTTAAGAAATGATTCGATCCACCAATATCAATAGTCTTTTTGCTTAACAATTCCCTTATCTGTCCTTCAGAGCATCTCTTGTTTTTGAGGGTGTTTGTCCGGAAAATGATCATTTGCAGCAGCTTTGTAATCAACCGCTTCTGCAGCGCGACTCCACTTTGAAGTGTGAACCAATGAAGCATTGCTTCAATCCGCTGGCTCATTGGTTCTGTTTTATTTTGCTTTCTCTTAATTTTTTCACGCTAAAACCCTAGAGAGCATATGCCTGTGAGTAATATTTAGCTTTTTATGTTAAACTGACCTGTTATGGTCTTCTGAAACAGTTGATAGATGCAGGGCTTAATTTGAGGGGGAGCAAGCCGGAGCACGCTCCAGAACCTCTGACGTTGGCTCCGCCAGCTATTTATCCCTTTATCTACGGCAATGGCGCCCACGCCACATTTTCCATATGCATATTTTTTTTACTGTAACTCCGCCATAGTTTGTCCAATCCGAATGATTCAAAGTGCATTGTAAAGCTAACACCAAGGGCTTTCCAATGATATATGGTGTATTACGGTAAACGTAGCCTGTGATGTCATAATGCAGAGGAAAAACATGGAAGTTTCACACTAATGCGCCGCTGATTCTCATTACCGTAAGTTCTCATGTAAGCCCTCAATCTGAAAAATGTCAACACTGACAGCAAGCCAAGAACCCATGGTTTCCAACAGTATGCTATATGTTGCATATATTACGGTAAAGTGCATTCGGTTCGGTGACTTTTGAAACGAGGAAAAAGTATGAAAAAGAGCGCAAAAGTGACAGAAAAGTACAGAGACAGACAGCAAACATAAATGTAGTAATTTTTGAGGAAAAGGCAGGGTGTTAGTGTCATTTGTGAAGGTGTGTTTGTGTGGGTGTGCAGTCACACCCGTCGCTATGGGCGGGCCCTAGGGGGCAGTGCACGCCCACTGATATGCTTGGGCCCGCCCCGGCCCGCCCACCCAAGCCAGATCACAGTCACAGATCTCAAATAAATAAATAGATAAATAAAATCCTAATTTCATTTTATTGTACTTACTTTGGGTTAAAACGGCCAGTGTTGCATAATCACTAAGACATTAAATATATTAAAACCGTGTGAGTTTGTTGGAAAGTTTGTCTACGTATGTAATCAACTTCAATCAATCAGCTTTTTTTTTATATAGCGCCAAATCACAACAAACAGTTGCCCCAAGGCGCTTTATATTGTACGGCAAGGCCATACAATAATTATGAAAAACCCCAACGGTCAAAACGACCCCCTATGAGCAAGCACTTGGCTACAGTGGGAAGGAAAAACTCCCTTTTAACAGGAAGAAACCTCCAGCAGAACCAGGCTCAGGGAGGGGCAGTCTTCTGCTGAGACTGGTTGGGGCTGAGGGAAAGAACCAGGAAAAAGACATGCTGTGGAGGGGGGCAGAGATCGATCACTAATGATTAAATGCAGAGTGATGCATACAGAGCAAAAAGAAAAAGAAACAGTGCATCATGGGAACCCCCCCACAGTCTACGTCTAAAGCAGCATAACCAAGGGATGGTCCAGGGTCACCTGATCCAGCCCTAACTATAAGCCTTAGCGAAAAGGAAAGTTTTAAGCCTAATCTTAAAAGTAGAGAGGGTATCTGTCTCCCTGATCTGAATTGGGAGCTGGTTCCACAGGAGAGGAGCCTGAAAGCTGAAGGCTCTGCCTCCCATTCTACTCTTACAAACCCTAGGAACTACAAGTAAGCCTGCAGTCTGAGAGCGAAGCGCTCTGTTGGGGTGATATGGTACTATGAGGTCCCTAAGATAAGATGGGACCTGATTATTCAAAACCTTACAAGTAAGAAGAAGAATTTTAAATTCTATTTAATCACGTCAGTGTTGCCCAGCAACAATCAGTTACCGCGTTTATGGGGGCAAATGAAGTGTTTTTGCCAGCAGACAGCAGCTAGTTTTTGTGCTTTCCTAAATATGGATATACGTAACTGGTTTAAAACCCCAACATCGGTAACTTCGGATAAACCAACACATGATGTCGTTAGCAAAGAAAACCCTGGACCCATTTCTACCTCCGTGGATCCTGCACTGATACAGGGTGGACGAAAGAGAGGACAGCGCTGGCACTCTACTCAAAGTAGGTCCAAATTTTTATTGTGTGTGTGTGTGTGTGTGTCAGAGGCGATTGCTCAAAGACTGCAATGGAAGCTCAGCTTCTCCTAAATTGTCAAAAAATAAGTGATCAAATATATACTGTTGTGTGTACATGTCACTGACTAAATATGCGCTACAACGCGCTCATCTTTCCTTCCGAATCAGCTTCTTATCACTGGTAACGACGCGGCTTTCCTCTCACTCAAACCCGCAGCTTCACAGTGCTTTGGATAAATGCTGGGCTTTGTCCCGCCCATCGGACGCTCAGCGTGTCTGGGGGTCTATGGGGCAGTGGGCTGGCCCGAACGCACAGCTTCTGCATGATGATTGGATGGTCTGTCTGAGGCTGAATCCCTTTTTGATTGACAGCGAAATGAGCGAATCAGCAATCTTTTGGTGTAAACATCCGTGGTAGCATTTTTAAATTTTCATTCTGTTCTGAGTTGAACCGGAGACTTTCCTAATCCTCTTAGCGGCATTTTCTTTGTTAAAAACGACTAGCGACAAATCAAGCTTCTATTTCTGGTGGGTTTTTTTGTAGCTGCTTGTGTTTGGAGACTGACTTCTATCACTCTTTCTGACTTCTATCGCAGTTTCTGTCCCTACCGAGCAGCGGGTGCTGCTGAGCTCCTCCACCGTCACAAAACCAAGGGCGTAGGTTTGGTCTCAGCTTTGGTAGGGACAATACCACCCCGGCCCCCCTGCCCACCACCACCCCCTAACCCACTCATACCATTAGACGCACAAGTACAGCATAATACATAACATATGACGACATAATGCTGAATAATTTAACACTTTATTTACAATATTAAGTGTGTAGGCAAACAAACAAATAGCTTAAATAACAAAATTGCACCCAAAATCATGAATCTATTCTATAGGCCTACACCTGAGAGAACAGAGAGACAGAAAAGTACAGAGACAGACAGCAAGCATAAATGTAGTAATTTTTGAGGAAAAGGCAGGGTGTTAGTGTCATTTGTGAAGATGTGTTTGTGTGGGTGTGCAGTTTATTTTAAGTGTGGCGCACAGCATTGTTCGCAAGCCCCCGCCCTTCTTGTTTTTCTGCGCGGGAGCAGTGTTGCCAGATATGAAATATGAAACTATCGTACCAAAACCGCAAAATTATTTATTATTTTGGGAGAAATTATCGTACACAAACAAAACGCATACAACGTAGCTATTTTTGCGGTTTTTTTTTTTTTTTTTAATTTACAAAGAATTTTGTCACATTTTTAAACAGTAATTATAGTAATGGGGAAACTATGGCACAGAAAGAACACAAATGCACAAGCAAATGCACTACCAGACTAGAAAGATTTTTTTTTTTTCTGTGAAGGGACACAAACGTGTCAATTACCAGACTAGAAAGAGTCGAATTCAACCTTGAGGTCGCTGTCGTCATCCGATGCCATGGCCACTTGTGCAGATTTTGTTGAACACAGAAAAAATGTTGACACCTCCATAAGGAACTTGAACCTTTTTTTTTTTATTTTTCTTGTATATCTCTTTGCTCTTGTGTTTTGTTCGTTTGTTATTGCATTTGTTTGAAATAAAGTTTCAAAAAAAAAAAAGATGTTGGCTGGGGAATCTTCCTGTCACGGCAGAGATAGGATGGGAACTTGTATAGAGGGGGCGGGCTTTCAAATGACTTTGTCCCGGTCGCCCAAAGCCAGCAGCAGCCCTGTGTGTGGTGTGTCTTTGATGCCGCCTGAGTGCAACGCCTGCAAAATGATTCTTGGGTGTCAGAGAGAGATGCGTGTTTGGGCAACCAACTGAAATTATCGTACATATTGGATTTTTTCCCATTATTGATCGTACAGAGGGCAAAACTATCGTACAAATACGATAATTATCGTACATCTGGCAACACTGCACCGGAGCCACCCATCCTCTGTGCTCTGGGACCTCCCACTTTACAAATTAAGCACTGCCTGCCACGAGATGCGCTTTGTTTACATCCATGTGAGAAGAACGTGAGCCAATGAAATTGCAACATGGTAACCCTGTCACTCTGGCACATCGAAAACACAAAACGTGACGACTAAAATTATAGTATCGAGTTCGCAAAAAAAATAGTGAATGATTTTGATATATAAAAAAAATGCTAAATATTGGTAGGGACTATTTTGCCATCCCAAAATATTGGTTGTGACTTGTCCCTATGGTCCATATGCAAACCTACGCCCCTGCACAAAACACTCACAGGCTTCACACGAACCTCGCGCCAGTCCCAGCTAGCGAGCTAGCTAGGTAGCAAGCTGCACATAATGGCAGACAATTTGAATGTTGTGGACCGGATTTTGGCAAAGCCATTTGATAGTCTTCTTTACGAAGAAAAACTTAGAGTTAAACAGCAGGGCCGATTAACTCCTCAGATTAATTTGGTGCAAAAGGTGGGGAGAGCTGGCTGACTGGAAGTGCTGTAACAAATAAAACGTACTGTTTCTTGAAAAGGAACGGAGGGTAGAATTTACGTATACATAAACCGACACATTTTATGACGTAGGCCGAAATTGAGCTTCCCCTCCTTGAAGGACCAGCATCCACCACAGGCGTGTGTGTGTGTTGCAATTGGTACTATTGCGACTGCGACCCCTCTGTTGGTTGCTTTGAAATGCACCCGCCGTGGTGTTTTTTTTTTTTAGTTTGAGATGCTGCTTGTCATCTAATACATCATGTGCACACTCAGTTGGTGGTGGCGGCGGTGTGTGTGTGTTGGCAATTGGTAGCTACCCCTCTGTTGGTTGCTTTGAAATGCACCCGCCGTGGTGTTTTTTTGTTTGTTTAGTTCGAGATACTGCGTGTGATCTAATACGTTATTTGTACTTGTGTGTGTGTGTGTGCGTGCGTGCGAACATGTGCGCGCGTGTTTGTTTGTTTGTGTGTGTGTGAGAGAGACAGAGAGAGAGAGCGCTGGCCCGGTCATGGTTAATGTTATGATTATTGTGAGGGATTAGGGCTGCGTGAATAGTGAAAATAAACAAAAATAAGCTATTAATAGTGGTGCCCACCTGGTGGATTTCATAAGCCCCCCTTAAGACTGAGATCTGGCAACGGGACTGTGTGCAGTTTATTTTAAGTGTGGCGCACAGCATGCAAGCCCCCCTCCCCGCCCTTCTTTTTTTTTTTTTTTTTTGCACTGGAGCCACCCAACCTACTGCGCTCCGGGACCTCCCACTTTACAAATTAAGCATAGATGTATTTTAATACTTAAAAACGGTACAGATGCTAACACGTTACCATGTCTATAGCATTTTCAATGTTAAAGTTAGCATTAGCTGTTCGCATCTCAGCACGTTTGTGTTCATTTGTTTTCTGTATAACTATTAATGGCTCAGCGTTTGTTATCGTAAAAGAGTCAACTGTATTAAAATTTGTAATTTTTTATTTATTTTTATTTATATATTAATAATAATAATAGCAACAACAACAGCAACTCTTCAGAAGCGGCAAGTCTGGGTCTTAACCCCTCTCAAAGCCATTAAAATATGTCAATCGTGAGTCACTTTTGTGTGGATTAAAGTCACTAACTGGGACTCTTGTCTTGTTGCAGTCAAGAAACGAGAATCGTCCTCTGGTCCATTGGCACAGCTCCAAACGCTGCGCGGCTCTCTGCCGAGACAGAGTCCGGTCAGAATTAATAACTTCAAAACGAATTGCCGCTTTAAATAAAATTAAATATTTCTAAACGCTGTAATACAGACAATAAACTACAATTGACTAAAACATTTTTTTCCTCCCAAAATGAGACGTCCTGCATTCTTTGTGAATGACATCCTGACGTGCAGCATAGCACAGCTTGCAAGAGCTCAGCTCAGAGGTATGTAAAGACACTCATGCCAATAACGTCTGAAAGGAAATGCTTTTGGAAAAATCTACAGATTTTGTTTATTTCTATTTATGCTTAGAGATCAAGGATCCACCATGTAGAGTTTATTTTGTCCAGAGATCAAGGATCCAGTGGCCAATTTCAGATTTTTTTTACTTTAAGACTCAATGAAATGTTGTTGATATAGAAAAGCTGTAAAGCCTACTTTTAGTACACAGAAAATTCACAAGAGGTATCGATAAGGGAATCGATAAGGAATTGGATCAATAAGTGGAATCGACAATGGTATTGATATCGCTAAAATCTTACCAATACCCATCCCTAACTGGTACTCATGGTGCTTGTGCATGCTAAAAATAAATGATGTGCAGCAGAAAACACAAGGGAAGTGCTTCATAGGATGAAAGCAATGACAGATTGTTGGAAAAGTGTTTCCCTTTGTGTGCTGTCTGCTGTGCATCAATGATTTTTTTAGCACACATGAGCATGATGATTATCAGTTATGTGCACCTCTGTATATGAATATATACCCACAATAACAAATAGAAAGTAGAAATTAATCACGGAACTAAAATTTCAAAACACAACCATGCAAACAGCAGTGCAGAATGCACAAACCCAAAAACAAAACAAAATCGATAAACCTAATTCATCATGCTACAAGTAATTAAATGATTTTTATAGAGCCTTTTAAAGCCAACCAAGTTACCAAATGATTGAATGTTATCAGGACACTTATTCCAAATGTTAATACCTTTAACAGAAACACAATGACTTTTTACATTAGTTTGAATGTTTGATTTCTCAAATAATAATGTTCCTCGCAAATTATAACTGAGTCTCTCATTTTAAACAGAACCTGGACATGTTGAGGTAAAAGTTTATTTTTAACTTTAAACATGATTTGTATTATGATGTAATTAATCAAGTCCCAGAATTTTAAAATGTGTAAATAAGGAGATGAGATATACTTTATTGATCTCACAGTGGAGAAATTATGTGATACATAATGTAAATAATATGACAAATAATGGGTTTGTTGACTCACAATATGGTTTATTACTATTTTTCCACCATTAATGTGCCAGTTAGCCTGTCGAGTTTGTTGGCAGTTTTTCTGCAGTCAAACACGTAACGGTGATGTTAGTGAATGAGCTGTGACATGATTTCTGGATAGACTTACCGGTCTCTAAAATCTCTTTGAAATTAAAATCTCATGTTTGGTGTCAACTTAATGCAGGTGCTGGAGCTTTTATACTGTGACCTATTTGCCAACACATTTGTTCGTAACCTCGAGTCTACCCCTGGGGTGTATGCACAATGACTTGTAAACTTCTGTATTTGTTCCTGGTTATAATATCTGCCTTTAGGGGGAGGAAATAAGCAGGCCCAACCAACAGCCTCTTGCTTCAGGCCCTACCTCTGACAAATTTTTGCAAATAAATAAATAATGCTAATTAATGCGAATGAGCTTTCTCTTGCAATTTGAATTAAGGATGATTAAAATAGCTGCCTCTCTTTTTGACCAGGCATACAGTGGTCCACGTCGTAGGGTTCTGGGGTTTCCAGTGTTACTGCATGGTTGTGAGACCCAGATGATGACTGGATGTATCATTCTAACATTTTGTCGATGTAGCACATTTCTCTGTCTGTGATCCAGCATGCAGGAGCCTCAGTGTTGCGTAGGAAAAGAGGATGCTTACGTTTTACTTTGCTGTAGCAGATTGATTGTTACTTTTGAGCAGTGGTGATGGACTGGTTCTCTGCTTGAATGCAAGATGGTTCCGTGGTGTGGTGGATACCAAGACCTGCAGAGCCACGGCCAGCTCCCAGACCCGACCTACTTTTTAACTGAACATAACATCGTTATATGATTTTCTGAAAATATGCTAAATATTTTTGAGCTATCTTAAGCACACTGTACACATGCAGCTTTTTTTTCTATTTTTGCTGGTGGAAATGTGCTGAGATCATGCAACGAAAACTTCACCCCTGCAGTTTCACAGTTTCTATGAACAATAAATAGCTAATGACTAAATTACAATGTACAGAGAAAAAAACACTGTCTTCAAAAACAAAGCATCTCTCCAAATTGCCATTACAGCTGAGGTTTTTTGCTTGTTTGTTTTTTACCTCCGCCAATGACATCAGAGGAGGTTATGTTTTCGCGCCTGTTTGTTTGTTTGTTTGTCTGTCTGTTTGTTTGTGAACAGCCCGGAGCCCACAGTTTTTCATATATCATCAGTGTTGCCACAGTTACTGTGAAAAGTTACGTTATTAGTTACTTTTTAGTTACTTTATACAGTTACTAAGCAGCTTTATGCAGTTACTTTATTCGCAGCTGGTGGCAACTTATAACTTATAAGTAATGTAACTAATAATCTAACTTGGTTACTGTTAAGATTGAGTAATTAGCAAAGTAATTAATCAGCAAAGTAACTAATAGTTACTTTTGAGTACTCAATATTAAAAATAACCACGTTAGATTACTACTTACTTTATTAGTTACATTCAGCAGCTGCCAACACGTTGTCTGCAGTTATGAATGAAGTAATGGTAAAATTAAAATGTACCTGTAAAAAGTAAATAAAGTAACTGTCCAAGCTGTGGCAACACTGTATGTCATTCTGAGTTTTTTTTTTTTTTTTACTGTAGATTCATATCCTGATAGGCAAGAACTGACTAAATGTTCAAGGTCATAGGTACGGGTGCACATAACTGGTAATCATCATGCTCGTGTGTGCTAAAAATCATTGATGCCCAGCAGACAGCACACAGAGGGAAACACTTTTTCAACAATCTGTCATTGCTTTCCTCATATGAAGTGCTTCCCTTGTGTTTTCTGTTGTGCATCATTTAGTTTTAGCATGTACAAGCACACTGAGTACTATTTATGTGCATGCCTGGTCATACGTCAAAGCTCAAATTCAGAAAATCCCAATCCATTAACATTGAAGAAATTTTCAAAAATTCATAACTATAACAAAAAAGATCAAAATTCTTTCATATTTGAGAGCATTATGTAGGATGGTATCCTTTACCGGCTGGGCTGGCAAAGTTTGATACAGATCTAATCCGGATTACAGATTTTGTGTCCACCCGTGTTGGCCTCTCTTCATTGGCTTCCTGTTAATTCTAGAATAGAATTTAAAATTCTTCTTCTTACTTATAAGGTTTTGAATAATCAGGTCCCATCTTATCTTAGGGACCTCGTAGTACCATATTACCCCATTAGAGCGCTTCGCTCTCAGACTGCAGGCTTACTTGTAGTTCCTAGGGTTTGTAAGAGTAGAATGGGAGGCAGAGCCTTCAGCTTTCAGGCTCCTCTCCTGTGGAACCAGCTCCCAATTCAGATCAGGGAGACAGATACCCTCTCTACTTTTAAGATTAGGCTTAAAACTTTCCTTTTCGCTAAGGCTTATAGTTAGGGCTGGATCGGGTGACCCTGGACCATCCCTTGGTTATGTTGCTTTAGACATAGACTGTGGGGGGGTTCCCATGATGCACTGTTTCTTTCTCTTTTTGCTCCGTATGCATCACTCTGCATTTAATCATTAGTGATCGATCTCTGCCCCCCTTCTCGGCATGTCTTTTTCCTGGTTCTTTCCCTCAGCCCCAACCAGTCTCAGCAGAAGACTGCCCCTCCCTGAGCCTGGTTCTGCTGGAGGTTTCTTCCTGTTAAAAGGCAGTTTTTCCTTCCCACTGTGGCCAAGTGCTTGCTCATAGGGGGTCGTTTTGACCGTTGGGGTTTTTCATAATTATTGTATGGCCTTGCCTTACAATATGGAGCGCCTTGGGGCAACTGTTTGTTGTGATTTGGCGCTATATAAGAAAAAAGTTGATTGATTGATTGATTTAAATTTAACATTGAAAACCCCATTTAATGAACATTTTACATTATATCTTAATCAAACGTGCTCCAATCAGTCTCATATTTGAAAGTGAGGTGCAGACTGGCACTCACTATCCCCTGAAAGTTTGAAACAGATCTGGTCCGAATTATGGATTTTGTGGACATTTGAATTTAATATAGCAAAGGCCATTTGGTGTACATTTTGCATTATATCTCAATCAATTATGGATTTATCAACACCACCAATATTGGATGGAGGTTCTAATTTTATGCCTGTTTTTCTATCTTCCAGTTATCAATCAGAAACCAAGTGCCAAAAACCAATGACAAATTGTGCATAGCAGAGATAACCAATGTTCTGTGAAAATTTTCTGAAAAAGAATTCAGAAACTGAAAAAGTTGAAAAAAAAAATCTCACAACACCATAAAAAACTGATTCAAGCGCATGAACTAAATACATACTACTGACATTTGATCACATCTAATTTAGCTTATGAAAAACCACTTTGAACAGGACTTTGACCCTGAAAATTTTATCAAAGGTAAAATTTTGTAGAATTGGAAATTAGTGTTGGTGGAGGTTTGTGCTGTAGGAGCACGGTGCTCTAGTTCTGGTGTCGATTGGGACACATTTTCTTTAATTTTCTACATTGATGTCACAGGGTCTTTCTGAAAACTGGATTTTTAACTTAAAAGTGCTTAGAGTGGCCGCACAAAAAGTGGTCCACTATGAAACGAGTCACTTGCAAGTGTGTATGTACTGTATGTATTGCACCATGGGGCAACATTTTTCTGGAGGTGGCCGCATACACTTTGTCCTCATTTAGAGCAATTGAACAAACGACACTGCCATCCAGAAAAACAAGGTGCTCCACGGACACACGGCCTTAAAAAGAAACCAACAAATTAAACAGCCACATATCAAAGTACTGGGCATGTCAATAAAATGTTACATATGTTTTTAAAACAGTGAAGTTCCCCAACAGTAAAATATCTGACCTCAATTCCATAAAATCAGCCATTTTCGTAGCATGGAGATGAAAATTTAACCTTGACATCTGACCTTAATCATCTCCCAGTACGAACCAAATAGAAACCACAATGTGTCTGTGCGGTTTGGTCAAAATCATGTTTGGCACTTTTAGAATTACACAAAAGGTTCCAAAGACACTGGGCGATCACAAAAAATACAGAATAAAACTCTTGTTGGATGTGTAAGATATTTTTTTCCTCCAGTGTAGTGGAAACATCTCAGAGACAGACATGTCAAATTTGGAATAAAAGCAAGACTGTTTTCTTTGCACAAGAAACAAGTGAGAAAATACAGTGTTCAGACTTTGAGTGAACTCAACCTTCAGGAGGGGTGCAAAAACTTTTTACTCCCTTCACACCTTCTTCTGGAAGCTAAAATATAATCGTACACTTTGTGCCAAACTGTCAGTGTCAGATGTCATGGGAAACCAAGCACCTTAGAATTTTGGGCGTTTGAACATTGTATTTCTGTTCTTGTTTTCATCTCTGTGATGAATAGTTGCGCACGCAGCGCATTCACTCTGTGTAAATATTGCGAACTTGAAGCCCTGCAGTGTCAGCACTTCTCATTTATTGTTAAAATATGAAGCAATAAAATGTTTCCGCTTCATATCATTGTCTCTTTGAACCTGGAAAAGCCCTCCATCCACCAGTTCAGGAAGTGCTGCTTTATCCTCTTCAAGGAATAAAAGAAAAGTCTGATTTCTGCTTCACTGCACATCCTCTATCTGATATACAACTGACCCTGTACCAGCTTTTTTCACTCTCATATAGCCTTGAATCTTCATGTCTTCCAACGTAAACAAAAAAATAAATGAATTAATTTAAAAATATATAAAAAGTAGCAGAACCAGATGTTTGTTATGGACAAGTCTCAAGACCACAATGCTTCGGAAAGTGGAGCAAAACGGCAACTTTAGAACCAAAGAAATATCACTGTTTCCCACGAAAGGAAACAATCTGTGGATGTCAGAAACAGAATGTCTTTATTGGAGATGCAGACGTTCAGTGAATTTGAGGGAGCAGCTCTCCAACTGATTCTACTGTGCAGCGATCAAAGCTCTTTGCTACCAACAGGAGTAAAACGTACTGCATCACATACCGAGAAAATTGCGCAAATTTCACGTTGTGGACTCCTGCATGGACTCTCGTCAATTGTTGTTATGTTGTCTTCTGTATTGTAAATTCAATCAATCAATCAATCAATCAATTGTTTTATATAGCGCCAAATCACAACAAACAGTTGCCCCAAGGCGCTTTATATTGTAAGGCAAGGCCATACAATAATTATGTACAACCCCAACGGTCAATACGACCCCCTGTGAGCAAGCACTTGGCTACAGTGGGAAGGAAAAACTCCCTTTTAACAGGAAGAAACCTCCAGCAGAACCAGGCTCAGGGAGGGGCAGTCTTCTGCTGGGACTGGTTGGGGCTGAGGGAGAGAACCAGGAAAAAGACATGCTGTGGAGGGGAGCAGAGATCGATCACTAATGATTAAATGCAGAGTGGTGCATACAGAGCAAAAAGAGAAAGAAACAGTGCATCATGGGAACCCCCCAGCAGTCTACGTCTATAGCAGCATAACTAAGGGATGGTTCAGGGTCACCTGATCCAGCCCTAACTATAAGCTTTAGCAAAAAGGAAAGTTTTAAGCCTAATCTTAAAAGTAGAGAGGGTGTCTGTCTCCCTGATCTGAATTGGGAGCTGGTTCCACAGGAGAGGAGCCTGAAAGCTGAAGGCTCTGCCTCCCATTCTACTCTTACAAACCCTAGGAACTACAAGTAAGCCTGCAGTCTGAGAGCGAAGCGCTCTATTGGGGTGATATGGTACTACGAGGTCCCTAGATAAGATGGGACCTGATTATTCAAAACCTTATAAGTAAGAAGAAGAATTTTAAATTCTATTCTAGAATTAACAGGAAGCCAATGAAGAGAGGCCAATATGGGTGAGATATGCTCTCTCCTTCTAGTCTCCGTCAGTACTCTAGCTGCAGCATTTTGAATTAACTGAAGGCTTTTTAGGGAACGTTTAGGACAACCTGATAATAATGAATTACAATAGTCCAGCCTAGAGGAAATAAATGCATGAATTAGTTTTTCAGCATCACTCTGAGACAAGACCTTTCTGATTTTAGAGATATTGCGTAAATGCAAAAAAGCAGTCCTACATATTTGTTTAATATGCGCTTTGAATGACATATCCTGATCAAAAATGACTCCAAGATTTCTCACAGTATTACTAGAGGTCAGGGTAATGCCATCCAGAGTAAGGATCTGGTTAGACACCATGTTTCTAAGATTTGTGGGGCCAAGTACAATAACTTCAGTTTTATCTGAGTTTAAAAGAAGGAAATTAGAGGTCATCCATGTCTTTATGTCTGTAAGACAATCCTGCAGTTTAGCTAATTGGTGTGTGTCTTCTGGCTTCATGGATAGATAAAGCTGGGTATCATCTGCGTAACAATGAAAATTTAAGCAATACCGTCTAATAATACTGCCTAAGGGAAGCATGTATAAAGTGAATAAAATTGGTCCTAAAACCTGACTGAAACTCTTCAAATAGACCATTCCTCTGCAGATGATCAGTTAGCTGTTTTACAACTACCCTTTCAAGAATTTTTGAGAGAAAAGGAAGGTTGGAGATTGGCCTATAATTAGCTAAGATAGCTGGGTCAAGTGATGGCTTTTTAAGTAATGGTTTAATTACTGCCACCTTAAAAGCCTGTGGTACATAAACAACTAACAAAGATAGATTGATCATATTTAAGATCGAAGCATTAAATAATGGTAGGGCTTCCTTGAGCAGCCTGGTAGGAATGGGGTCTAATAAACATGTTGATGGTTTGGATGAAGTAACTAATGAAAATAACTCAGACAGAACAATCGGAGAGAAAGAGTCTAACCAAATCCGGCATCACTGAAAGCAGCCAAAGATAACGATACATCTTTGGGATGGTTATGAGTAATTTTTTCTCTAATAGTTAAATTTTTGTTAGCCAAAGAAAGTCATGAAGTCATTACTAGTTAAAGTTAATGGAATACTCAGCTCAATAGAGCTCTGACTCTTTGTCAGCCTGGCTACAGTGCTGAAAGAACCTGGGGTTGTTCTTATTTTCTTCAATTAGTGATGAGTAGAAAGATGTCCTAGCTTTACGGAGGGCTTTTTTATAGAGCAACAGACTCTTTTCCAGGCTAAGTGAAGATCTTCTAAATTAGTGAGACGCCATTTCCTCTCCAACTACGGGTTATCTGCTTTTAAGCTACGAGTTTGTGAGTTATACCACGGAGTCAGACACTTCTGATTTAAAGCTCTCTTTTTCAGAGGAGCTACAGCATCCAAAGTTGTCTTCAATGAGGATGTAAACCTATTGACGAGATACTCTATCTCCCTTACAGAGTTTAGGTAGCTACTCTGCACTGTGTTGGTATATGGCATTAGAGAACATAAAGAAGGAATCATATCCTTAACCTAGTTACAGCGCTTTCTGAAAGACTTCTAGTGTAATGAAATTATTCCCCACTGCTGGTTAGTCCATCAGAGTAAATGTAAATGTTATTAAGAAATGATCAGACAGAAGGGAGTTTTCAGGGAATACTGTTAGTCTTCTATTTCCATACCATAAGTCAGAACAAGATCTAAGATATGATTAAAGTGGTGGGTGGACTCATTTACTTTTTGAGCAAAGCCAATAGAGTCTAATAATAGATTAAATGCAGTGTTGAGGCTGTCATTCTCAGCATCTGTGTGGATGTTAAAATCGCCCACTATAATTATCTTATATGAGCTAAGCACTAAGTCAGACAAAGGTCTGAAAATTCACAGAGAAACTCACAGTAACGACCAGGTGGACGATAGATAATAACAAATAAAACTGTTTTTTGGGACTTCCAATTTGGATGGACAAGACTAGAGACAAGCTTTCAAATGAATTAAAGCTCTGTCTGGGTTTTTGATTAATTAATAAGCTGGAATGGAAGATTGCTGCTAATCCTCCGCCCGGCCCGTGCTACGAGCATTCTGACAGTTAGTGTGACTCGGGGGTGTTGACTCATTTAAACTAACATATCATCCTGCTGTAACCAGGTTTCTGTAAGGCAGAATAAATCAATATGTTGATCAATTATTACATCATTTACCAACAGGGACTTAGAAGAGAGAGACCTAATGTTTAATAGACCACATTTAACTGTTTTAGTCTGTGGTGCAGTTGAAGGTGCTATATAATTTTTTCTTTTTGAATTTTTATGCTTAAATAGATTTTTGCTGGTTATTGGTAGTGTGGGAGCAGGCACCGTCTCTACAGGGATGGGGTAATGAGGGGATGGCAGGGGGAGAGAAGCTGCAGAGAGGTGTGTAAGACTACAACTCTGCTTCCTGGTCCCAACCCTGGATAGTCACGGTTTGGAGGATTTAAGAAAATTGGCCAGATTTCTAGAAATGAGAGCTGCTCCATCCAAAGTGGGATGGATGCCGTCTCTCCTAACAAGACCAGGTTTTCCCCAGAAGCTTTGCCAATTATCTATGAAGCCCACCTCATTTTTTGGACACCACTCAGGCAGCCAGCAATTCAAGGAGAACATGCGGCTAAACATGTCACTCCCGGTCCGATTGGGGAGGGGCCCAGAGAAAACTACAGAGTCCGACATTGTTTTTGCAAAGTTACACACCTATTTAATGTTAATTTTAGTGACCTCCGATTGGCGTAACCGGGTGTCATTACTGCCGACGTGAATTACAATCTTACCAAATTTACGCTTAGCCTTAGCCAGCAGTTTCAAATTTCCTTCAATGTCGCCTGCTCTGGCCCCCGGAAGACAATTGACTATGGTTGCTGGTGTCGCTAACTTCACATTCTCAAACAGAGTCGCCAATAACCAGAGTTTGATCCTCGGCGGGGTGTGTCGTCGAGTGGGGAAAAACGGTTAGAGATGTGAACGGGGTTGGCGGTGTACACGGGGCTTCTGTTTAGGGCTACGCTTCCTCCTCACAGTCACCCAGTCAGCCTGCTTTCCCGGCTGCTCGGGATCTGCCAGGGGGAACTAACGGCGGCTAAGCTACCTTGGTCCGCACCGACTACAGGGGCCTGGCTAGCTGTAGAATTTTCCACGGTGCGGAGCCGAGCCTCCAATTCGCCCAGCCTGGCCTCCAAAGCTACGAATAAGCTACACTTATTACAAGTACCGTTACTGCTAAAGGAGGCCGAGGAATAACTAAACATTTCACACCCAGAGCAGAAAAGTGTGGGAGAGACAGGAGAAGCCGCCATGCTAAATCGGCTAAGAGCTAGTAGCTACGCTAAGCTAGCAGATTCCTAAAAACACGCAAAGTGAATAATGTGTAAATAATTTAGAGGTGATTCAGCAGAAGGAGTGCTTTAGTTAAGGCACGTAAAGATTACACTGGGAAACAAATCGTAATCTAGATAACTAGATCAATCTAAGTGCGCAGATTAAACAGCTAACAGATACAGAAAAACACCGCTGTGCTCCGGAACAGGAAGTGATACAATACCGCAGTGAGAGCCAACCACCAGTAGAGGCAAGCCGAAATTGTGTCGATAGCATGGCCCAAGCAGTGGGTCACCCCTTTGAGTCTGGTCTGCTTGAGGTTTCTTCCTCATTATCATCAGAGGGAGTTATTCCTTATGGCCCCTTCACAAATAGTGTGAAGTTTGGATGGCATTTGGACGAAAACTGTGAAACAGAGTGAAACAGTTCAAAATTAGCGCACCACAAAACATCGCGTCGACGGGTAGGCGTCCATGAACCCGGAGTTCGTGCACATGCCGGTGTCTTTCGGACAGGAACACACAGTGCCAGCTGCAACACATTATGCTGCTTATGTGGAGGAAATATTAAAAAACAGCCAGTACCTGTGTGACCACATCATGCCGCTTATGTGGAAAAAAAAAAAAAAACATACAACCCAGTGGACGCGAACCCACACCATCAAAGGCTCTGGTTGCCAGTCAGCAAGCAACTTTACCACTGAGCTATGGAGCTGTTCTTTGAAAGCTGCAGAAATCTGCCTGATATCAGGAAGGACATGGAAGTATTACAAAAAAATTTAAATCACACACCATATAAAAACACAGCATTTATCAAGCAAGCAATACAAATATGATCCATCTGATTCTCTGTAGATGACCCAGGGTCACAGACATACAGTCACGAAATTACATGAATGTCCACATCTGCTGGTGCATTTCCAAACAAATTATTTATTCATTTATTTATTGGTTTTTGTCTGGTATGACTTGCTTTGAAGTGTTTATCAAAACTAATTAAATACTGTAGATTAATAATAATAATAATAATACATTTTATTTGAATAGCGCTTTTCTAGACACTCAAAGATGCTTTACAACCAAGAGAAAAAAGATAAAAACAATAAGAGAAAACACATTAAAAATCAGGGCTATACATTAAAAGCTAGCTTAAACAGGTGGGTTTTGAGTTCTTTCTTGAAGGAGGGGAGGTTGGGGCAAGCACGGAGTGGTTGGGGCAGAGAGTTCCAGAGGGTAGGGGCGGCAGTGGAGAAGGCCCTGTCTCCCCAGGTTCGGAGCCTGGTCCTACAGGGAAAGGACAAAAGGTTTGTGTCGGAGGAGCAGAGAGAGCGTGATGGAGTGTGGCAGTGGAGGAGGTCAGTGAGGTATGTGGGGGCCAGGTTATGGAGGGCTTTGAAAGTGATCAGGAGGATTTTGAAGTGGAAGCGTTGAGTGATGGGGAGCCAATGGAGGTTTTGTAGGACAGGGGTGATGTGTTCTCGAGTGTGGATGTGGGTGAGGAGACGGGCAACAGAGTTTTGTATATACTGTAGTTTGCTGAGTATTTTAGAAGGTGAACCATAGAGGATGCTATTGCAATAGTCGATTCTGGATGTGATAAAAGCAGGTATGAGGGTTTCAGCAGCGGAGAAAGTGAGGGATGAACGGAGATGTGCAATATTTTTCAGATGGAAAAATGCAATCCGGGTTATTTGTTTAATGTGTGGATCAAATGAGAGGGTCGGGTCGAGAAGAATTCCAAGATTACGGACAAGGGGGGATGGGTTGAGCATAGTGTTGTCAAAACAGAGTGAAAAATGGGTTGATTTTGTGATGTTTTTAGGGCAGATGATGATGATGTCTGTTTTGTCAGTGTTTAATTTCAAGAAATTGTGTTGCATCCAGGTTTTTAAGTCAGACATGTAGTAGCTGAGGGTGGAGTGAATGTTAGGGTTTATGGATGTGGTGGAAATGTAAAGCTGTATGTCATCAGCATAACAGTGGAAGTGGAGACCATGATGACCGATGATACTTCCGAGAGGGAGAATGTAGAGAATGAAGAGGAGAGGACCAAGTACCGAACCTTGGGGAACGCCTTGAGATAGGGGGCTATGGAGGAAGAGCAACGGTTAACATAGATGAACTGTTGCAGGTTTGTGAGGTATGATTGATGCCAGGAGAGGGCAGAGCCAGTGATGTTGAGGGAGGTCTTGAGGCGAGACAGGAGGATGGAGTGGCTGATGGTGTCAAAGGCAGCGGTGAGATCCAGGAGAATGAGAATGTTGAGATGGCCGGAGTCAGAGGAGAGGATGAGATCATTGGTGACTTTGAAAAGAGCTGTTTCAGTACTGTGTTTTGTACGGAAGCCGGATTGGAAGGGTTCAAATAGACTGATGGAATTGAGGTAGGTTTGGAGCTGATCAGCAATGACCTGTTCTAGGATTTTAGACAGAAAGGGGAGGTTGGATATGGGCCGAAAATTAATTAAGTTATCGGGGTCAAGACCAGGTTTTTTGAGAATGGGAGTGATAGCTGCCAGCTTGAGAGACTGTGGAACAGAACCAGAGGAGAGTGAGGAGTTTATGATCTTTGTGATCAGTGGAGAAATTATGGGGAGACAGGTTTTGATGAGGGGGGAGGGGATGGGATCCAGGGAGCAAGTAGGGGTTTTAATGCCAGATAGTATTTTTGTAAGATGAACAGGGGAGATTTGTTTGAAATCTGAAAGCTGATGTTTGGGACTGAGGGGAGGAGGGTCTGGGGGGCAGTGGGAACAGAAGAAAGGTTGAGGGAGCTGTAAATGGAGTCAATTTTGGTCAGAAAAAAGAATTGAAAGCTATTACATTTGATGGTGGTGAAGGATGAAATGTTGTTATTGGGTTTAAGGAGTGTGTTAATGGTAGAGAAAAGAGATTTGGGGTTGTTGGAGCCAGAGTGAATGAGATTGGAGTAGTAACTAGACCGGGAAGAATTAAGGGCATCTTTGTATTGTTGTAAGTGATCTTTGTATATTTGTAGATGAACAGTCAAACCAGATTTTTTGTACAGTCTCTCAAGCTGGCGCTTGTGAGATTTCATTTTATGGAGCTCGGGGGTGTACCAGGGGGCAGTGTGAGTGAAGGAGACTATTTTGGTTTTAGTTGGGGCAAGTTCTTCAAGGCAGGAGGAAAGAGTATTATTGTAGTGGGTGACCAGTTCAGAGGGAATTTCAGATGATGGAGGAGGGGAGGTGGACAATTTAGTTGTGAAGAGAGAGGAAAGAGCAGCAGGGTTGATGGATTTAAGATTACGGAAAACTATTTGTACGTTTTGTTTTGGGGACGGTAAGGGAAATATTAATGTTAAATGTGATGGCAAGGTGATCTGAAATGTGCAGGTTATAGCTTGCAAGGTTATGGATTGTGACACCGGTAGAACATACTAAGTCCAGGATATGGCCTTGAGAATGAGTGGGAATGATATGGGAGTGACTTTAATGTCATTATTGAAAATAACTGCCGTGCCTCCGCCCCGCCCTTCAGAACGGGGTTTTTCAATGTAGGTGAATCCAGGGGGTGTGGCTATATTTAGAGAAAAATAGTCCAGAGGTTTGTGCCAAGTTTCAGTTAAACAAAGGAAATCCAGATTTGAGCCAAATTTAGAACAAGTAAGTTCCCCATAAGGGCAAGAGGCACAACTGTAAGCTGATTTTTGCCAAAATATTACTTCTCAGCTGAATGAACAGTTGAGACCTTGTCTGACCTCTGAGCAGGGTTTGCCATCTAGTGGGCAATGTGAGCATTTCAGGTGCTTCTGGCACATTTCCTACTTAAAACCCAAAATTAATTAAAAAATGCATTTATAAATGTCAGAAATGCAAGATTTATTTATTTATTTATGACCTGCAGCGCGTTTACCTCCCAGTATTAATGCACAAAACTTCAGAGTTTTGGGAATTTTTTTTTAAAGTCATCAGTTGGGCAGCACTGATGTTAAAATTTTCTTTCATGCTAAAATGCTGGAAAGAATTGAGCTCTGTCACATCATCTCCACTAGTACACCATTATTGCTCCACTTGCCTCTGCTGGCCAGTCTCGGAGGCTTGATTGGATGCACCACCTCACCTGGATGCACCACCTTGGGCAGGAAATTTGTAGAAGTGTGAAGTAATATGTAGAACCTGTCCTGGTGACACAGTCACAGTTTTGTTGAGTTTATATAGGATACATCTCAAACTTTGAATCGCCGATCAGCTATGCTGTTGTTCCATTGGATGCATTACTGATGCACCTGTCCTCCGACAGCAAAAGTTGAACTAAGTCCTATAGTAAGCCAGTGGACCGCCGCCCTCTGCGGAACTATGTCAGCCTGCGCTGAAGACAGGAAATCTGAACTCCTATGATTGAGCCTTCTCCACTGTTTCACAGAGATGTTTGACAATCTGCTACTTCAGTCACTTTAAGTCATAGTGTGAATGTGCCCTATGAGCGCATACACAGCTTTTAACTTGCTTTCAATTTTCAACCAAAGTTTTGCCACAAATGAGGACAAGATTTTCAGTAAAGACCTTTTGTGGTTCCTGTACTGTCAAACATTGTGCAGGATGAAACACTGGAGGTCACGTTCCCATTGTGACAATGTTAAAAAATGATGACACCAATCTGCTCCACGCAGAGCGACACAGTCTCCTGTAGGCTCAGATTTTTTAAGGCAACATGATCACGTTAGATTCCACAGTCTCTCATTTTGGGAGCTGCAGGTGGGCTTTTGTGAAGTGCAGAACTCGAACTCGTCTAACTCGACCCCCTCCCAGCACAGAGTCGCATCCTGAGCTACCGACAGACCGAGTGTGTGCGCCTTTTGCAAGATGTATTTATTTTGGGCAGCAGTTATAGTCGGGGTCCATTTCACCTTCACTGAAGCACATTATTAGGTGCTATATCCAGATAGTGCAATTTGCTCTCAGGAACACTTCTGGGAAGTCACATTTATTTTCAATAGTAAATAACATTTGGAAATGTCAGTACGACAATCAAATAACTGAATTTAATGCCATGAATCAGTTTAAAACAGACCCTCAGAGGGGTTTAGTCAGTGTAGAAAACAAGAAATCAATTCCTATCTGAGAGCCAAATCTCTACAACGGACTTCATTAACATTCTGATCTTTTCCACAATGTTATAATTATGTAAATTTTCTTGTCATGTGTGCTTACAAATTAGGTATGCCAATTAAATTCATTTTACCACATGCTGTTCTTGGCCTTAAAACCTGCAGACAAACTGCAGGAATTTTGAAGTTGAAGCCACATTTTAAATTAAATGTTTGAAGCCGGCATTCAATAGCAGAACACTGCCATCACATTTGTTGAGGACTACATGTTCACACAGGCATTTTTTTCCCCATAATAATCCATAATATACAAAATATTGCCTGTGGTCCACAATATATTTCTTTACATTTTGGTGTAAAATGAGTTAAAGTAAGATAAACATTAACATGATGTGATTTTTTTTATTATTATTATTTAAACATAAATTATTTTTCTGGAAACTTGTAGAAATTTTTGGATCCACATTGCACTTGCATAGAGAGGAAAGAATGGCTGATGAAAGATATATGAAACTTGGTTGAAAAGCTCCTTGAACAGATCCCCTAAAATCTTGGGGTGGATTTGGATGAACACAACCAAACCAATTTTTACTTCAAGGGGCATCCCTTCATTTTAAAACTCACAATACCTCACAATCTTGTGTATATAAAATTGAAATAATTTATCACAAGACATCTGCAGTTTTCGTTTATGACCCCACAGGCAATTTGCAGCCCTGTTTATATTCATAAAACCAAACCTCCAAATGCTTGTAAAAGTTTTAACAACTTTTTTTTATGTTGTTTTGTCATATTTGTCAGTGTATCCAAATATCTTTGACAATTTGAGCAACTTAAGAATTTGCAAACCTGTGTTATGCTCCTGATGCATGATGAAATTTATTTAGATTTGAATCTGGGATTGTTCCTTGAACCTGGAATAACTATTGAGCTTGGAAATTTCAGGAAAATTTGCACTAGGTAACCCATTTGAAACGAGGCCTCTGGACAGCTGACATGTGATGAAATACTGGTTAAGGTGCACTGACACGAGCATGTTTGTGCTTGAGAGTAAACTCGTCTTTAACTGGTGCAAACAGGATGCCAGAGGGGCGCCGGTGCGTGCTATTGCGCACAGAGAATTTTGAAATGTTCAAAAAAATCTTTCACGCACAAATGTCGTGCTATGTGGCGCGATCTAATCTCCAGCATGACATGCAGCTCGTAACAAGCAGTGAACAGAGCGAGTGGTGACATCAGCGGATAGCATCAGAGCGCAGCTCGTCTGAAGGATTGAAACAAGAAGTTAAATCTGCTATAAACATAAAAATAAATGCTTTAACAACTGCACACAAGAAGGAAAGAACACATAACTGTTTTATCCAGCCATGACAATGTAAACAAGTCAAATAACTACCTTTTTAGACAGCTCAAAATGCTTTCTGCTGCTTATTAGGCATGTGCGCACACGCAAACAGCTCTGGCTGCAGCCTCCTCTGTGATTCAGGAAGTGATTAGAGCCGTTTTCAACCGCCAATTTGCAGAAAAAAGATTAATCCACCACAAAATAATTATTTTATATATGCAGCGTCCAGCGCAGAGCGCGTGGCAGCCGGCAGAACAAAGAAGGGTGTCCGGGATCGTCACAACACAGGTCGTGCTGTTGCGTGAATCAAAAACATGCTCGAGTCAGGGCACCTTTAGTTTTTCCATCTGCTTTCTCTTGTTGGATACTGAGACTTTATTTCAGCTCTACTCGGTAAGTGTGGGACTTTTGGCACTTGGGTGTCATGAGAAATGAATGAACACTCCAGCTCGGATGTGTGATTCCCACCTAACCAGCCATACTAGATTAAATCAGTCTCCAGCTGGGTTGTCACAACTGAGGGTCACAGCTGAAACAAAACTCTTAATGACTCCCAGCAGAGACATTAGACCGCGGCCTCTTCAGTGCAGCATGATGCAAATACACTGGGAGTCTGCATTGATTCTCCCATCATGTCAGGACTTTCAGCGGTGCCAAATCCTCTCCCGGTCTCTCCCAATTAGCTTTCGGCCTGGGGAACAGCGTCAATGCAAATCTGCCTGTCAGTGGCCTCATTCCATGGAAGGAGGGAGAGGAAAAGGGACATAGTGAAGGAAATGAGGAAATGAGTGAGCAAGAAGCAAAGGATAATTCTGTGTTTGCCGGCTACAGGCGAGAAGGGTTGGCAGATCTGTCCACAGCCAAAGCCAGTAGGGGTGGTTTGGAAAGGAAAGGACTCCCTGAGAGAGATACTGTTGTTTGGATGATAGAGGGCGGCACAATGCCCGCTCACGCTCTCCGCAGCCATTTATCAATGAAAGCACAGGACTTGTTTTTCACATAGACTCTGCCAAGAAGAGATGCCACTGTGTGTATGTTTTATATTTATCAATTTCTGTCTATCACCCCGTCATCCCTCGAGACGGCGCTCTCACCACACTGCCCTGAAGGTTACTAAGTCTGGTCCAGATAATGGCTTGTCAGAGAGGACTTCACCCTCGTCTTTCATTCTCCCGAGAGGCCTCGGCCTCTGAATTTGGCTGAGCCAGGTGGAGGTTCTCTCTTCACCTTCTCACTCTCATTTGCTACCCCCCAAATCAGAAGAACACCCCCCGCATCCGGCACCGAGGAGATGCAGTGTGTGAAAGGCTATTCTTACAATCGCCATGTCTGCAGCTGCCAAAAATCAGCCACGATTGTCAGTTTGCAAGCTGGAATGATAAATCTGTTCAGAGAAAATAAGAAAAAACTACTGGTAATGTCTGTCAAATCTATGAGTCACATTTCTCTTTCGCAGGAGTGTTTTCATGTTGTTCACCTCATGCAGCTGGACTCGTCATATTACTCCTATGACATTGCTGTTCCAAGTGATGTCAGCTATTTGGAATTGTAGATGAATTCTTGCAGTGTGCATGTACACAGTACACGTTATTATGTACGTGTCATTTAATCTGTGATGGCATATTGATGTTGTAATCCAATATCTAACAAACTAAGTATAAATTTTCACCTTTCCTTTGAAGGGATTTGCATCCAAACTGAGTGAAAGCTCCGGGAGGTGCTTGTGCAGGTTTTAAATGAGACACATCTTTCAGTGACCTTTTTTTTTTCATACTTGTTTGCCATCATTGAACCTCATGGAAGAACCACACACATCACTGTAGGAGGTTTACCCATAAACTGTGTCCACAAGTGATTTAAGGGTTTTTTAAGGTCTTTCATCGGGTCAAATAAATCCTCAGTGTGGTCCTGACCTGTCGCAGGAGCAATGGTGGGCACAGTTCAGCTAATCCGATAGCAGATACTGAAGCTAATGTTTTTGCTATCAGATTAGCTTTCCAGATAAGTTTTGAAATCATCATCGGACCAATTATCTGCTGATAAATTTAGTTCCGATAACCTTCAGTCCGATAACATTTTTTTTGCTGGTAAAGTTTAACGGTCAAAAACGTTTGTAAACCCTAAAATCAAACATTTTAGTCCATTTGTTGTGTTTGTAGCACACTGGCTGCCTGTCGCTTGCTGATGACGTCATCATTAAGTGCAAAACGTGATTGGCCGCTTGACGCAGGCAGCATTGTGGGTAGTGTAGTTCAGCTTCACATTGGACGTTACAGTGACTCATACACTCGACAAAAACAAAACAGACTAATTTTAACATTTTATTTTATTTCTCTTTCGCCAAAACTTGGTGGGGCAGAGGAGCTCTCATGGTGTACAGAGGGAGGGACTTTTCTTCACATTTAGACACTGTTTTGGATTTAAAAAGGACGCTTTATATTGGTTATTTATTCAGATTAATCCCACTGAAACTAACAGGTAAGAATTTATATTTACTGTGTGTATTTTATTCTGCCAATCAGTGCATTAATGAATGTATTTCAGTTGTTTAAGCCGCAGGGTTCAAAGTGTGTGAAAAAAGTGGGTCATAAATGATGGTGTATCTAATACCGAGATAAACTGTGACTTCTAATACTGTATTTTACTGCTTTTGAAAGATGATTTTTTTATTTATTCATTTTTCGTGTGTTCTTTGTGTATGTGATCCTTGAATTTACCCAGCAGCCCCTGCTGTGCTTAAAGTGAAACTGGATTATCAGATGCTGACAGTGTAATCTGATGTGGCCGCATCCAAATCAATATTAATAGTTATCAGTTATTGGTTATCTATAATAAAGATAATTTTATTTAGCAGTTTATCGGTTTATCGTCACAAAAGATAATTTTTCAGTTATCTGATTAATAGTTATCGCCGCTAACTTTTTGGTTAGCTGTGCCCACCACTGCGCAGGAGTCAGTCACACAGTCTATCATCCAAATGTCAGATTATTTGGATAATTATTATTATTATTATTATTATTATTATTATTATTATTCAGATATATTAACACTTTACTTGAAGGTATCATCATAATAGTGACATGACACTGTCATAACTGTTACATGACACAGTCATGAAGGTGTCATAAACATGATGTCAATGTCATAAACATTTGTGACTTCTGTCATTAAGTGTCTTTTGATTTTTATAATAACAAGTTGACAATTTTGGGGTTATGTTGATTATAACATCTTGATTTTAATCAAAGTGACATGACCAGAAGTTGTCTTTGGCCTTTTTGGGCTTTGGTCTTGGGTTGTATGCCATCCTGTCATTATAAAAACCGAATGACACTTAATGACAGCAGTCAGAAATGTTTATGACATTGACATATTTTTTATGACACCGTCATGACTGTGTCATGTAACAGTTATGACATGTCATGATGTGTCATGTCACTATTATGACGATACCTTCAAGTAGTGTTATTGATTATTTCATTACTTCAAATATGTTTTTTAAATCCAACCATAAATGACACATCAGTTATGTTATTCTGCTAAAAATTCCAAATGTTGCATAATTCAAAATTTAATTATATTGCAAACAAAAGTAAAGAGTTTCCCTAACGATTCTCACATTGGGGAAATATAAGAATCAATGGAAGTCCTTTGCAGAAAACCTTAAAATACTGAAGCTTGATGTTGACTTTTTTTCTTCTTCTTAATTTTCATTTCCTGTTACTTACCTATTTCTGTGATGAGTCCAACCCTTATGAAATGACTTTGAAAGCATGTCATGTATTTCCGTTCACTGGCTTAAATCCCTTTTGAACACAATTAATTATTCCAGACTTTGTGTTTATCTAACAGTGAGGACATCAATCTCCTGATTAAGGTTTTTATTCAGGTTTCATTCTTTCTGGTGTCTTTGATCTCAGCGCCCTAGTTGGACACCTAAGATAAATGGACAGGGCACATAGCTTTATTTGACATTATAACTCTGTGTGTATGTGTGTGTGTGTGTGTGTGTGTGTGTGTGTGTGTGTGTGAGAGAGAGAGAGAGAGAGAGACAGAAAGAGTAAAATAAGTGAAAAATGGCTTGACGAATTTTCTCCAAACTTGGTGGGACTGTTACTTGGATTATTGTCTGCAGCTGATCAACTTCTGCAACAGATTGCTCAAGGTGAAACAAGAAGCACCCCCCCCCCCCCCCCCCCGCGCTAAGAAAAACAAACAAGCAAAAAAACACATTTCCATATTATCTCCTATGTGGTCAGAAATTTGATGAACAGTCAATGAAATATATGTGTTGAATTGATAGAAGTGACTCCAGGATGATGAAGTTATAATAGAAAGTCCTTCCTTGACTAGGTGCGGTCCTGTGAAGCTGTTGCGCTGCTGACAAAGTATTCATCATATAAACTTAGATCTCAGTGTCGGTATGAATTAGCCCCCTGATGCCTTTCATTTGGATTCATGATTTGTTTCTTTGAATCTGTTGTGGCCCATTCCTTCTAAAAAAAGTACAAGAATTTGAAGAAAGATTTCTGAAAAAGTATCCAGCTGAATGTGACTAGTTAATGAAGCCCGATCACACTTTTCAGTTTGTCCTGCTGCTTTCATCAGCAGTCATAAATACGTAAGTGAAAAGGATCTTGAAAAATGCTTAATTACAGTTGTTAACTTTAATTTATGTGGCCAACCAATTTAAAAAAAATCAGATGACACTCAGTACTTTGGGAACAGAATCATTATTTCATTTTAAGTGTGGCAAACAGTTGGTGGATCAAACTTTGTCCGCCCCCCCAGTAGTTTGTGGACCTGCATGTATAAATGAGTCCATGTGGTTCTGGAAAGTGCTGCCCTCACTCTCTTTCCTCATTGATATTTCTCGCCCATTTGTTCTCCTGATGGGTGGCGTAATTACCGAAGCCACAGGGAGGCTGCAGGACTTAAGGCTTGCTGGGAGCTGCCCACTAATGGGGAGGAAGAGAAATACGCAACACCCCTTCATCACCCCACCAACCAGTGCAAAAAAAAAAAAAAAAAAAAATGAAATGGTGTTTGATGGTTAAACTGCATGTACGTGCACTGATGCTGAGACCTGACTGGACAGAAACCCTGATTTAAATGCATGCTCACACAGCGGGACGTTCTGAATGTGCAGCTGTCCGCCTCTGCACGCAAACAGATAAAGTCGCTGTCGGCTGCGGCTGCAGGCTGATAAATTTTCCCATACATCTCTTTATGGGTTGCACTTTTTATTTTGTGGCTGGGGTTTTTATCTGGGGGCAGCAGTAGCTGAATCCACATATCTTGGATGTGGCACCGCCGGGAGTTGGTCTACAGCGCATTAGTTTTCACATGAGGAATGGCTTCCTTTTTTGATGAAACAGCCCACTTTTCTATTCTCAGGACTGATGGAAGTCTGCTGTGGGTTTACCTACAGTGATCTAATCCACAGCTGGGACCAGACACTTGCTGATATGCTGGTGTGAGGGAGGGAGATGGAATGGAAGAGTGAAGGGATTGAAGAAGGAGAATAAAAAGGATATGCTGTGCTGCGAGGAGAAACAGTGTGAGAGGATCCTCCATTAGCGACTCTGTGTTTGGCATGTGTGAGAGAGTATCTCAGCCATCTGCTGCCAGATAAACAACGCCCTTCATGGCTGCAGGCGTACGAGCGGGGTTAGCATGGTGTGTTTGAGAGAGGAGAGACAAAATAAACATCAATAACAGCAACCACAGCAAACAACCAGAGCGGCGGCGGCGGTAGCGGTGGCGTTGTCGACAAACCCGCAGCGGCGACCCCCGAGGAGCAGCGGGTGCATTCGGGAGCATAGCTGTGACTCATTGGTGGGCTATAATGACCACAGATGGCCATTAGCAAGGTGTGAGGTGGACAGCGTCGGCCCCGGAGCGCCAGAGAGATGTACGCTGCTTTAGTTATGTCAGGCTAAGACCCAACGTGTGTGTAACGAGCGTCCCAGTAAACGATGCCGGTGTGCAGATTGTCTAACTTCCGCAAACATTTCTAACAGGCTTGTTGTAGTAAGATGAAATACCCACCCCTCAAAAACTAAAGAATCTTGGTTGTGTATATCACTGGAGAGCATGCAAAAAAAAAAAAGTTGCATTTGAAATGTCATTTTTGAATTTTCTGAGCATTTTCCAATCATAAAAATCAATCCCTCTCTCTCTCTGACTGCCATAATGAATCTTATCTTCAGCCCTGAAAGGTTTTCAGAATCAGATTAATCTTCTTGAATCAACTTCAATTAACTTCTTTTGACTTCAGTGTCCAGGCACTGACCAGAATTTGAGAACCACTATTGCTGGTGTGAGCCACGGGTGGTCTGTCCGCATACACAGGTTCGAATGTTGTGACTTTTAAATTTTACGATTACCTGTCAATCAAGAGAGAGTAAAGGCTCGGGAGTGGGGGGGCACGATTTCACACTGTAAACTTTTTAAAAGGTTTTCAGTGATATTTTTAATAGAACTTTTTAATCAAATGGTCTGTATTTGGGCAGCACGGTGGCTCAGTGGTTAACACTGTTGCTTCATAGCAAAAAGTTCCCGGGCTCACTTCAAACCCGGTCCTTTCTATGAGGAGTTGCATGTTGTCCTTCCAGAGACATGCAGGTTCAGTGACTTGTCGACGTTGAAGTTGTGTGCATTGTAAAAAAAAAAAAAATCAGTGAAATTCACAGGGAAATCCTGTAAAATCACGACATTAAAAAAAACCCAGAAAAACCATGGAGTAATGTTCAGTTGACAGCAATAATTTGTAAAATGTGGAACGAAACTGAACTGTGAAACTAACACCACAAATATGTTAAATTAATCATATACCATTGTAGAATTTATAAATTAATGTAGTTTAAACATAGAAAAACCATAATACCAAAATCTGAACAATACAGTTAAAATTACATGAGACTGTTAAAATAATGTTTGTTTTTTAATTTAATTTGATTTTTTTATTTGAGTCTATATGATTTAATTTGAATTTTACTATCATTTTAGGCTTCACAGGTAAGAATTTTCACAAATACAGTAAAATGCTATAATATGCCTATAATAAGCCTCAGTCCCACCGAATAATAAGCCATGAATAATGAGCCATGCATGGGTGTGTAGATTATTTGAAGAATGAGCCACATTTTAAGCTATCACATATCCGCTCCTAAGGCGCCTCTATATGCCTCTCTGTACCTCACATGTGCCACGTATCAGCCTCTAGTGAGCCATGACTGACCTGTCATTTGAGCCCTGTCCAGCCTCGAATGGCTTGTGTCGCCGCATATGATCCACGTCAAGCCACATATGATCCATATAGTGCCATGATAACGTGACGTTGGTGCACGTTTAGGCATGGGTTTGGTCCAAACCTCCAGCTATCCCACACTTGGTCCCTTTATTAAAGTGTGGGTTTTCAATTCACAGCATCCATTCAAGATGTTGTCACATTTTTTTTAAATGCAGTCCAAAAAAAGATGCTGTCCTGAGTGAGTGCGTGCTCCTGCGCAAAGGGATGCAAATTCTGACACGGATAACTACTTTTGCGCAACTACTTGTGCGCTCCTCTTCGTTGGCTTTATTTCTTCTGCGGCTTCAAACACACAGTCATTTTGACACCACCATCCAACTTTTAACGTTGTGTTCATCCGTATTGACTGCAAAATCACTCTTTTGTGAGCTGCCGTTTTGCATAAATGCTCGTCTTGAGCGCGAGACATTGTGTCAGTGCCTACACACAGTGGAGCTCATCTGATCCATTATAACAAGATGTTAAATCTATCATGAACATAATTTTACAGCTGCTTATAAAGAAGGGATGGACATGCAACTGTTTTACCAAGCTATTACAATATAAACATTACAAATAATTACATTTAAGCTGTTCCAAATATGTTCTCCACTTCATGGAGCAGGAGAGGGGAAAAATGGATCCAGATGAAACAGTCCTCTGTGATTCCAGAAGTGATTAGAGGTGTTTTCAACTGCCAAGCTCTGACAGAAAATGATTTGCTACAAAATAATTATTTTATATACAGCGTCCGGCCTGCCCAGTGTGTACTGCAGCTCTCATCCAGTCACCGCTGTGATAGACACCAACAATGTGGGTTCCTTAATTGGAATAACTACCTTCAAAAATGAATGATTCGGGGCATTTCATTAGGCCCAAATGCATGAATTTATTGAAAGTGTAGCCTTTTTTATTGTCTTACATTGTCCAGTCACATAGTTTCAGCATTGCATTCAAATGATGGAAAAGTACAAGAAAACATTTTTTATTTCTTTTTTAAATAATTTTTTATTACTTCTGTGAATTATCAGCGTGGATAAAATGCAGACTAGTGGAAAAAAAAAAAAACATCAGATGCCTCATTTTTTTATTTTATTTTATTTATTTATTTTTTACTTTTTCTTTTTTCAGTGCTCATCACCATCAGAGGCACCAGCAACATTCAGCACTACAGCTACATTTAAAGTCTGAAAGCTGTCAACACATCAGTGCTGTCAGGCCACTCAACATATTTAAAGCCATTTCCTAAATCAGAATTTACTAGGACCTTTGCATAACACAACTTACTTCTCTGTCAAAGTATTGGTGTCATTGTGTGCTTTTGGCCATTTCAGTTATTACTGTTTGAACAGTTATTTCCACAGAAGACTTAATTTTGACTTTTCCATTCCTGCACACACCCCATTAAACGGAGCTTTTGTTCTCTCACCAGTTATACATTGAGCTTTTATTGACACTCTGGCTTGTAACTCTAAATTTAGCTGATGTAAATGCATGAAAATGGGTTTTGAGTGGGAAGAGAACATCTACAGGGTACAGTGTAATCCCTCAGTCACAAATCCCCACTTGCGTATCTCAGGGCATGCATGTGAACACCAAGTGTCTTTGTTTCTGTCACACATTCGCTACACTGACATGCACACAAACTGTTTACAAGGACAAACTGTAACTGTTAAGAATATTTTTGCATTGCTCATAAGAGGCAGCACTGCAAATGAGACTCGAAAACAAAACTTGTCATTGGAGAGAATTTTGGCTTTTTCTGTCTTCAGTGGGCAGCTATTCCACTCTGTACACGCCTGTTCCCATCATATCTTAGAAGTTAAGCAGATGAGGTCTTGCTTAGCTCTTGGCTGGGAGTCCACTGACTTCCATCAGGATCTGTACGCGGGTTTCTCCGTGTGGAACTGGAGCTAAATCAGGAAAGACATCCAGTGTATAACTTGTCCCGAATCCTCATGTGGCTCGCTATTAGATCTGCTGTGGCAGTAACAAACAACTGGTGTGCACAGGGGTGGGCAGCTGGCAACCTGGGGAATGGGTATGAGCATCAGTTGAGCAAAAAGTTTTCTTTGAACATTTGCAGAATCAGATTAATCGATTACTGATGTGATTTAAGATGTCATTGCTTTTGTTGACTGTTATCATATCAGCTTTTGTTTGTTTTGAGATTTGCAGTTGCTGTCAACAGCAAAGATACTGATTTTTTTCTTGTTTTCAAGAAGGTAGGTTGGCTGACCCAGATGACAATAAAATTAGGAATGAGATTTCAAATGCTTCATTTATTTCTACTAGACAACTGAAACCAAAATGTGACCGTGGCTTATTTCCCCTGTCTATGTTTTGTTTCCAGAACAGAAAGACACACAAATGTTTTTTCAAAAGAAAACTCAAAAATAATTTTGACAAAATAGAAACTAAAACAAGGCTAAATTTAAACTCTGACTTTTGTCTCTTGAGCTGTAGAAAAGCAAATTCTGATCAGTTTTTATGTGTGCTGTGGCCCTTTAAGAGTGATATTGTAGACATTATTTATCTTCATTCATTTCCTGCTGCTTATCTGGATTTGAGTTGCAGTGGCAGCAGGCTATGCAGCCCATCCCATGCTTCCCTATCCTCAGCCAAGTCCTGTAACTCTTCTCGGGGGAGCACAAGGTATTTCCAAGAGAGCTGAAAAATATAATCCCACCATATATCCCAACAACAAATATACAACAAATATAATCAGTAATGTACATACTGTTTTGTATGTACTGGTTACAAACCTGCTAATGTACACTCAGATAAACGTTATCAGTTTGGTTTGAATAAGTTTCAGGTTTGTCCAAAACTCCAGGGGCCTTATGTACAAAGGCTGTGTATGCACAAAAATGTGGCATAGGTCTGTCTCCACACTAACGCTCAGATGTTTCAAAAGTGAAATGTGCGGCACGCCAACCAAAATACATGGCTGACATACACACATTTCAGCTGTTGGTCTACTGCCAACATGTAGAGGTGATGCTGGGAAACGTTAACAGTGTGAAAACAAGAAGTCATCAGAGTGATGTGCACACCAGACACACACTGATGAACAACCCACCTGCATGTTTACAGTCAGACGCGGCTTTTGAGGCAGGCGAAGCGGGCAGCTGCCCGGGGTGCATTTTTTTCATGACACACAGGGGGCGGCACAAACACTTAAGAAAAAAAAAATAATCATCGTCTGCGCTGCAAAGCAGTGATCATATCACTGTGTGGGGATGGGAATTAGCAAATTGGCACCCCCTCCCTGCAGCTGTAGGCGCCCCTGCTTGCTGAGCTGCACAGAACAGAACCATTGTAAAAGGTTCAGTGGTACTTTCCTGCAGTTGTCCCCTGGGACAGGCGCTCTCCTCCCCTGTGCCCTGCTCCGCTTTGACGGATGGATCATCCTGCAGTGCTCCAGTTTCTCCACTGTTCCGCTCATCCTGCTGTCCGGTGGCAAAGTCCAGTTAGGACGCAGCACAGAACCAGAACTCTGTGCCCAGAACAGGCGTTTGAAAGTGAACAGACAGAGTATAAGAACAGGTTTGAATTTCACCAGAAAGGGCAAACTGCCCACTTGTGGAAAACAAGTTTGCAGAAGGAGAGCCTGCTTATTGAGGGTTTAGACATTGAGCTGCGTTCACATTACTAGCTGAAGTGACTTGAATAATTAATTGTATTGTATTTTACAGTATATTCTGTTTAATATTTAAACAACTGAGGTATGTAGGACCGGTTTCCCAAACTAGATTAAATTAATATAGCAGAGTGTGAATGTGCCAATTCAAATTATTTGATGTGAGATTTGAGTTCCTTACTGTTTTATGAGCCGTCTGAACATCTCAAGTTTAATTTATGTGTTGGTCCTGTTACCTTCCTTTGTGTATGTACTCAGAGATCAGATTCAGTTCTGATTTCATTCTGCTTTCTATGTCATCACTGGTGATATGACTGACGTGAGATCAGATAACGGTCACTTACAAACAGGAAAAAAAAGGAAAGTCAACACTGCAGAATCACTGGCATCTACAACAGGCGTCACATGTCACAACAGAGGTTTCACATGTCAGAAATGTCCGACAGAAGATGTAAATCTAGGATTGATCCACACAGTCAAACAAGATGATCCTTTTGGTGCTACACAATAGTCAATATGACAGCTGACAACAGATATAAATAAGTAAGAAAATGGTGAGACCACTTTAAACCTTTTAAATGCAGAACTGTTTTAGGTGGTTTTTACAAACATCAAGCTAAATATTAAGCTAAATGTTGAGACAAATATGCACCTTAACCTCTTAAACCCTAGAGTCCCCAGATTTGGGGACTTGCCCTGTTTTGGAACATTTGAACACTCATAACTAACCAATGCTGACACCAGCATACACTTATTATACATCAAAATGTCAAGCGAAGTCTCTTCTACAAAAGTATCCACTTCAGTCACATATCAACTAACCACAGCTGAAACGCCAAGCAAATAAATACATAAATCGGAATTAATTTTGGGGGAAACAAAACCTCATTTACTCCTACCAAGTATTATTTACTTTCAAATTTTTTTTGCATCCACAAAATCCCCTAGGACCTGTCTTTTAGCTGATCCAAAATTTTGCATTTTTGACCTTGTACAAGCTGAGAAATAAATCATAATGTATGGGTATGTGATTTAGGTGAAATTGGCTCTAGGGCTTAAGGGGTTAATAAAAGAGCTAATCGTTTCTCTCTAAAAGACAGATTAATACGAGGGCTGTCAATAAAGTATAGGTCCTTTTTATTTTTTTCAAAAACTATATGGATTTCATTCATATGTTTTTACGTCAGACATGCTTGAACCCTCGTTTCCACGCCTGTCGGTGACGTCATTCGCCTGTGAGCACTCCTTGTGGGAGGAGTCGTCCAGCCCCTCGTCGGAATTCCTTTGTTTGAGAAGTTGCTGAGAGACTGGCGCTTTGTTTGATCAAAATTTCTTCTAAACCTGTAAGGCACATCGAAGTGGACACGGTTCGAAAAATTAAGCTGGTTTTCGGTGAAAATTTTAACGGCTGATGAGAGATTTTGAGGTGATACTGTCACTTTAAGGACTTCCCACGGTGCGAGACATCGCGCAGCGCTCCCAGGCGCTGTCGTCAGCCTGTTTCAAGCTGAAAACCTCCACATTTCAGGCTCTATTGATCCAGGACGTCGTGAGAGAACAAAGAAGTTTCAGAAGAAGTCGGTTTCAGCATTTTATCCTGATATTCCACTGTTAAAGGAGATTTTTTTAATGAAAGACGTGCGGGCGGATTGCAGCATCGGCTCGCAGCCGCTGCAACGCTCCGCCACAGGAAAAACACCTCTGCTGGAAGCCTTAAGGACAAGTTGGAACATGTCCAGCTGTTAAACAATTTCTCATATACTCACTCCACCGAAAGCCATTAAAAGCCGCCTGGATTTTACAAATGGTTATCAACATGGAGGTGTTTTTCCTGTGCAGTCGCACCGCGCCGGCTGCATCCCGACGTGCGGACCTCGTATAGCATCTAATGACAGACATTTAGCGTGTGAGGGGAGGTTTATTCAAATTTGCAATTTGTGGATGTTTTGTATGAGTTGTATTGTAGCCTGCAGTTTTTTGATGTCAATTGCAATTTCAGGTTCACTTCTTAAATATTTTAAATAATAAAATAAGGAAAACTGCCAAAATTTTGACAGTTTTTTTTTTGGGGGGGGGGGGGGGGTGCCCGGAGGGGGGTCTCTCCCAGGGAGTAATTCAGTGTAGAACCGCCACTGTTTACAGTTTTATGGGTGGATATAAAAGCATGTGTAAAGCGATGTGGAAAATGGTATTAACAATGGCTGTGTTAATGTTGTGAGAGGACCTTGCAAATGGTGCAAGGTGAGTGTGTATTCAGGGAACATGAGGATTTCCTTGCAAATGATAATTGGCTCATTAGCTGATTTTGTGTACCAAGGCCAATGTCACTGGAGTTGCACGCAGAACTGTGGAGAGAGCGCATTACGGTGAGGAGTCAGGGATTGTCTGTGCCCACACAAGTGCTAACCATGCTGGGCTTCCTGGCAACATGGGGCATTTCAGTGTGAGCTGAATAATCGGTTGGGAGTGTACCAGTCATCCTTGAGCCGAGCCATGCCAGCTGGGTGGAACAAAATCATCTGAATGTCATCCAGGTACATCACATTACAACATTAAAGTGCATTTTGCAATGAGAGCTGATTTCCCGAATGTGATCGGAGGTATTGACTGGACACATATAGCTATAAAGGTGCCATCACATGATGAATTTGTTTTTGTTAATCGGAAACAATTTCAATTCATCAGTGGTCATATGATATGTGATGCGCAAATCCATTGGGTTGGGTTGGGAACAGACTAGAGGCTGGCACAGTGCACAATGGGTCGCTGCGTGGGTAAACAGTTTATTTGCATAACTGTTCTGAAAGAAAACCAATGCGGGCACATTTGGCATGTGCACATTCAAATGTGTTTGTTGTTATGATCATTCATGCTTTTTCTTTTTCTTGATGGTGAAACCAGAGTTGCAGATTCTTAACAGGCCCCCTATTGTCTCCCTGTGTTCACAATTTTTCAATAAATGCTTGTGTAATGTTGTGAATATCACACACTGTCAGCTACACCTCAGTTTCTTTTTTGTTTTGTTTTTTACTTCAGTGTGCGTGTGCGCTGGTCTGAGCTCACAGTGTTTATGGCCTCAAACACACACGCTTCCGCTGACACTTTTACCAGTTCATGTTTAGTTTGTTTGACGGGGTACCAAATTAACTATCCCTGTGTGTCTCCATGACATTCCCAGTCATCTGTAGCTCATACTGGGTATAAATTCTTCTCTCTGTTCGTGTTGACTGATCTGGCAGAGGGGGATTCCCAGCTCCCAGGGCCTATTTACATGCATTTGCATATTTAAATACGGACGTGAAAAGGGAGGAGCTTGGTACATCTCAATTCCACGTTCAGTGGGATATACAAATGGTATAAGTGTTTGGATCCATGCGTACGCACACTTTGATACATCCGGATATTTTTCTGTAGGAAATCCAAGTCCTCGTACATGAGGCCCCAGGTCTACACACTGCTCTTCTTCTTCGCATTCTCTTTCTCAGCCAAGTCACCTGAGTATGAGTTTCTGTGTAGACTCTGTTTGTACCACAGCAACTAAACAGCTTTTAATTAGCTGTTTCTTTTTGTTGTTGTTGGTTTTTTGTTTTGTTTTGTTTTTTGTATTTCACTGTGGTCCTTATCTGACTTGTTTAGTGGTGCTCTGTTGGTTCTGACACATTTTTGCCTCGTTGAACTATGATCTTTGTGTTTTGTCTTAAACAGTATTGTTTGCATATTGCTTGTAAGTAAGATTTTGGATTATCCTTGTGTTTCATAGTGAAAATTTCTGCACATGCTTCCTTGTTTGCCTGACTTTCATCACAGGGTTTTGGCCCATTTATTAAAAATCCTCAGCTTCAAAGCATGAATACATTGAAATATGTGTTTGTGCTTCAGTTCGCAATTTTTCTTTTGAACCGAGAACTGAGCTTTTTAAAATGAATCATAAAAATCACTTTCTTTCGCTTTTTGTATTGCAACAAAATTTGTGCAGCAGTCATTTGTTTTCTTTATTTCTAAAGTTGCTATGTGTCGGACGCAGCTCGGAGAACCGACCAGTGTTTGAAGGACCCAGTATGAAATAAGCAGAGCACGGTACAAAGGCTAACTGAATTTAATACATAACAGTGATAATATAATAACAAAAAGGTGCGGCCTGGCGTGGTGCGCTCCCAGCAGCGCTAACGGTCCGGAGCCAGAAGCTGTTTCGGACCCAAGGACCCCGCCGACACCCCCCAGGTGGCCGCAACAACCGAGTCTGTGAAAGAAGGAACCATTATGTGAGTCCACACTCTACACACAGAACACTTAAAGGTGTACAAACAGCAAACACTTCCTGGCTTGATTACTGATCAGCTTCCCAACCTGCAGGCATGGAACATCCAGTTCACAAAACTCCACTGCAGTGGAAGCTGATACATGACTAACAAACAGCTCAATACAATAAGGTGTGAGGGACACCACATTTACTGACTGTATAACTGTTAGTCACAAAATCTAACGTACCTCAGGAAGTGTGCTGACGAGCGTGAAACCTCACCCCCTCCTCTTTCACAGACTGTGCATCAAACCTGGACGTTCTCAGCATCCGCTGCTGATGAGATGGCTCCCGAGACGACGATCTCACCCGTCTGGTCACAAGGTCGAGTCTCTGGCAAATACACACTGTGCACTCCAGTCTTAAATGCCAACATGTTCCAATCCATCCAGATGCACCACAGCTGTGAGTCCTGACGAGTCGCAGGTGATCAGGGTGAGGTCCTGACAGCCTCAGCAACACAGCCACTCAGTCCCAAACGCACGCCACCTGGGAGGAAAACCAAAAGACAGAAACAAACCGGCAGCCAGGCCCCCCCAGCCATATAACAAAAGTACTTCTAACATTTAGAACATCAGCTGCCAAAAGAAGTCACTTAATCAGTTGCATGTTTTAGTGGATTGTTAGTTTTACATTTGGCTAATATGCATGCTCTCTGGCTCTGTGTGAATTTGGCACTTTTTTAAAATTACACTATTTCCTTCTTGCATCTTCTCTTCCTCCCTGATCATGTTCATCTATTGTGCACAGAGACCGTCAAAGTGCCACTCACGTGCCAGCAGAGCTCTTATTCCCTCTGTATATTCTGTCTAACGAGTGGGGAGATGCTAATCCAGTCTCCTGGGGACGGGTGCACAGATGTGTTGAGTAGTTTGGAGAAGTTTTAGAAGCCTGCTGCGTCCTTTCTCCTGCCACTTCTTCCCACATCATTCTCCTCCCTCCGCCTGCATATTTCTCTTGAAGCTTGTTTTAGATACTCCACCATGTTCCATCTCAGCTAAGCTGAACAAATCCTTGCATATTTTCTCCAAATTGCCTGAAAGACGATGGATTTCAGTTTTGATTCTTGAAAAAAGACTTGTTGAGGGAGGAAAGAGTTTTAGACCAAAAGGATTACTGGCAAATATATGTGTCTTTTTTGAAATACACAATATGACTTAAAACTATTTCCAGGTCTTAATGTACAAACAAAAAATTGCTGGCTTCCCACACGACTATAGAGAAGATTATTGGAGTAGAAAGTACAACTCAAATGTTAACAGCTGACAATTGTTAACAGACGAGGTGATGGTCTAGTCGTTAAGTGTTGGGTTTGAGCCCAGAGGATCCTCGTTTCAAACTCCAGCCTGACCGCAAAATCACCCAGGGCCATTGGGTGAGGTCCTTAATCCCTAAATTGCTCCCAGTGTGCAGTGAGCGCCTTGTATAGCACCACCCTGACATCAGTGTGTGAGTGTCTCTGTGTGAATGGGTGAATGCGAGGCATCATTGTAAAGCACTTTGAGCTTCTGATTCAGATGGAAAAGCACTATATAAATCCAGCCCATTTTACAATTAACATGCTAATTTTCTTAGGGCCATGTCCCACTGGGGAGAGGATCAATTGCGCATGAATTGAGTATACAAATTGCGGGCGTTCATTGTCGTCTGCAACAAAAATGGCAAAAAATGACAAATGTCCCAGTATGAATTACGGATATATTAATAATATATAGCAAATATATGATGAACAATCACGGTTATATAACGCATGTAGTGAGGAAACTGATCCGACACATTGAGATTATCACGGCAGTATTACGGGTGTATTATGAATGCATCGTGCACATGTTGCGCGTGCACAGCATCTGCATTCTGGTCATAAAAGAAGTGCACTCAGGCTGTCGGCATCACTATTCACACCAACAATACAGCCTCTGGAGCATTTGCTGGACTTTACAAGTTGATCACAGAGTTTGTTCATGTTGTCATGCGAGGGTTAACTGTTCATGAGTTTGGGGAGCGGGAGGGGGTGTGAGACTGTGTTTTTTCTTTTTTTTGAGTGAGTCGTGGGTAAACAGCAACTTTTCCTTTTGTTGGTGTTAAATAAAAGTCCTGGATTGCAGCAGGTATTATGTCTTTGTGGATTTACACAGACGGACCGCCACTGACTCGCAGGTATGTCGCTTTTTGCCACATATAATACTTTGGGTTTACGTGACGTGTTTGTTATGCATTCACAGAATGTCCGCAAATCAGCTGCAAAGCAGATGTAATAAAAACACTTTATTCGTGGCCAATTTGTATGCATTCGCTACAACATATTTTAGTTTGTGATGTGGACATGATGGGCACAATATATATCTGTTTTACACACTGTTCCAGTCCGCTGCAAATCCCCGTCAGTTGTGGATATCAGTGGTTAACAGCAGATATACAGTGCATAGAGTGAGTATGTATTGTCTATGAATTGAGCATATATGGAGTATGTAAGGCGGATGTCATCTGCATCCAGATTTTTGAACAGCTCAAAATCCTGGCTGTGGACATGCGTGCCTCTGCAGATGATCACGGGCGTGTTCGGATGACGGCTGACTCATACAGGCATGTTACACGGATATTGCGGATGTTTGGCAAATATGGGCCAATTTTGTGCGCAATCCATACGCAAATCCTCCTAAACACCAGTGGGACAGGGCTCTTAGCCTGAGTTCAAAATATTGTTCAAATGTGTGACTCAGTCTAATCCAATTACATTTGTTCCACAAATCTGATTGGTTAATCGTTTGAGATTTATGACCATAAAATATAGCATTGACGGTGGCAAAATATTTGTCCGTTTCACATTTGATGTATTACTCCGCACCCTGACAGCGTTGCTAGGCAGATGTCAATAATGGCACTGTCAGCTGAGAGTGAGACGAACTGGTGGAGTGACGACAATGCCGAAATAGCTGAATTTAATCTATCATACAAAGTTTGATGTAGATTCTGATATAGAATTACTCAATGCAGTTGACCAGATTGATAAATCTGTGGGTCTGCTCACAGAATTTCCAGTTTGGCATGAAAATATTGTTGCTATGGTAAGCTTCACTGACCTATGTAAATATTGCAATTACTGCTGTGATAACCGATAAATACAATACTAACAGTGATTATTTGATGACTCTGGACCAGGAATCTAGCAACATTTCCCTAAAACTATAGTCTGCGTAACAGTTTTATTGAACTGTATTATTATGCGGGTTTAGATGTAGCCTTCAAGTGTTGAAGTGGTCTTTTGCTGAAAACACAGATCCAGCTCAGATTACTTACAGAAAAATAAACCGTGCAAACAATGGAATTGGATTAGAATGGGAATAACCCATTTGTGTCTGATGATTTGCGGACATTAATGCTGGATTTTACAGTCGCAAATTGAGTTTTACGGATATTTGTGAATGTAAAATCCAGCATTAACGTATGCAAATCATCAGACACAACAGGGTTATTCCCTAATTATACAGCAATAATTTCTGTTTTGCAGTATCTCTGAATGCAAACATTTCATCACAACATACTAACAACTATATATATATATTATATATATATATATATATATATATATATATATATATATATATATATATATATATATATATATAAAGACAAAAAAAATGACCTATCATTACTGATTATGGTCAGGTGAGAACAATCTTAAGCCTGTTTGTTAAAAACCACAGTGCACGTCAACTGACAAAATAGTGCATAAACTCAAAATGCTCTCAAAATGCTCTTTTTAATTATCTTACCTACATGTTGAAGGTGTGTGTGTGTGTACGTGCGCACATAAGAATGTGCTGGCAATTCTGACATTTCTTATTTTTCAAGATAACTCCTCAACATGCATACAACTGAAATGTTGTCCCTATAAATAACGTTACAAAGACTGTTTGCCAATATTCCAACAAGACTTGGAAACAAATCTGCTATACAGTGTAACCTGGGTTTAAGAACAATTTTTTGGAGCGAAAAATGCATCACTTTTCGAACAAAGTCTTGGTTCACAAACACCTCCGCCACAGTAAGTGGAGGTAATGCACCGTGTTGGGTTGCAATCTGCCAATAAACTCAAAACCAGAAGAAGAAGAAGCAAGAAACTTTGTATGTTTATTAAATCATGTTTTTGGGGACTGCACGGTGGTTCTCCTAACGGTTTACTTTGTTGAGACATTAAAACTTATGAGCCGTGTATTTTTCCAGTAATCATACATTAGGTGGACCTAATAGGGGAAGCTACCAACAGCTAAAAATGCTAATGCTGTTAGCATACAACATTAAATCTGACCAGAGATTCACTGTCAAAGAGGCGTCTGTTCCATTCAGAAGTTCAATTACCTGATGTTCTTATGGGCTCTTTTGTACAGGTAAGGTGAAATTAAATGGTTTATTTCATCATAATTACTGTAGAGTACTTTGTATAAGCTACAATATATATTATTTGTATTTTGTCCATGAAATGCTGTTAAAAAGTAAAAAAAAAAAAAAACCACACTGTTCTTTTTGGGGCCAGGAACTAATTAATCTATTTTTTTTTTTACATTGTTTCTTATGGGAAAAAATGGTTTTGGTTTAAAAACAACTCGGCTTAAGAATAACATTTTGGAACCAATTAAGTTCTGAAACAGAGATTCCACTTTATATCTATTTTATGACAAGTTTATTTTTTCAGCACCAGGGTCAGTTCCCTTTTTGTAGAATGGGGCACGATTGCTGCCTCTGTAACCGTCCATGGTGCTGACAGAAACAGGTCTGTTGTGTGAGAACTGACGCAGTTGGTTGATAAATCAATTAGTCATTTCACAGGAAATGATGGTCAAGTGTTTTGATGGTGAACATACTGTATATTATCTAGATAGTTTATGAAAGAAAACTACCCTTCAGCTTTTAACTATCAGGATTTGCTGCTTTTTGATATTTCGTATCACTTTAAATTGGATGCTTTGGAATGTTGGTTGGAAAGGAAAAACAAACTGAAATAGCCGTTGACAAACTAAGATTGACATTTAAATATTTTCTGTCATTTTGTAGAGTGAGTGATCATAAATCATATCAATTACAAAGCAGAAATGTTGCTAATACCAAAGCAGAAATGTTTTCTCACAGGAAAAAAAGTTGAACAGTCTCCGAGTTTGTCAAGAAAATGGATGTGTGTGCAGTCTGAGCTCAGCACACTCTCTCTTTTTACTGATTTTTGTTTTTGTGTGTGTGTCATGTAAGAAAAACGGTTTTGACTACTTGTCAAAATGTGACTCTGTGTCTTTGGAATTTGGACAAGAAAAGTGAAGCATAGTCTATAGAGTGTGGAATTTTTATTAGATTTTTTAAAAAAGTTTCTATTCTGTTTTAGAGTATTAATTGATTGTGTTGACTCAAATAACCGGCTTTTATTTCTCCAAAGCAAAATAAAAATGCAGTTTTAAATCTTGTCCCATGCCTAAACCCTCTGAACGAAGCCATTTTCATCTTTTAAAAGTCATAACTTTGCCTAAATAACCAATGCAAAGCTGAGCAGTTGCTAACACTTCACACATGAATTTTTCCATCTTGACGCTGATCCCTTGGAGGCTTCTGTTGGTTCTGGACGCCCTTTATGGTGCATCAGGCTGGTGATGGAGAGGCTTTGCACCTCTCAGGAGGTACCCATCTCCAACGCCTCCTCTCTGAGGCAGCCAGGTTACACAGATGCCTGTAGCGTGGAAGCAGAAATGCATTACATAAAAACAACACAAATCGATGGTAAATAAGCATGGGAGGGGTCAGCGGGGAGTGGGGTGGGTACAGAATGGCGGTGGCTGAGTAAGGCAGGGAGCCAACCGGCCATAGACCAGACGCTCAGATTCACAATCTCCAATCATTTACGCTGCCTTGAGCCACAGCGGGGGTATTATGGGATTCTTGGGGATTTTTTTTCCTGATTGACTCTCACTATAAATGACAGCTATCCTCACTGATTGACACAGAGGGAAGGAGCAGCTTGCTGAGAGGGGACAGTGCCAGGCTAATTGACTGTCTTCCAGCTGGTTGATGGCTGGCTTGTGAAGAATGGGGAGGCCAGCAACCCACTGGCGTTTTTCTCAGCAGATAGCCTGGAAATGATTAATCCTGGAATGTTTTGGCAAAGATGCATGAAGTCAGCTTTTGTCTTTTTCCACAAACATGTATGGTACATGCAGAAAGTATTCACAGAGCTTCACTTTGTCCACATTTTGTTATGTTCCAGCTTTATTCCAAAATGGACTAAATTCATTTTTTTCCCTCAAAATTCTGCTCACAACACCCCACAATGACATGTAAAAAGTTTTTTTTTTTTTTTGTAAATTTATTAAAATCATGTTCAATTCATGTCCAGATCAACTGGATGTCCTCAAGTTGGACTCCAATTAAGCTGAAGAAACATCTCAAGGATGATCAGTGGAAACAGGATGTATCTAAGCTCAATTGAGCATCAAGGCTGTGAATAATTATCGACACGTGATTTATTAGATTTTTTTTTTTTTTTACTTTTAATAAATTTGCAAAAACAACTTATTTCCACATTGTCATTATGGGGTATTGTGTGTAGAACTTTGAAGAAAAAAAAAAAGAATTTAGCTGGAGTAAGGCTGTAACATATCAAAATGTGGAAAACGTGATGCGCTGTGAATACCCTTAGGATGAACTGTGGATAAGATTCTCTGAGCTACTGTGAATGTGGGAGTTTTATTTATGGTTGCAAACCATCTCTATGTACTAAACAGTCAGAATTAGAAGGAGGCAAGGGATTGACTAAATAAAACATTTCAGTGGTTAAATTATTGAACACACAGAGCTGTATACCTTCAGCAAAACACCACGGCTTTAGTTGTTTTGAACACAGCAACAGAATCAGTCATGTGTGTTTGTTCCAATTACTATGTCTGACCTACCACACTGTTTATTGTTTCATTTGTTATGAAATTCTGGTGTTGCCCCCTCCACCAATCAGCTGACTTGATGGTTTCAGTCACATCAGTTAGTTGATTTGTACTGTTTATTTGCAGAATCATACAAATATTTTCAGCCTATCAATTTCCAGATTGGGTCAAGTAAATCACTGGGATAGCAGTCAGTGGTTGAGAGGTGGAGTATACCCTGGAAAGGCTGCCAGTTCATTAAAGGACTTGTCGCACTCCATCCAGTCTTGTCCAGAGATGTAACCTGGTGTCCCACCCAGGGAGAGATGGAGACTCACATACACTTCCTGCTAATTTTAATTAAATTTTTTTAATGTATTTTCATTTATATAACACTGAATCACAATAAAGTTGCCTCAAGGCGCTTCACACAAGTAAGGTCTAACCTTACCAACCCCCAGAGCAACAGCGGTAAGGAAAAACTCCCACTGATGATTTGAGGAAGAAACATCAAGCAGACCAGACTCAAAGGGGTGACCCTCTGCTTGGGCCATGCTACTGACACAATTTACAAAACTATTTACAAAATGAATATACAGGAAGGTTTGCTGATGCACAGGATGAAGAAGAAGACCCTTCTCTTCTGCAGCTCCCATCTCTGGATGGAGCCGCACCTCAGAGAGAAAAAACAGAATCAGGCATCAGAAAGACAACAAATACGTATTATTTGTCAGCATTAAGCAACAAGAAGAACAGAAGAAATACTAAGGTGATCGCTGGCCACTAGCCCTAAGCTTCACTAAAAGGCCCAGAGTTTAGATAAAGTTGAGGCCACGGCATGCTCCGTTTCCTAATAAAATGAATTTAAAAGGGTAAAAAGCATCGTAACATACTATGCCAGTATGCCAGCCATACAAAAGGGAAAATAAGTGCGTCTTAAGTCTGGAATTGAAAGTCTCTACAGAATCTGACTGTTTTATTGATGCAAAGAGATCATTACACAGAACAGGGGCATGATAAGAGAAACGGCATCAGGAGATGGGCAACAGCCTGATGGGCCTCAGTCCCTGTAGAGTCCCTCTACAGGGCTGACTTCTCCTTCTTCTTCGGGCAGAGATGGGTCATTTGCATACATTTTCCAAAAGTTTCAGTTAATCGGGATGAAGGTAGACTCTATGAAAAATCTTATGACAAGGAATAATTAAAAGATTAAGTTCTATCAGGATCCAGAGGCAGACTGTGAATGTTTTTTGATTTACTTCTGACAGTGTGAAATGATTGATCACACTGTCATCCTATACCGGCCCTGAAGACTGTTGGTGCTGGTGCTTATCACTGGATTCCGTATGGGACTCCAGTCCAGCACAGGTTACTTACCCATTTACAGCTGGGTGGACTGAGACAGTATAGACTGTCTTGTCTGAGAAAACAGGCAGGTCACACTAGTGGGATTTCAATGCAGGTTTACTTATTAGCAGGCCAGCTTTGTATTCACTGAGCTATCTGCTCTACATTTTTATCAACACCAAAATATTTTCAGTTGATTATTTCAAAATTTTGTGGCTTTTTATTTATTTATTTTTAAGCAGTCATGTTTGTTGTTGTTGTTGTTGTTTTTTTTTTTAATTTCTGGGGGAAAAAGTTACAGTTAAATATGTGTCAGTGACAGACATGCAACAAGTGCAGGTCAAGATGTGACCGGGCCAAGAGGGTGCAGGTTTTCTGTGCAACCACCCACTCCACCAGGTGATTTCACTTATTAACATCACTGTGAGCCATGGAATCAGTTAATCAGTGAAATCACCTGGTGGAGTGAGTGGTTGCACAGAAAACCTGCAACCTCTTGGCCCTTTCTGGAATCAGTCTGAGACCTCTGATGTAATATTTCACACCACCAGTTCCAGAACAGTTCAAAGAAATCACTGACGTGCCCAACATTGTCATGATATTCACATCTATAATGAGCGTTATGTGAACTTGTGTTCTTGGTTGAAAAATGATAAAACTTCCAGGATTGTTCAGCCTTTGTGGGGGCATGCACTTACTCAGTACTCAGTGCTGTTTTAGTTAAATAATGAATATGGTAGACTTGCAGCACACTCCCAGTACAAGCACTGAAAGTGATGACAGAAGCCTTTGAGAGCTGAAACAAGAAAAAAAAAAAAAAACACAGTTACTACAAAAGCTGTCATACTTGGCTGCTGTTGCCCAAACCACATCAATAAAACATAAATGCAGCCTCAGTCACAATAATGTGTTGTCATGTATGATTTATCACACATGTACATATTGGATTACCATTTCCTTACCAAATATTAAAGTCCACTGTGGCTACATGTGTGTGACACATAATTCACTGTGTTAGAGCTGTAATGCTACTCTATTCAAAGTTCATGGAAATTAATCTATGCATTTTTAATCTGGTAGATTATTCATATCTCATTTCAGCCAGAAAAAAACAGACACTGTAAATAAATACAAATATTTATTATAAATGCAACAGGAGATGATTTAACAATGACTGCAGTGTGATTGGAAATTATGTGTCATAAACCTCATGATGAAATCTTTTTTTAATTGAGTCATTTCAACTTGCAGTTAGGTCAGAATATGTGATTACATTTAATGTTGTGATCAGGACAGAGTAATTTCAAAAAATATGAATTTGACTAGTGATGGTGAATGTTTTTGTGCACACTAGGGTCAGGGCTTCTACCTGTGCAAATGTCTTTTGACTGAACTTTGACTTCATGGACATTTTTAATGATCCATTCATTTAATGTTAACATATAAAATGAAACAGCTTTTTTCAAAAATAATAAAATACTTGCTGTTTTAAAGAGCCTTTTATTCACAAGCAGATGTTGGTTTGCTGGATTCTCCGGATATTTAACCAGATGAAGGTCACTTCAGCTTTGACCTCTGGTGGAGTTTTTGAAGACACTTTTGTCCCATTTTGAAGAACAGAGATGTTTTTTTTCTGGCTGGAGTCCATGGTGTTCAGCTCATCACTGGAAGTTTTTGAAGTGCCTCTGAATTTAGGTTGCCTGCACAGCAAATGTTCCTGATTGTGGGATGAATAAAAACATATATTTTTTTTAAATATAAAGAAACACTAAACAGTAAAAAAAAAAAAAAAAACAGAAAAAAATGCTAAAAAAAAAAAAGTAATTTAAAGTTGAGCCTTTTGTGGCCTCAGAAGTAGCTTTATTTGGTAAAAATAAAATTGAATCATTTACAAATGAAAGCATTCACTCAGCTCAAGTGTGCTCAAAGGCTAAGCTAACATTAGCAAACCTTCAGCAGTGCAGTAACGTCATGCTTATTTTTTAAAGTATTCTCACCTCAGACTAAGCTGTAGAATTAAGCTCCATTGATCAAACTGGGTGTTTGTATATATCCAAACTTGAGGAATTTCGGATTTAGTCGGTCTGCTCCACCACCACGGCTCTGTGTCTTCTTCTGGCCTGGAATCAGGCCTGAACTCTGGCTCTTCTGTGCGGCTCTGCACACTGTCGCAGTTGGATCGATACCCCACCAGGTCATCAGTCCTCCCTTGGCTCATCATCACTCTGAAAAGTAGCTGAAAAAAGCTCCTCCCAGCATGATGATGGGGGACTCGTTCCAATGCTGTTTTGTAAAGCTTTTTTGTGGTTCTACAGATGCTAATCCAAGATGGCAATCGCTGAGCTTTCTCAGGCTTTGAAAGTCAGATTGTGACATAGAAATCCCCCCCGCCGCATCTGACAACACTGACATGCATCAACTGCCATGCCTGACGCTTCTGGTCTGAAAGGCACATAAGAGTACCTGGACAGCTGCCAGATTGCAGTAAGAACAATAAGAATGTACTTACAAGCTGTATGATTGCGGTTCAGCAGAATATAATCCAGCAGCACTTGAGGCACACTTGTGGTGCATTAAGACACATTCTGGACATTCAGCCACCGTTCGACGTGGTGAAAACATGCCGAACATCCCCCGTACATGATTGGAATGTCACAAATGTTCACACGCCATCCAGTTGTTTGGAATTCAGTCAGATTGCAGTCAGACGGCACTTCGACTGCTGTTTGATAGTGGTTCCACCTTGACTGCACCACCACTGTTTTGAACATGCATAAAGTGTTCAACTGTGCCCAACTGTTTAACTGTCCAACATTTTCGAATGCAGCTCGACACTCCCGGAATGTGGGTCGAATTTCCATTCAGATGTGATTTGGTCTCATTTGGCCTCTAATGTGATGGGGGTATGACCTGCATGTCTTTGGATGTGGGAGGCAGCTGAAGCACCCAGAAGGAACCCACGCAAACACCACACAGAAAGGCCACAGGTGGAATTGATCCCATGACCATCTCACTGTGAGGCAACAGTGCTAACCACTAAACCACAGTGCTGGCCAGTCAGCCATTCTCATTTGATATTATTGACCTCAATTTTTTCCAACAGTTATGCCAAAATTGTTGCCTTAAAATGATTAGACCAGTTTGAGTAGAGGGGAGGCATTTATCTAGCACCCGGTAAGGGTTGCCACATGATATGGTCTTCATGCAACCAGCAGGGGACAGTAACTGTGCATATCAAATTTGAACATTTTAAGCACCTTTCCAAATAGTTTTGTTATAATGAGCAGCATGGCAGAGTTTATAAAACCATACAAAATATAAATAAAATGCGCTGGTATTTTAAAGAACATAGGTTCTGCTGATTTCACTGCACATCAGCGAGGCAGTGTTTTGTGTGTGTGTGTGTGTGTGAGAGAGAGAGAGAGATGCTCACAGAAATCTATAGTTTAAGAAAATACAGGTTTGAATCAAACAGCAAAAGAAATGTTGAAATTACAAAAATATACCCCTTTGATTGCATTGTGCAAGACATTTTGCTTGTCTGATGATCAGCTTCCATGAAAATTTATCTTAAGACATAATAATGATAATAATTTGTGCTGCTGTTACACCTTTATTATGAAGACCTGGATGAATGTTTCAACCACATACAGGCTCCAGACACTTTCAAAACCTTACTGAGTGTATGGATCTGTGCACAGATTACATCCAGTTGATGTGTTTTCCTCAGAAAGTCGTGGCTACAATCGTTGTGTTGTTGTTGTTATTGTCACAGGAAGTCTACAAAGTTGTACGTGATTGTCTGAGTAAAGGAGTACAACTTGCTGGGCTCCATGCGTATTCAAAAGAAGAGTCACAATTTCATTTTTACAGGTTTGAATCAAACACAAAATCAAATGATGAAATTAGAAAAACTTACCTCGGTTGTGTTGTGCAAGACATTTTACTTGTCTGATGATCAGCTTCCATGAAAAGTCATCTGGGTAATGTTCAGCTTCAATTAAAGTGAGTCTTGTTGGTTGCTGTGAAAGAAATATTCAAGCATAAAGAAATGAAAGCACAAAGACAGACTTTTGTCGAATTACTGGCTTTAAGCTGTGCCACACCGTGCACCATGCAAGTGTTCCACCTGCCAATCAAAAGGGTCCTGCGGGCAGAATTAACGTATAAAAATGTGGAGCACCAACCCAAACCACTCGGTGGAAACGGGGCTGTCAGTAGCCTGGTCCACAATCCGCTCATTCAGATGCACGTGATCCGCAGGAAACTGAAAGCAGCTGACTCCATACATATTGTGTCACCTACACTTTAAATGAACTGTGTTCAGGAGTGGGAGTACTGTGTTTCCAATATTCTAAATGTTCTGTTTAATTTTGTCTGAGTCTCTTCCATTAACCTGTTTAATTGGAATCCTTTTATGTTAATATAATTGATAATAAAACAGATTTTTTAAAACAATATGAAATGCTATATTTAAATAATAATATACTAAGGGTGTAATGTTACATGTATTTGTATTGAACCATTTCGGTAAGGGACGTTCGGTTCTGTACAGCAGTGTTTTTCAACCTTTTTTGAGTCGCGGCACCCTTTTTATATTTACAAAATCCTGCGGCACACCACCAACTAAAATAATATTATAATGCTATTACCTCTGGTTTTGCGCAAAACCCAATTATCGCAATAGAAAATCGATACAGAAAACATCGCATTTCGAAAATCCTCAAGCATTTTGCGCTCTGATCTCAAGTAGGGCTGTCACGATTAGAAATTTCTGGAGACGATTAATTGTCAAATAATTGCGATTGACGAATATATTGTCTATTTTTTTTTTCTTTTTTTCCCCTTCTTTATATTCTACTATTGTAGTATAATTACACAACTCTGGAAGAACGTTTGGCTTCTGTGAGTGGAGAAACTGGGAATGGTGCAACATTTTTATTTTTATCTTCATTTTACATACAGTCCCAACTTTTTCTGATTTGTGGTTGTTTCTGTTGCATTTCTGAAATTGTTTCTCCTCATCAGTCACGTTTTGTGCTTAAACACTACATTAAGCTCAAGACTGAACAAATAAATACCTTTGGAAAATAACAGCTGTTAAAGTTCAGAGTTCTCACCTGCTTTTTGTGATCTGTGCGTCTGAACATTTTTTTTTTGTGTGTGTGTATCTCAGTTCATTCATATATTCTCATTTTTTAAATATGTTTTTAAAGATATTTGACCGTTTATTTCATCTCATGATCTCATAAATTCAGCATACGACGCGCACATGGTGTGAACAGGACGGTAACGGCAGAATCACACCTTTAGAGAAAGTTCAGAGAGAAGTAAAAGCTTCACGTTTTCGTTTTGTTAACATGTTCACTGCATTTAAAATCCTCTCTCTGCTCCGCGCTCGCTGCGCACTGAACGTGTCGCGCCTGCTCCCTCACTCACCCCCTCCCCTCCCCTCCCTCACTCACCCCCTCCCCTCCCCTCCCTCACTCACCCTGCAGCACAATGACGTCAGATTCTGAGTCGTTTTATGCTTTGTGGATAAAATAAATAATTCACGGTAATCGCGAATATGAAAAATAATCGCGAATATGAAAAACACCCACGGCACCCCTGACGATCGATCACGGCACCCTAGGGTGCCGCGGCACCCCGGTTGAGAATCACTGCTGTACAGGGGTGAGTTCACGTTGCGTGTGTTTACATCCAGTGTTGCCAACTTGGCAACTTTCTTGCTAAATCTGGCGACTTTCCAAACCCTCTTAACGACTTATTTTCTCAAAAGCAACTCATGACAAATCTAGCTACTTTTCCAGCTGTTCTGGAGATGTTTCTGATGTTTGGCGACTGAAAGTGAAAGTCTCTGTTGTCACTGAACGGCAGCGGGTCTCCCCCTCCTCCGCTGAAACAGCCTGTCTGTAAAGCACTGAGCGGAGTGATATCACTCGGACTGACTCAGCCTACTGACCTCTTTTGGTGCGCTATGATTAAATAGTCTCCGGACTTTGAGAAGCCCTGGCCTTGAGAAGTTATTTTATTTTAATAAGTGATGGCCAATTTTTATGGCAAAATAAATAAACAAAAAATCAAGTTTATTTATGGTTCTAAATATTTTTAAGGTGGTTTTTACTCACTTTTTGCCTTTCCCCACAACGTTTTTGTTTTCAAAACTTTATTTAAAAGATATATTAACAAACATTAAACAAACAGTTAATAGAAAAACATAGAAAATAAAATAAATTGTACAAAAGTAAAGGGATTCTTTAACATTAATTCTCTTAAAAAAATCCTGGCTGTTTTGGACAAGTTAATTTTCTGGCAAAAAATATGAGGTTGAATAAAACTGAACAGGGCTTCATGCTGGAACTGTGCTGTGCTGCTCTTTAATTCTGGAAAGTTTTTGTTAAAAGCTGTTTACTAGGAATTTATTTTTTATAATCTTTCATACATTTGTTGTTTATTTGAGAACATTTTATTTAACTTATCACCAGGGAGCACTCTGCAATTATTTTATTTTCTGCTTGTATAATGTTACAGTAAATTGCTGGTTTAAACAACAAGCAAATTTAGGTTTTGCATTTTGTTCCCATACCTTACCGAAAATGAACCGAACCGTGACCTCAAACCCGAGGTACATATCGAACCGTGAGTTTTGTGTATTGTTACACCCCTATAATATACCTTAACATATCAATCAAAACATAGACCCAAATGACATAAAAAATGCTTATTATCAACTCAGTCCTTGGTTTTGAATTTTTTTGGTATTTATTTTGAAAACCTTTATTTTGAAAAGTTTTTTGGACCCACCCCGAACACACACACAGACGTGTTTGTAGTGTGTGTGTGTGTGTGTGTGTGTGTGTGTGTGTATAAGATCACAAAAAAAATGGCTGGACAGCTTTTCTCCAAACTTTGTGGAGATGTTACTTGGGCAGATCCTTCAAGATGATTAACTTTTGCAGAGGATCAGATAAAGGACAGGGCCAATAAAAACATGATGTGAAAAGTATTTATGTCTGTTATGTCTCTGGAACCAGTAGGGTCTGAGAGATGATCAAAAGTTTATATTAATCATCATGATATTTGGTTGATTGGTTGTCATGACGACATTATGTTCATTCAGAGCACTCAGGGTTTGTATCAGCACTTCATTTTTTGTTTCATTGTTTGTCACTGTGATTACTCATCTTCAGATTATATTATGCGCCTTTTTATAATAGGTGAAATCAATAGCTGCAATGATCTGTCATTTACACTCAGATTTCTTATAGCATGCAAATCATCCATAAATGTTATACGAGGTCTGTGAGAAAAGTAACGGACCTTATTATTTTTTCAAAAACTATATGGATTTGAATCACGTGTGATTACATCAGACATGCTTGAACCCTCGTAGGCATGCGAGAGTTTTTTCACGTCTGTCGGTTACGTCATTCGCCTGTGGGCAGTCTTTGCATGAGGAGTGGCCCACCCTCTTGTCGTTTTTTTCATTGTTTAGGAATGGCTCAGAGACTGCTGCTTTGTTTGATAACATTTTTTTCAAAAACTGTAAGGCACAACTGAGTGGACACCATTCGATAAATTCAGCTGGTTTTCGGTGAAAATTTTAACGGCTGATGCGAGATTTTGGTCTGTTAGTGTCGTTTTAAGGACGGCCCACGGCGCCTGACGACGATCTGCGCTCCGAGGCGGCGGCGTCTCGCTGTTTCAAGCTGAAAACTTCCTAATTTCAGGCTCTGTGGACCCAAGACGTCGTGAGATAACAGAGAACTTTCAGAAGAATTCAGGATCAGGAGTTTATCCAGACATTCCACTGTTAAAGGAGATTTTGTAATGAAAGAACGTGTGGGCAGATACTCACTTGTTGAAAGCCATCAAAAGCCGCCTGAATTTTACAAATGGTTTTCAACATGGAGGTATTTTTCCTGTGGCAGCGCGAACGGATTTGGGGCGTCGTCACGGACCCGACTCGGCAAATTCGTCCGCACGTTCTTTCATTACAAAATCTCCTTTAACAGTGGAATGTCTGGGTAAACTCCTGATGCCGACCTCTTCTGACACTTCTCTGTTCTCTGACGACGTCCTGGGTGAACAGAGCCTTAAATTAGGATGTTTTCAGCTCGAAACAGCCAGACGGACACCACCTCCGACCGCGCTGCGCCGATCCACTTTGTGGGCTGTCCTTAAAGCAAAAGAAACTCCACAATCTCTCATCAGCTGTTAAACTTTTCACCGAAAACCAGATGAATTTCTCGAATAGTGTCCACACGGATATCCCTCACAGGTCCTGAAAAAATTTGATAAAGCAACACACGCCGTCTCCCTGCAGCTTCTCAGACAAAGAGATTCCGACGGGAGGGGGAATCCACACCTCACTCAAAGCCTGCCCAAAGGCGAATGACGTCACCGACAGGCATGACAAAACTCACGCATGCGCATGAGGGTTCAAGCTTGTCTGACGTAAAAACACATGAATCAAATCCATTTATTTTTTGAAAAAAATAAAAAGGACCGCTTTTTTATCACAGACCTCGTAGATGTCCAGTGATAGAACTAACTTTACTCCACCTCTACATTTAATACTAATCCCATCTGAATAGGATTTTACAAAATTATAGCATTTGTTGTTCAGTTATTCTGTTAACAATCTAAAATTAATTCAACAATCTATTAGGCCCATTCACAACTTCATTTCAAGGTTTTTGCAAAACAAAACAAAACAAAACAAAAAAACTGTACCTTGTAAAATGCAGGAAGTGAATATCATACTTTGCCAGTTTAGCCAGCGTATGCAAATTCATGAAAAATTTGGCAAATACACTGGCTACTTCAGATCCACTTTAATGTTTAGCCATATGCTGCTTTTCTTACTTTACATCAGGGTCCTCAAACTAAGATCTTATCAAAGCATATGTTCAGGTACTTTCTTGTTTTGAGCCACCTAGAACCCCCACCCCCCACCCCAAGAAAAAAAAAATGCATGGAACAATCCCTGAGATTTTATTTGTTTAGAAAATCTACCTTCAGTTGTCAAGCCAAGTGCTGGGTTAACCTTGCTTTGAATTTTAGAAAAGTAAGTGTTTTTGAGTCCAGGCCCTTAGCGAATCATGATTGACTCTCTTAGTCAGTCAGTCATGACTCATGACCGGGTATTGCACAGATTTGTCTACAAGTACCAAATTTGGTCCAAATGTAGGCGTGAACATACTGTACCTTTTTCATTTTTTGAGGGTCCCAAGCTGGGGATTCACTCGGGGTCACCATATTGCCCAAATCGATGATGGCCACCAACCGACGTGATTATATCATGACTTCGTAACCGAAAGCCATTGGATCATGAATGAAGGCACTTTTTATAGGTTTTTGACATCAAGGACTCCAAATTTGACCTCTGTTTTGCCATTCACAGTCAGAATAACCCCAAAGGGCACATAAAACGCCATTTGTCTGATTTAGTGGTTAAACGTGTGGTATTTCCCAATCAAATTTATTTTCCACATGATTTCAGATCATAAGAGAGTTGACAGTTGAGATGAAAACAAAGCCAAGTAAGCACAGAGTTTTTTAAATAATTTCATGTACAACTCCCGAAATACACCAGGCACCCCTTAGGGATTAAATTATAATGAAGATTTGTCTACAAGCATGAAATTTGGCCCAGATGTAGACCAGACTAATTTCAATTTTGGAGGCTCTTTGCCTTTTGATGTAAACAATGTAAATGTGGCCACATATGAGAATACTACCTCTCAAGGGTGCTGAGAACCAATCACATAGCAACTATAAGAAAATGTCACTACTGCAAGATCTAACCTAATCTAATTTAGAGGTCATCATTGTTCACACATCGACCTTCACATTTGCACAACCCTGTGCAGCTGACACCAGCTCTACTGCATTTGTAGTTTCCTGTTCAAGATATCTTACAGCTACAGGGCAAGAGGATGTAACATGTCTTACTAGCATCTGTGAGTGATGTCCAGTACGGTAACCAGATACCATTGTCATCTTTTTGCCAGGCCCATTCACTAAAGTCAGGGATTTCCTGGCAAACTGAGGTTGCTTGATTCCAGTAAAAGCTTACCTGAAGCAATGTCCTATTTATGTGCTCAAACACCACTGCTTGAGTGGGTGGTATGTTCTCCATCATCTTTGTAACATTGTAAAAAGACAGTGCCTGGCTTTGCTGACCTTGGCCAATCCACATCACTTACTGTACATGATTAGCACACATCGTTCCAGGAAGCGTGTTTCATGCTCTTTCCCATATCACATGGTGTCTGTCTTCATGGCATGGTGTGTATCACAATATGTGTTGTAAATAAGCAGTTGTGAGATAGTGGATGCAGTTTTCGCCCTCCCATGTACCTGTGCATCAATGTCAATTTCCCCTGCTCCCCGCAGAATTGATTGGCCCTGGAGGATGACATTTAGGAAGCTACAAAGCTCTTCTGGAGCAGGAGTGGTCAGACAGTCTGAGGAGAAAGACCCATTAAAGGACTGCTGCTTCTGGAGACAATGCTTACACAGAATCAATGCTGCCCACATCAGTAATAGGGCATCATCTCAATAAATGTGGGAATCATGAACCTGGGCCAGCAGGTCAGTAACCTTCATCTTGTTACACATGTAGATTTCCTTCCCTTTTGAAAAATCAGCCCATTGTGGGTGAAGACTGAGAAGGTGTTCTTTGAACAGGGTTGAATGCGGCTCCCTGCTATCATGACATGGGCTTCCCTGTCCTTCCATCTATGTTCATTATATATTTCAAAGCGCTGATAGCTTAAAAACTGAGGTTGAATCCTCAACAAGGGCAACTGGGCAATTCTACGGTAACGGAATTACAATCTGAGCTAATCTGTAATGGTTAGATGCCATATGTCCAGATTTTGCTGCTGTTGTAATTCCATTACCATAGAATTGCCCAACTATTTGCACAGTGGCAACTGGATCAAACTGAGGGGGAGCAGGGCTCGTAGATTTGTAGCCATAATAATAAGTATCACCTGCATGAGCATCGGCAGTTTGTGCAATCAATCTTCTCAGTAACTGAAAATTTCTATTTGACTTTCCCCAGCTTTTGAAATTGGTATCAACGTTGTCAGTTGATACCTTGTGGAGATTGTTCTGGTCATCGCCCTCACAGATAACAGTGTTTGACATTGCGATCTGGTGCATGTGTTGTCCCAGCTGACCTGAGTTTTTTGGGAGTACTGCACACTGGTCTCTTGCTTCTGCCTCTTGACACGAGAACTACTACATTTGCTCCTACAGGTTTTGTGATACTGAGCATTATGTGATCTAAGTGTTGCTGCTACACCTGAGCCATCATTCAGATGATCAAAGGGGGCTGTAATACCAGAAGGAACAGCACTGATTTCCTTAAAGTCATTCAGATCTCTCTCAAGTGTTATAAGTCCTTCCTCTCTTGGTGTTTGCAACTGTTCATTTTAATCTGACTGACAAAGACAGCACAATTCCCAATTGATATTATCCATTGCTGACAGAGTATTATGAATCAGTACAGATATCTTCAGCAGGTTCACTATTTATCACCACCACCAGTCCACATAATTCACAATCAATATTCTTCCTCGCCAATCCAGCAGAGCACATCTGAAAAAGATAGACTATCTATTAGTAGGCATAATCACAAACATAAATTACCAGAGTAAAAATTACAGAACAAGCAGCAACCCACAGTTGTATCCCTGAAAAAGACAGAAATAAACATGATTTTGTAATTATGTCATATACATGTAAATGTCTGTGGCCTTTATGGGCTCAGCAGACCTTTAACCATCCGAACAGTGCAACCTGAAAAACACAGAAATGCAAGCATTATATAGACTGCTGTCGTAGATGCCCAGATTTGACACCTAAAGCAGTAAAAATTACTCTCTGTATTCCCTTGGGGGGTTATCCTGACTGTGAATGTCAAAACAGATGTCAGATTTGGAATCCTTGAGGTCAACAACCTCGAAAAAAGTTCCTTCAATCATAATTCTACGACTTTCGGTTATGAATTTATGATATAATCACAAATCAGCTGGTGGCCATCTTGGATTTGACCAATATGGCAGCCCCCAGTGTGTGCTGGGCTTGGCACCCTCCAAAAATGAAAATAGTATGTTCTAGTCTACACATGGGCCACGTATCATGCTTGTAAACAAATCTGCACAATTAAGTCCCTGTGCTAGAGCAGCACTGCTTTGGGTCTGAGTGAATGCCTTTTGTGAAACAAATATATTGGTCAAACGTAGTTGTAGGATTTTGCAACCTTGCTTGAAAATCAAAAGATTCATTTTATTTACATCTTCCAATGAAGTTGGGTAGAGGTTGTGTTTTCATTTCTGTTTGTTTGTCTGTTTGTTTGTAAACAGCCTGGAACTCACAATTTTTCATATATTGTTATCAACTTTTTACTGAAAATTCATATCCTGATCTTGGAAATCTTTAAAATTTGGAAAAATTTATATCTTTAACATTGAATGAAGTTTTAAAAAAATTCATAACTCTGTCAAAGAAGATCACATTTCTTTATCATTTATCGACTGGACTAGCAAAGTATGATTCAGATCTGATTACAGATTACAGATTTTGTTTCCATTTAAATTTAACATTGAAAACCCCATTTAATAAACATTTGACATTATATCTTAATCAAACTTGCCCCAATCAGTCTCATATTTGAAACTGAGGAGCAGACTGGCAGTCACTATCCCCTGAAAGTTTGATATAGATCTGGTCAGAATTGTGGATTTTGTGGACATTTGAATTTAATATAGAAAGCCCATTTGGCGTACATTTTGCATTATATCTCAAAAATGCCTTACTCACTCTCATTTTTCTGTTATGATTTACCTACACCACCAAAATTGGACAAAAGTTCCAATTTATGCCTGTTTGTCTGTCTTTCAGGTATCAGTCAGAAACCAATTGCCAAAAAGCAATGACAAATTGTTCATTGCAAAGATAACCAATGTTCAGAAACCAAATAAGTTGAAACAAAAACCTGACAAGACCACAAAAAATATTTGATTCAAGCGCATGAACTAAACACATACTCCTGACATTTGATCACATCTAATTTAGCATATGAAACAACACTTCAAACAGGAGTTTGATCTTGCAAATTTTTCCAAGGTAAAATTTTGTGGAATTGGAAACTAGTTTTGGCGGAGGTTTGCCCTCTATGAGCACAATGCTCTAGTTACAAAAGCAATACATTCAGAATGGATACAAATCATTTTTAGGCCAAATGTATAAACAGTTTGATGGTCAGTTGTGACCATGAGTCATTACCTGAGACTTCTGCAGAAACCTAAAACAAACTTTTTGAATCTGGGAATAACAGCAGTGACATTTTCATTCTTTGAAAATATCCTCCTGAATAATGCTGGTAAACAATATGTGATCGAAACCTAATATCCATTTTAATTTACAGTAGAGACACAATGTGTGCACTGAGGTTATCATATTGACTGAGAGCTTGCTGCTGCACACAGACGGCTGCATTTGATCATCTGAAATTGATTTTGCAAGATGACACAGCCACTGTGATCCTTCGTTACGCCACTTTCTTTTAGACAAATTAATATATCTGATTTCACTATCGCTGAAGAAGAATCGTTAAGATGAAAGTTTGTCGAACCGTAAAAATGGCCGAGTCGACTCGTTCTGCGAGACACTTGTCACGGTAACGACCATGTTGTTAATGCATACAGAAAGATTCGTGCAAAAAGGGAAAGTGGTCGGTGTGGAATGTGGACGGGCCATCCAATTTTCTGCTTCAGTAGAAGAGTGTGGGCGGTCACTGGATCTGATGGGAAGAGTCACGCTTTCATGATAGCAGATTTTGTTCCACCAATTTATATCTCCATCAAAATATTCTACACATACAGGAGAGCTTTACCTCCACGAAGTCAAGTTTTCAGGCCAGTCACATGGTTGATGGATGAAAGCTTTGTGAGCAGAGCTGCTTAAGTTTTGCGTTTGACCTCCATGAAACCATCAAATGAACAGTGTTTTCAAGTAAAAGAAATCCATGAGATTTTGGCGTTGTGGATTCAGAATCATTTATATCCATTAAGAGGGTGTGTTGGGAACATTTCACTGTCTCAATCTGTTTAGCTGTTGCTAACCAGTGATCTAAGGCAATACCTAGATGTCTTTGGTACTAGGTGTCTTTGAAGGATCCTTGGGTTCTGCTGGAATGAGCAGTTGCTAAGAGAGACTAGGATGAGACCATTTGCATTGTGAGGGAGTGTCAGCTATGACCTTTTGGCCATGTGGTCCACTTCTCTGTGCATAATCCAGCATGCAGGAACCTGAGTGTTGAGGACCCCAGTAGCTGGAGAAGGTCAAGGGGACATCTACATTTCACCTGGCTGCAGCAGATAGATGGTTATTTTAGTGACCAGTTTATAGATGGACCAGTTGTCTTCCTGGGTGGTTGCTATCCATGACCCATGGTGGTTCCGTGGTGGTGTGGATGCGGCAAAGTGCAGCACCAGCACATGCCCTATGCTTGACTTGATTTGATCTGTTTTGTGAAAGATTTTGACCCAATTCCATATAACATGGAACAATCAATCACACAGTGCATCCAGAAAGCATTCACAGTGCTGTGTTATGGTTAGAGCCACAGAGAGAAGGGGTTATGTTCAAAATCAGTGGTGTTTAATGTTCAAGGTGACAATGAGAATACAACAGTGATCCACAATCCTGAGTGATCAAAATCCCAAAAAGCAGTGACGGGCAAAGTGAAGAAACGAACAAAAAACAGTTATCAATCGCGACGATGAGATAAACACATATGAAATGATGATCACAGGGGCAGACGAACAGAATGTGTGGGGAACAGCAGGGACAGACAGTAATAGGCCGGCCGTGAGGAAGCAGACTGGTGTGACTTAAATGAAACTCAACTGATTACAAACAGGTGTGAGGGCAGGGGAGCATGAGAGAACTTAAAGTGACACAAGGAAACAACAAGTGCAACAACCATAATGAAAACTGTGAAAACCAAACCATAACTGTGACATCAACAGAAAGCGGCACAGTGGTGAACAACAAGAAAGGAACATAAATACCCCAAACGTGGGGCAGAAAGTACAACAGAGAAACACAAGATCATGAGGGGCGGGACCCTCGGACAACGAGGACCTGTCAGATGCCGCGCACAGCTGACAGGCGTGACCATGACAACTGTGTGCAGCCGAGGAACAGGAAGATGAAAGAGACACACCGATGATCGCACCTGTGTTTGCAGACTACTTCAGACCAAATCATGCATTTGTCTTCTTGGTAAAGTTATGTCATAAAATCCCATTTATTTCTTGACACAAGCATTTGGCAATGATACATCAATCTTTCATAGTGAACAGCAGCTGCTGTTCAAATGTTTACAATCATTTTTGAATGAAACTCATCTGCAAAAAAGTCATGAGCAGCAGCTTTACACATTACACTTGCTGCCTGCAGCAAGATACACACATAAAGCGACAGATGTGTGCAGACTAACTCTTTACTTGCTCATATTACTTTTCCTGTAACTCTGGTTGGGATTAGCCTTTAAAACCAGAGTCAGCTATTATGACTTGTAGTGACAACATGACCTTAAATAAGCCTTACATTTGCGTTAGAAAGATTATTGCATCTAGAGTTGAGAAGAAGGTTCAGAGTCAGTATGTTGTCCTGGTTTGTTCTATTTGTGATGGTATTTTCTTATTTCCTCTGCAATCAAGTATCTGGTGTCAGAATCCAACTTCTTGTCTACATTGTGACACCTGGAAAATGGATCAGGCAAGGGATTGCCTGTTGAGGTGAAATACATTGGACTTTGTATGTGCCATGGATGCTATGGTAACCATGAAGGCCCAACAGGAACCCTGAACATGAGATGGCTAATGGTGCCCTGGTGAAACAAGAGGTCCTCAATGGCGGATCAGGTGGAGGAGGTCATGGCTTGTAACCCAGTGGCTATGAAGGCTGCATCAGGTCCTCAGACCCAGATCATCTGAGATTTCCTAGCCATTGGACAAGGCTAAGGTTCTATGAAGGATCGTGTGTTTGTTGGCATGCAGCAACATTAGTACGTGAAACATACTCACGTACAGGCGTCTCTAGACCAACCCTAGATTTAGATATCAGGAATCTATCAAGAGGCAGTCTTCCTCACCATCTAGGGATGGCCACGATGACAATCAAATATATCCTCAATGTTTATTTGTTTTAACAATAAATTATTAGTCATTGATCAGCCATCCCACAGGATGAGGTAGAAATTGGATCCATGTAAACACAACTGAGAAACAATTTAAAACAAATCAAAACTGACATCCCTGTGGACGGTCTGCGAGCAGCGTATCAAAACTCCAAATTGGTTTCAGAAAATTGCAATGTTCACACAGAATTAGTCTTAACTCTTAAAACAGATGTTTGTGATCACTTCAACAAGGATTCAAACAAATACACTCGCACCCAAAGTGAGCTCGGCAAGAATTCAATTCCAGAGAGGTTCCACCGTTTGACATTTCCATCTGACAGCCAGAAATTAAGACAAGCCACTTTAGATGCTAATTTAACATCTTAGCACATGATTTGCCATCCGCTGTAATGCATTACTCATAAAGCTGTCGTAGGGGCTTCAAGTCCAGCGTGCTTACAACACGAGGTACAGAGGTACGCAGCAGCCTTCTTCCCCGGGGAGACGAACAACAGCCTTCATTATGTTTACTTTTAATCACTTAATCCACTTTTTAATACACAAGTAAACCAACAAAAGCACATCTGAGCAAACGAACAGTTGGAGTCGCTCGGTAATGGCTTGTAAATCTTTCAGAGTTCGTAATGAGCTGCGTTCTCCTCTGGGCTCAGTGGCCACGAAGCAGCAGTTCACACGCTGACGCTGTATGTGCGCCGTGATCAGACGCGGAGAATGACTGGATTCTTTGCTTTGGGAAGTCATGTTTAACAATGTGAGATTCTCACATAAAAAGTTCAAAAAAGCTGCTGCACAACAGCGGTGACAATGTAGATTTTGTTTACTCAGCTGTGAAACAGTTTGATAGTGAGCAGGATGCAAAACACGAGCCCACAACAATCATGTACAAGTGATGTGAATGGATCTGTTTTTCTGTTTGTCTCCTGATGCCAAAGCAGCTACTCCGACTGACTTCAAACATTTGGACAGGGCGGGTGTGATCACTGCTCCTTCTGACATAATCCAAAGTCAGGCTCAGAATTTGTACTTTTGCTAAGGAGGTTGTTTGTCAAGAAGAAGAAGAAGAAGAAGAGCACATATTGACAAGAAAACTTGTCTTCTGCATTTAACCTGCCCAAATTACAGTTAGACACAATCCAACCACTAGGAGCAGTGGGCAGCCACAGTCCGGCGCCCGGGAACCAACTTCAGATGTAGAGACTCTGCCTTGGTCAGGAGCTGAGAAAGGAGCAGCACCTAAATAAGCATGTTTTGACTGTGGGAGGAAACCAGAGTGTCCAGAGGAACCCCACACAGACATGTGGAGAACATGCAGACTCCACACAGAAAGGGTGTGAAGCGATCCCACAAACTTTTTGCTGTGAGGCACCAGTGCTAACCACTAAGCCACCATGCTACCTGAATTATTTGAAAGTTTACAGGCCACTGTTTAGTCATCTTAGTGAAATTTTGGTGCAGATCGTTACATAGGGGTGAAGCCATTTTGATTTACTTTTGTCAAAATGAGAGAACATTTTTCAGCATCTTTTTTCATTATATTGACCTCAATTTAAAATGAATTAAGTGATACAACCTATATGTGGTTGTGGTCTGTTTTAGCTCTGAAGAAACATACATGCTAAGTGTCCTTTCTTCTTCTACCTTCTTCCTCTTTCTGTTGCTCCCGTTAGGGGTCACACACCAGATCAGTCATTTTTCATCTCACCCTGTCCTCTGAATCTTCCTCTGTCACACCAACCACCTGCATGTTCAGCACATCCATAAACCTGCTCTTTAGCTTCCCTCTTCTCCTCCTGCCTGTTGGCTCCATCCTCAGCATCCTTCTCCCTATATACCCTGGGTCCCTCCTCTGCACATGCCCAAACCATCTCAATCTCACCTCTCTGACTTTATCTCCAAACCGTCCCACCTAAGCTGTCCCTCTGATATGTTCATTCTTAATCCTGTCCATTCTCGTCACTCCCAAAGAAAATCACAATATCTTCAGCTCTGCCTCCTGTCTTTTTGTTAGTGCCACTGGGCCTCATGTATCAATGTTGCGCACTTGTGGCGTAAATTTATGGCGTAAACTTGAAATACACCAAAGTCGCCGTGACATGTATCAAGCAGTGCGCACCTGCCCATTTCTGGCGTACGCCTGACGTGATCTTGATAAATGCGGCGGGTGGAAACGATCGTAATTATAATAAACACGCCCATAAATATTCAGACTCCGCTTCAGACACACCCTCATTTTACGACATGGAAGCCAGGAAGACGGCAATGAAAAAGAACTTCACCAATCACGACGCGTGCCAATAGAGCATCAAAAGCGGCCGTCGTATCAATTGTTTTGTAGTATATAATCAATGAACATTTTCTCACTTTTCTCTCATGTGTAAACACTCTCAAAGTTCAAACCTTACTAGGAAAATAATACCAAACTGTTTCAGGCCCAAACATTTGCTTGAGAAATAAAAATAGAAAGTTTTCCTATAAATAATTATGATGGCATTTAGAACTAACGAATTAATTTTAACGATCAACGAACGAGGTCGGACACATAAGAAATTATTAATAGTGACTGACCAGTATGTCACAGATCGCGCCTCTGCGTCCTGACGCTGCGCCTTTTTCCACTCACACCTGGCTGCAGGTGTTTGTTTCCAAGTGACAAACACAGTTATGAGTAGTTGTTGCCACTCTTTTTTCTTCTGGGTGAGAAGATTCTTATAAACAGATACGCAGAACACAGAACACTGTAAAAAAAAAAGGCATGCAAAATTGGACTAAATACTCCGCGAGACTCCGAGGCCACGACAGGTGAACGGCGTTATAGCGAGGGACCACTGTATTCTCTTTTCACATGCCAATAATTCTTGACATGTGGATATTTGCTCGCTCAGTTAATAAGACACGCCTAATCTGTCAGATTTATTTATTTTTTAAATGTATTTCTGTATTTATTTTATTGTGACAACCGAATGGAGACGACAAAACCTGGTTGCAGCACGAGCGAATTAAGGGAATGATGAAACTACAGTTGTTATTATCAGTTTCATAGTCTAAAACGATCACACCACATGAAGTTAAGCTCAGCGCTGCTCTGGCTCCAGGCTCGAAGTCTGGAGAAAAGGGAGAGCAGCGCTGTCTTTGCAGTCAGCGCTGTAGCCACGGATCGTGCTCCATAACAATCCCGCAAAAGCGGGATTTGTATTGATTATTATGTAGTATAATCAGGAAAGTGTTATTTATGTAACATATGCATTGATTTGTATAATGGCACTGTTTATCATGTTGATCATCTTCATTTTTATGTGGATTCCAGCGCTGGTTCATTTTGGTGTATATTTACGCCACCTCTCGACCTGGTGTATATTTTCAGCAATCTGGTTAGAAACTGCATTGCCATGTCTCTGAGACATCTTCGTTCCACCTCCAAGTCAATTCAGTTTCAATTTATTTCATTTATAGAGCACCAAGTCACAACAAAGCTGCCTCAAGGCACTTCACACAAGTAAGGTCTATCCTTACCAACCCCTAGGGCAAGCACACAGGCAACAGTGGTAAGGAAAAACTCCCTCTGATGATTTGAGGAAGAAACCTCAAGCAGACCAGACTCAAAGCGGTGACTCTCTGCTTGGGGCCATACTACCAACACAGTTGACAAGTCAAATACACGGGAAATTTTTGGGAGTCCATGCTGGTGTACAGGATGGGAGGCCTGCAGGAGAAGATGCCCACTCCCACCTCTGGATGGAGCCGCAGAGAGAACAGACAGAAAACAACTGAATCAGGCAGCAGAAAGACAACAAATAAGGTATAATTTGTCAGCATTAAGCAACAAGAAAAAAGAAGAAATACTAAGGTGACTGCTGGCCACTAGCACTAAGCTTCACTAAAAGCCCCAGACTTTAGATAAAGTTGAGGCTGCGGCCTGCTCTGTTTACTAATAAAATCAATATAAAAGGGTAGGAAGGATAGTACTATACTCTACCAGTATACTAGCCATACAAAAATCTTAAATCTGGACTTGAAAGTATCTACAGAATCTTACTGTTTTATTACCATAGGGAAATCATTCCACAAAGCAGGTGCATGATAAGAGAAAGCTCTGTAACCCATAGACTTTTTATTCACCCTAGGTACACAAAGTAGTCCTTCGCCCTGAGAACACAGAGCCCGGGCAGGTACGTAGGGCTTAATTAGGTCAGCTAAGTAGGGGGGTGCTAGTCCATGAATAAATTTATAGGTTAATAGCAGAACCTTAAAATTTGATCTCACAGAGACAGGGGGCCAGTGAAGAGACAGCACAATAGGTGTAATGTGGTCAAACTTTCTGCTTCCTGTTAAACGTATGGCAGCAGCAATTTGAATCAATTGGAGACCCCTAATGCTGGACTGCGGTAAACCAGAAAATAGTACATTGCAGTAGTGCAATCTAGAAGAAACAAATGCATGAATCAGGCTCTCAGCATCAGCCATAGACAGGATGGAATGAATATTCATTATATTTCATAGGTGGAAGAAAGCAGTCCTTGTATTGCTAATGTGGAGGTGAAAGGACAACATAGGATCAAAAATTACCCCAAGGTTCCTCACTTTGTCAATGTGATGTATGTCACACAAGCCTAGGCTAAGCGTTAACTGGTCAAAATGATACCAATGTCTCACTAGACCAAGAACCATCATTTCAGTCTTGTCAGAGTTGAAAAGTAGGAAATTGCTGGACATCCAGCTTTTCACTGATGCAACGCAATCCTCTAAGATTTTTATGTGGATGAGATTACCAGCAGTTATCGGCATGTATAACTGAGTATCATCAGCACAGCAATGAGAAGTAATCCCAAAACACCACAATATGCACTCGGGGTGCTATATAAAGGGCGGAAAGCAGAGGGCCTAAGACGGACCCCTGTGGTACCCATGTGCACGTCTCCTTGACTTCCTTCTGCTTCCATATTTCATACCCAGTACCTTTCTAGCCGTCTTCCTCACCACATCTGCAGTACTTTTCCAGTTGTCCAAAACTGCTTCCCCTCCATCCTGTGCCTCTCTCGCCTGCTCACTGAATTTCACACAATAGTTTTCCTCCTTCAGCTTCCACCATCTGATTCTTTGTTGAGCTCATACTCTGTTCTTCTTCTTCATCTTGAAAGTCATCCCACAAACCACTATACTATGCTTTATAGCTATACTCTGTCCTGCCGTCCCTCCTCTCTCCACCTTACAGTCTCCAATTTCTTTTAGCTGCCATCTCCTACACAGAATGGAGTCCACCTGGGTGTACCTTTCTCCACTTTTATAAATCACTGTGTTCCTCCCTTTTCTTAAACTAGCTATTCACCACAGATATTTCCATCTTTTTTGCAAAATCAACTACTGTCTGTCCTTCCACATTCCTGTCCTTGATACTATAGCTACCCATTACTTCCTCATCACCTCTGTTCCCTTTGCCAACATGCTAATTGAAATCTGCTCCAATCACCACTCTGATTTTTGGGCACACTCTCCACCACCTCATCTAGCTCACACCAGAAATCTTTCTCCTTCATCTCACAACCTACCTGGGGGATATATGCACTGATGTTATTCATCATCACTCCTTCAATTTCCAACTTCACACTCATCACCTTGTCAGACACTCGCTTAACCTCCAACACACTCTTAACATACTCTTCGCTTAACATGACCCCAACACCATTTCTCTTCCTATCAACACCATGATACAACAACTTGAACCCACTACCTATGCCCCTGCTCTTACTTCCCTTCTGCTTAGTCTCTTGCACACACAATATGTCTACCTTTCTCCTCTCCATCATGTCAGCCAGCTCTGTACTTTTACCAGTCATACTGCCACCATTCAAAGTCCTGAGTTTCACTTCAACCCTTCTAGTTTTCCTCTTCTCCCACTGTTTCTGGATACATTTCCCTCCTCTTCTTCTTCACCAAGCAGTAGCCCAATTTCTGCCCCACCCTGTTGGGCAACAGCACTGGCATGAAGCACTTCCCATCCGGGGCTGTCTGTGTGGCATTTGCTTATTCTCCCCATGTTTGCGTGGGTTCCCTCCAGGTGCTTTGGCTGCCTCCCACTTCCAAAGACATGCAGGTTAGGTGAATTGGAAACTTTAAATTGACCATAGGTGTGCATCCATGTGTTGATGGGTTTGTTTGTCTGTATGTGGCCCTGCTATAGACCAGTCATAATAAGATATTTATTCACTTTGGCAAGCATTTATAATGGGCGTGATGGATATTTTTTCGCAAAGTATTTTTTTTTTATTTAGGAACACTTTAAGTGATTAATATTAAAGCTTAATATTTTAAATGTGTAGGCTGTTGCCACATCTCAGTTCTTAACAGTCAGCTGAATTACAAATACAAATGAGTGTGTACAACCCCTGGCAAAAATTATGGAATCACCGGCCTCAGAGGATGTTCATTTAGTTGTTTAATTTTGTAGAAAAAAAGCAGATCACAGACATGACACAAAACTAAAGTCATTTCAAATGGCAACTTTCTGGCTTTAAGAAACACTATAAGAAATCAAGAAAAAAAGATTGTGGCAGTCAGTAACAGTTACTTTTTTAGACCAAGCAGAGGAAAAAAATATGGAATCACTCAATTCTGAGGAAAAAATTATGGAATCACCCTGTAAATTTTCATCCCCCAAATTAACACCTGCATCATATCAGATCTGCTCGTTAGTCTGCATCTAAAAAGGAGTGAACACACCTTGGAGAGCTGTTGCACCAAGTGGACTGACATGAATCATGGCTCCAACACGAGAGATGTCAATTGACACAAAGGAGAGGATTATCAAACTCTTTAAAGAGAGTAAATCATCACGCAATGTTGCAAAAGATGTTGGTTGTTCACAGTCAGCTGTGTCTAAACTCTGGACCAAATACAAACAACATGGGAAGGTTGTTAAAGGCAAACATACTGGTAGACCAAGGAAGACATCAAAGCGTCAAGACAGAAAACTTAACGCAATATGTCTCAAAAATCGAAAAATGTACAACAAAACAAATGAGGAACGAATGGGAGGAGACTGGAGTCAACGTCTGTGACCGAACTGTAAGAAACCGCCTAAAGGAAATGGGATTTACATACAGAAAAGCTAAAGGAAAGGCATCATTAACACCTAAACAGAAAAAAAAGGTTACTGTGGATGACTGGATGAAAGTCATATTCAGTGATGAATCTCGAATCTGCAATGGGCAAGGTGATGATGCTGGAACTTTTGTTTGGTGCCTTTCCAATGAGATTTATAAAGATGACTGCCTGAAGAGAACATGTAAATTTCCACAGTCATTGATGATATGGGGCTGCATGTCAGGTAAAGGCACTGGGGAGATGGCTGTCATTACATCATCAATAAATGCACAAGTTTATGTTGATATTTTGGACAATTGAAAGGATGTTTGGGGATGATGAAATCATTTTTCAAGATGATAATGCATCTTGCCATAGAGCAAAAACTGCAAAAACATTCCTTGCAAAAAGACACATAGGGTCAATGTCAATGAGCAGATCTGATTTGATGCAGGTGTTAATTTGGGGGATGAAAATTTACAGGGTGATTCCATAATTTTTTCCTCAGAATTGAGTGATTCCATATTTTTTTCCTCTGCTTGGTCTAAAAAAGTAACCGTTACTGACTGCCACAATCTTTTTTTCTTGATTTCTTATAGTGTTTCTTAAAGCCAGAAAGTTGCCATTTGAAATAACTTTAGTTTTGTGTCATGTCTGTGATCTGCTTTTTTCTACAAAATTAAACAACTGAATGAACATCCTCTGAGGCCGGTGATTCCATAATTTTTGCCAGGGGTTGTAGAAGCCCTACAATATATAGAACACTTTGTGAAAAGAAAATAAGTCAAAAGGGTAGGATTGATTTGCTGATCACTGTCTGTATCTGTTCATGTCATAATTGATAACCTGTAAATGCTGATAACATGTAATCATTGGACAGGTTTGCCAGTTAAACAATAAATAAGAGGCAAAATCATTGGTACCACTTTACAGTAAGACTACTACACTTTGTGAAGCATTGACAGATGACCCCAGTGCAGAGAATCACAAAAGTATGAGTGAAAAACAAATGGTCCCAGTTAATAAGCAGCAGACAATTTGGAGGAAAACATGTGGAGAGTTTCCAGGCAGTTGTTAAATACACAATAATTCAGTCCATTTCAACAAAAGGCAGGGCAAAAACAATTAACCAAAAATATAGGCTGTGGTCGGTACACAGAGTAATAGCATATCATGCAAACAAATCCTTTGAGCAGCAGGCAAAAACCCAAAGGGTCATAAATAGTTAGCAAGGTCGGTAAAAGAGGAATCCAATGACACAGACAAGGTGCTGGGAAAACAAACTGGGAAACCTGGATAGAACCTAGACAATCTGGTAGTTTGAGACCATTACAACTGCACTTATAAATACGCCAAAACAATTACACAGAAGAGTGCTGAGGCACACAAACACAGACCCCTAAAACCTGGAAATACCCTTCCACAGAGTGAACACAAAACAAACACGCCAGAATTAGAGCAAGAAATAATCACTGGGGGGAATACAAAATACCACAAATTAAGCTCAGACACAGAACAGACTAATAAAATAACAGAATCATGGCATGGAACTGTGACAGCCTTAGGATTTGTTTCTGTATTAATTGATTTGCAAGCACTTCATAAATCACCAATATACAATTGTAGACATGTTTTAAACAGGGGTGAGATGCAAGATGAAGTTATTAATGCATTTATTTGTTTATTCTCTTCTATCTTTATCAGTCAGTGGTCAGTAAATCTTGACGCTTGTCTATTTATTGATGAGTTGAAAAACCTTTATCTGCCGAAATACAGCCCTGTACAGTGTAAATCCATTACCATGCACTGATAAGTTACTAATGATTATAACTAAATTATTTTAAAATTGCAAAACACAAACCGCAGACACTGGAAAAGACATAGCAAACTAAATAAATGATCAAATGCTTAGCAACACAGAAAAATTATAGGCTCACTGTTTGGCAGGCAACAGGTTACATTTACTTTTTTGTTTGTTTGTTCCTCATGAAGTGTAATAGCTGTTCATAATCAAATTAAGAAACTGAACTGAAATAATATTCTTTTAAAAATTGTCACTCTTCCACAAACCATTTTAGTTGCAAAAAAAATGCAACGAGTGGATAAATAATTGCTTTGACTTTAAAATGAGATTTGAAATTTTCAGATTTTTGTTTTTAGAATAAGAAGAGGCGTAAACTGCGCCTGTCATAGCACTAATTAAGGGTCAGTGGAGTGCATTCGGTCCCGACTTTAACCTCGATTTAAACATTATATAAACCCAACAATAAGCGGTGACAACCATCCTGTCTGCTGTATCTAGGCAACAAGAAAATCACATCTTCGTTTCTCCTTTTCCGTTCTCTGTGTTGTGCCCTGCAGAACACCTCGACTTGCTTTATGAAGGCTCAGTGTTTTGGTTCTTAAATTTGCACCCGTCTGTTGGGAGTTTCTCCGTAAACGTGAATGCCTGTGTCACTCGGATTCCTGATGTGTCATCGACGCTCCTTCAGAAGAGATGAAATGTTTACCAGTGGGTGAGGAACAAACAAAACAGGGAGGGAGGGAGGGAGGGAGGCGGTGCGTGGGAGGACTCGCTCTCACCCACCACAGGATGGCTGCAGAGGGCGGACGATGAGATCTAGGTGGAGTGTGATGTCATAGCCACATCCAGTTGAGACTCTTTTCATTCTTCAGCGTCTACTTTTTTTTTTCCGTTTCCCCTCCTTTCTGCCCATTTCCAATCATTTCCGCACATCACATGCTTACATAACCTTTATTTATCTGCTGATGTCTGGCGTTCGACACTTTGAAAGCCAGTTGCCACAGAAACTGTGCTGGATTTTGCCGTGAGACGAGTGATGACAGCTTAGTAAAAGCAATGTTCGCAAAGGCACAACGGCCAGCTAATTGTTCCGCATAATATAATTATGTTCTCAGTAGCTTCTTACATGTAGTTATCAGTTATTTGTAATTAACTTCTTCACTGGAATATGTCAGCCTTGAAAAAGCACTTTGATGAAATTTATATTGTGTTTTATTAATTGTAAATAGGTTTTTCCATTAATTAGTTCATGCTTAACTGGAACGAAAAGCCGCCTCATCGAGCAAAGCTTTTTATGTTTTCCTTATTACAACATTCTTGACTTTTTATCTTTTACTTTTTCTTTGTTTTTCAGCTCTACTGTTTCTCCCAGGGTCACCACAGCAGATCCACATGTTGATTTGAAACATTTTAGACTGAATGCCCTTCCTGGGAGCACACACCAGTGCCACGCTTCACCACATCCACAACATTATAGAACCACCATAGGTTCTGGATGCCAACCACCCAGAGAGAGCTCCAGTCCATCCCCACTGCTCTACAATGACCATCTATCTACTGTAGCCTGTAGTGAAAAGTGAGCATCCCCTTGGCCTCCTCCAGCTACTGGGGTCATCGGCACTCAAACTCCTATGTGCTGGAACATGCTCAGAGAAATGGGCTACATGACCAAAATGTCTAAGTAAGTTGTCCCTGCGGCACCCAAGGATCTTCTCAAAATCAACATGAGCTGTAAAGAAGCACTGTTGATATTCACACTTGCATTCTATGAGTACTTGCAGTTGCAGATCTAGAATGCGGTCAGTGTTTAACTTTTTGGGTGTGAAGCCAGACTGTTCTAGTCACTGAGCAGCATATAGGTGGAAATGAATCCTAGTAAGATTTAAAATGTGGTCTTACACTGGGAGTCATAGGTTTTGGAATCAAGTGCATGGTCCACTTGTATCACCTTGTTGTCCTTTTAAAGTCTTTGTGTTTTGTGTATTTTTACCATTTCATCTCCCTTTTCTCCTTTACTTTCTCTTCAAGGGTATACACCTTCTGAAAGTCTGTCCAGACTTTTGACTGGTACTGTATATGCGGTCATCTTGGTTTGTTGGTTGGTCTGTCGGTGCTAACCAAAGTTATGAATGGATTTTGTTAAGGAGTTGGACTTTGGTTGTTACATTCTGAGGCTGATGTGAACCAGATGTCCATTTATTTTCGAATGTTTTATATGTTTTAGTGTTTGGTGATGCTCACGTGGCTGCAGTTCCAAATCTTCAGGGTCCTGGTGTTTTGAGACTTAATACATGATTGTGAGACCTGAAGGCTAAAGTGACCGAAGGTGATGCTTGGATGACTTTGGTATTAGGTCTCACCAAAGCATGTTTGGATACCACTGGAAGGACTTTGTCAAATTATGTTGGCAATCTCAGATGAGGCAGCCTGCTTGCACTGTGACAGAATGGTAGTTATAACACGACGGTCACATGGTGCATGTCTTTGTTGATGGTGCCTCGCTATTGAGGAAATCAGAGACTAGAAAAGCCCAATGGAATGTCCACATATTACCTGTCTGTGACAGATGGCTACAATCAGAAGAAGCAGATGGACAACCTGGTCTACCAGGGTGTTCATAAACTGGGGTATAGGATGGCAACATACTGTGATAGATGTGATGTATGGCTGAAATCACTCTCTTGACTCAAAATATCTGAAATCTTGGCACAGTCTTGATCTTTCATGTGCACAATGGATGGCACACCTTCTTCATAGCATTTCGTTGGTTTGATTACCAAACTAAATTCCAGTTCCATGATCTATCTGGAATTTGCCCTTCAGCAGTCAAATATGTACAGTACCTTCCTCTGCCCTTGAACAGGGCACTGTGTACAGGGCCAAGTTAATGCATAGTAACCCTTTGTGATGAGATTGAATCAATTAAAGCTGGAATATCGGCAATCTTCAATAGATAAAATATAGTCTGAAGTTTAATATATATAAACTACATCATATTTAGAACCCATTAAATTTTTTTTTGAATTTTTAATTCGTGGGAACATATATAATTTGAGGGAAATCCATAGCGTATTTCGCCCCAGTGGACGTCAAAACCTGCAGACGAATTCAAGCCGGAATAACTCAGATAATAACAGACTCAGATAATAACCATAACTGTACACCGTCAGACACCAGTCACCAGGCAACTCGCCTGTCCAAAACTCGATTGCCAGTCTTCTGTCGCAGTTGCTCCCAACAATTTCTTTGGTTCCCAATGTTCACCGTCGTCGATCTTCTCTTTTTCTCTTGCTCCAAAGAGATTGCATTTGCATTTTCTGTGTATATCGCAGGTCTTCCTCACTTTCTTCCACTTTTACTGTCTCTCTCCTCCATCTTGCCTTCTTCAGTTTTAAATTTTTATCCCAGCATGCATCACAGCTCGCAGTGAAAGCCCACCCACGTGACCTGTGACGTCACCCCGATGGCATCCTGGCTTTCGAATTTTTGCCATGTGCCAATAATTCAGAATTTGCTTTGAAACGGAAGAGTTTTAATCACGTTCAGACTAATATTTTGGGAATCTTTATATTCACACTAACAAACAAAATTACTTTGATCCCCATCAAAATTCTAACAATCGTCTCAATTTCAATATGCTTCCTGGCACTCCAGCTTTAAATATTAACTGTAAAAGTCAGATATATGTATGACAGGCTATGGCAAAGTAACAGTGGCAACTCAACCACTCTCTCACTCTCTCTCTCTCTCTCTCTCACACACACACAAAACACTAATACAAGACAACCCTCCCATACATGGATATATATGTGGGTTTATTATATGGTATGAGATTTTGCCAACTTCTGACTGGCCCATTCGCCACTTTCTGAGCTGTACCACATGCCGAGTTGACTGCCGGTGGAGCAGAGTAGACCGCTCGTGCGAAACAAGTACACCTCGTGTGCAGCGTAGGGCTAGCTTATCGAGCGACGCCTTCTATCGATAACGACCAATCAGATAACACGATACAACACCTACTTTGGCTGTCAGTTTGTTGACAAGATGGCAGAAGACAGGTTTGCGTCTGTTAGCGACGCTGACTTAAAACGAATTTTACACGAAAAAGATGCGAAGAACATCCATAGAGATACTCAGTCAGCAGCCAACCTGTTTCGCAATTACGTCACTGAAAAGGGACATGCACCCAACTTTGAAACTTATGACAGACGGATGCTTGACGGAGTACTCGGTCGATTTTACGTGGAAGCTAGACAGGCGAATGGCGAACTTTATAAGAAAACAAGCCTGATGACTCTTCGTCACGGACTTAACAGGCATCTCCAGTCGATCGATGGGATGTCAGTTGGTGCAGTATGACAGTAATAATAAAGAGCTGAAACTTGAGCTTGAGATTGATTTTTCAGTTTTAGTATGTTTGACAAACTCCCAATTTTCTTGTTTACCATATAATAAAGCAGTTATAGACTTTTGATTTCGGTGTACCCGTGATTATGCGGACCTGGTCAGAGTGGGGTTCACCGAGACCTCATCAAAAGTCTATAATTGTATAATGTCCACTTATGCCTGTCCTCTTGCATAGCAACTCTAACTGTGACATCGGATTCATTATGAGGAAATCAGTGGGATAGGGAATGCACAGATACTTGTGGACATTCCAAAGTAAATGTCTGTCCTTCCTTCCTTCCTTCCTTCCTCTCTGTCCGTAACATCCAAGTACTTTGATCAGTCAAAGCGTATTTATACAGTTGAAAATCACACTGGAAGCCATTTGAAATCACTTTTCACAGAATTAAAGTCAAGACCAGACATGGGCATGAAAGTGCAGGTATTCTTTGCTTGGCTTGTTTATCTTTGGCAGAGTTATGCACTCTGAGTGCTTTATAGTGTTACATTTGTAGTGGACACTAGGAGGCACAAAAACTCCAGTAAAACCTCACAGACACACATCCCTTGGATATTATCACTGTATAAATTTGTCAGCATAATTTGTTGTGTGTCTGCACACCAGGCAGACACAGAGCAACACTGCAAAGAACCTTTTTGGGTTTTTTTTTGTTCAGTCCACTTGATGAATTGAGCTCTAATATTCAGTCTCCTTGTCGCTGTGGTTTGGTCTCCACTATCTCGTGAGGAAAATGTCTGGCTCATTAGCTGCTACATGCTCAACTTTCTCCACCATTTAGTCACTAACGCTGTCTTTCGGGGCTTCAGTGCTGGGCAGGTAGTGTACCGCAAGTTTATCAGAGCTTGTTTGCTGACAACAGCTTCCTGCTGCAGCTGGAAATGAGAGCGCCGAGACCGAACCGTACAGTAAATGTGCCGTAAAACAGAGACAAGGAGCTAGACGGAACCGCAAATCTCTGTAGAGCTGCAGAGGTGGGTGAAAATTCTCTGCGGGATCTTCACAATGAGCAACCCGCCTTCGCATTGCATGTAGTTTGATTCGGCATTACCATATAAATATCGATTAGTGAAGCTTTAATGATGAGAACACTTGGCTGAAGGACAGTTTGTTTTACATGCACTTGGTTTGCCTCTCAATCCTGAGGAAAGCAGCCAGGAGATGAGGCAGCGACTGCGGCTGATCGTTCCCCATGATGGATTCGGCTCACAGGTGACAGTTGGTGCTGACAGCTCCAATGACAAAGCCATGCTTTATAGAGGCTGACAGAGTACTACCTGCAGTCCAGCTCCTCCATGACTGGGGCTTGATATCCTCTGCAGTGTACAATCTCCTGTGCCACATACCAGCACATTCTGTGGAATGAGAAGTGAGAACTGATCCCATGTTGAGGTAAAGTGGGGTTGTTTCTAAAAATGGTGCTGCGCCCAGCCTGTGATTTAATTCCATGTTGGAGGAGTAGCATGCCTGGTGGGCAGAGCTACACGGAGGAATTACTAGGCCAGTTGTTAATTATAACTACGCCACACTGCACAGACACACACTCAGGGGCCCTCCTGTCTCTGTGTGCGTGTGTGTGTGAGGGCAGTGTGATGGGGTGTTTTTGATTGTGCATGAACCCAATTTGCATGCGCTTATCTAGAGTTTATTTATGGGAAATACTAGGTTTTATGAATTTTGACATATGTTTAAGAAAACTGGGGAAAGAGAGAGAAAAGAAAACATTTGGGTTAATATATTTTTTTAACATGCCAGCACAGCCCAAGCGGCAATGCTTATAAAGTGTTGGCAAAATGCATCCATTTGTATATATTGTAGACATTTGTAGACTGTCCATGATGAACACATAATTTTCAACATCACACAGCAGAAGCAAAAGTTACAATACAGGTCAACTCTTCAAATGTAAAGACGGACATTCCTGTCTTGATAATCTAAAGGACATGGTTCAAGTGCACATGGCGTGTGTCCAACTCACTTCTGCTGTTTACACTGCATGTAGTCTGAGATCGCATTAAGACGCAGGGCACAGCGGGACTGTGTTTGGTCACTAAGTTATTCAAGAGCTCATAGTAAGAAGAAGTCAGTACTATATTGGCCCTGATGTCTGTCAGTGCCTGTGCTTATCCCAGCATTCCATAGTGTGAAGAGGATGCGGATCCAGGACTCATCCTTGATGCAGTGCCAGTCCAATGCAGGTTATCGCATTTTGTGGAGTATATCTCGCAACTGAGTATAAGTGGCACTTGTCAATGAATTGCTTTTAAGGTGGGGAACCATAAGTAACACTGGAGTACAAATCACAGGAATGCCTAAACTAGTAAAAAAAAAAAAAAAAAGCTTTATAATCCAAAAAATATCATACTTCCTCAGCCAAAGCCCTTCCCTTTTTGCATCTGGGTGAACTGAGACAAAGACTACATTTACATGCCATTAATATTCGGGTTAAGGTCAATATTCCAGTTTCTGAATCATTAGGAATAGCCCGTTTACATGCTTAAGCAGACAGAGTTACTCCTGTATACATGGTCATTGGTATCATTTGGAATATCCCCATCTAAACAGCGATGCACGTCTTCCACCGGTGCTTGATTTGGTCTGGCGTTCGTGCAAATCCTGGTTTGTGTAAAACCCCTCACTACACACTTTATACACTTTTCTCAGTTTCTCACTTTTCTCTCCTCTGTAAACACTCTCTTTTTTCTTCTGGGTGAGAAGATTATAAATAGACACACGCAGAACACAATGCGCGTGCTGTTCCTTCGCTCACTGCCTCCGGGGGTACGGATGTGGGACCCACAAAGAATCCAAGTCATGGCCACGGAGCTCTGCGGCTGCGGTATACCGAGACCCTGTGGATTTTTCCGCAAGGAATCTATCCTTGCGGGCTGCCTCCACATCAAAACAGCGAGCGTAGTTTCTGGACCTGTTGCCAGCGTTGGCACAGCTCCACACAGAAGAGAGGTGGGCGGTGTGAGTGGTCCGCTGCGACGTTTACTGAGCCTGCAGACTCAGCAAGCGCATCGGAGGCAGAGCAATCGCGGTGATACGGGACACCAGCCTGCCTGATAAGGACATAGAACACAATGCACTGTTTATCTCTGCTTCTGTGGTGTCCGGTGGGCTGCTCGTGCCGCATACAAGTAGTTGCTGTGCTCAAAAGACCAAGATTCCTTGCGGATAGGACATGCGCAGAACATAAAATAATGTTCCTTTCTATGGGGATATCCCGATGCGCGTTTATATGACCTGATATTCAGGTTAGAAAAGGAGTAACCCAGGGGTCTTATTCGGGTTTTTAAAAACCGGAATATGAGCATATTCGGGTTTTTGCAGTTGTTTACATGGCCGTGCGCAACCGGGTTATTGCTAATATTCCGGTTATGAAAGGGTTATTGGCTGCATGTAAACGTAGTCAAAGTTGTGTCTAATCCAAGGACACAGACCAGTATATGAAAGTTTTTTGTTGAGTGATATGAAGGTGAGAGATTTTTGTTTCTTTGTGATCTATGTAACCAAAGGATTTTGTGTTCCTCCTGCTGGCGCTTGATGTTCCTTAACCCTATTCAGGACTTTAGTGAGCACAGTATGGAGAAAGCAATTGCCATGAGGTCCAATGGACCCCAAAAGTCCTGAATAGGTTTAAAGGGTATGTCTCATTCCAGTCAACACTCTCTTTTAAAACATTTTATATCAGATTATAAATCATTTCTTCCAACTCTTTAACTTGTGTGGGAAGCTGATAAAACTGACAAAAAGAAAATAAGCCAGAGTGCATCTAAAAATAGCCATTTTAACCCAGAATCATTATGTAACTTCAGGTACCGACTTGTAGCTGCCTGAATGTCACTGTGCCTGTGTCCAATTACAGGCCACTTCACGACTTACACCAGTACACACAGCTGCCTGTCTTAGGCAATATCTGACTAGACTGCAACTGGTGGAGAGGAGACAGAAACGCAAAATCACTTGAAAACAGGTGAAAAGGTGATAACTTTCTCATGTGAAATCTCACTGACTTCTTCCTCCCAACATGTGCGCACATGCCGGCTGACTGTCCGCTGATTGCCATCTAGAGTGGTAGTGAAAATATGGCCACAAATCTTGAGCAGTGTGTACACAAACCGCGTGAGAGCCAGTAACATGGCATGTGGTACACACATGAAAGTTGAGCTGCACTGGCGCAATCTTTGCAGGCTCAAGGATTTGTGCATGAATGCTGTGTGGCGCTCTCATGGATGTGGCTGAGATGATGACACGTTTGCGCACACAGTGCTCAGGATGCGTGTGTATTATTACATTGTTATTGTGTGAAAGAGGCTGTGAAAATTTCCCCGAATTTAAGCAGAAAAAGCACTGAAAGTAATAATAAAATAAATAAACAATAACAAAAAAAGAAAAGCGTGAACATCAGAATGATGTCCAAAGAGCTGTGTCTCTCAATTTCCATTGAGGTCCTTACAGACAAAGAAAATAAAAACAATAAATCCAGACCGCCTCGTCTACGTTCTGCACACAGGTGAAGTCTGCTGTTCCTATGTGCACGATGGTCGCCGCTGGCCCGGCAGCATTAGACTTATATCCACTGCTGTCTTCAGAAAAATAAATAAATAAAAAGAAAAACACATTAAATCTGGTTCATGTGCTCCTCTGTGGCAGGACAAGATGCTTCTAGCATGCGTGCACAGCTGGATAGTGCTTTCACAGGGGGTGGCCACTTGTAAAACTTACTTCCATTCGATGGCTCCTCTTTTGCCGGACAGGATGCATCCAGCCTGCTCACATGCATGCACGTCAGGTGGCGCTGACCAGGAGCATAAAATTTAATTTCCACTTCTGTCCTCAGAAAAATAAATAAATACAGGTAAACACAATAGACGAGAACGCTGTTGTTGTTTACTTCCAACTTTCTCCAGACTTGAAGCAGGAGCGGTGAGAAAACGCATGGGAAAATATCTTCCGACTAACTGTCAACTCTTGATCCCCAAAGATCGAAAGCGATATTGCGAGAAATTAAATCTTTGAGATGATGAACATGAAGGCTTTCAAGTCTTTGGAGGCGTATGATTATTTTATCAGTGGTCAGGTGAGGGACTGCGGTTGTCATCTGTTGCTGCAGATATTGATGTTTGCCTGAGCTCTTTCGACTGACTGGTCCCGTCTTTGTCGGCTGAGTGCAGTGCAGCAGCAGGATGTGCTTTGAATTTGAGGGACTTTTTAAACGCAGTCCAAAAAAGACACAGTCTGGCCGGTGTGCTCATCTGTACATCAGGCTGCAGTTCACCTGTGTTACAGAGTCATAAAATGCAGCAGGTCTGTGTGTGCACCCAGTGCAAAGTTGAAAAAAAAATGGAAAAAAAATGAGCCAAAACTTTCTCTTTGACCCCAAAAAAAAAAAAGCCACCACAATGAGGTGGCCACTTTAATTATATACACCCGCATGTTGATTATATACACCTGTGTGGATCACATGACTTCCCAAAAACAAATAAACCCAAAGCACAACACAAGATCCACAAACACAAAATCAACCAGCTAGAACTGAACCATGGATTCCTGGACAATCACCTCTGCGCTTCTTCTCACTGGCTATATTTCTTCCACAGCTTACAGTCATTTTGACACCAGTGAGTCCAACTTTTCACATTGTATGTCCATTGTCTGCAAAATTTCTCTCTTGCGCGCTTGCATTCTGCCTAATTGTCTTTATGGAATGTTAAACTGTGTTTGATTTCAAAATAATGAACCAAAAATCGGATTGTTGTTAGATTGCATCCCTTGTAATAACTTCAGTCACAGCTTATTGCCTAAATGTGGAAACCAAAGGAAAAAAGAAAAAAAATACAGAAGGAGGGTGGGTTTAATGTGATGAGTTCAAACACAGGGTGAGCTCATGTGATCCGGTCTTCCACCTGTTCTGGACGCTTCTGAGCCAAACCACATCCGATCTTTGCAACCTGGTCTCACGGCAAGTCGTGATTCAACAGCACGAAATATACATTAATCTGTTGGTTTGCCATATTGTGGCGAAAAGTGCCTAATTTTCATCACAAATTCATTCTAGTTTATTCCATGATGGCTGCACAAAGTTAAAAGTGAAGCACGGGGGTCGGGGTGGTTATGGTTAGGGTGGGGGAAGGAGTAAAGCGTGGGTCCCACCGAATAATGAAGGAATGAAGGATGAAGAAGGAGCCACGTAGCATGTTTTCTTTGCTACGAGAGGGTTTCTTCAACTATCGTGGGAGTTTCGTGGCTCTTAGAGGCATTATCTTCAGTTAACGAGGCTCCTCTCTGAGCTTGGCGCTAATTTCAAGAAGTTCAAAATTTTGCAACAACAGCGTGGCACAGTTTGTGTACGAGTTACTGCAATGGCTTAGAGGCATTTGTGTGGTGCTTACGAGTCTGCTAAAAGTCCATTATCCGTGCACCTGGCAGCTACGCAGGACCTGAGAGGCTATTTTTGGAGCGGCTCTCCTCTTGCGCACACAATTCCACCTGCTCTGTGCGCTGGACTCTATATAAATAATCTAATCATTTTCTGCCAAACCTTGGATGCTGAAAACACCTCTAATTACTTCTGTAATCACAGAGGACAGTTTCGTCTGGATGCTTTTTTTCCCTCTCTTTCCTGCTCCATGTGGAATATGTTTTGAACAGCTTAAGGTAACTATTTTTTAATGTTTTTTTATAGCTTGATAACATCACACTACACAGCACTGCGTGGCTCATACGTGGCTTAGCATGGCTTAGCATGGCTTAGCGTGGCTTAGCGTGGCTGATACGAGCCATTCAAGGCTCTAATGACCTACGTGGCACATGCAGGGTACAGAGAGGCACCTTAGTAGTGGATACGTGTTAGATGAAAACGTGGGTCATTCTTCGAATAATCATTCCACACCCATGCATGGCTCCTTCTTCATCCTTCATTATTCGGTGGGACCCAGGTTTAAGATTAGGTTATGGTTAAGGTTAGGATTGGGGGTAGGAGTAGGGTTAGGAATAGTGAGTTAAAAATCCTGTCATGAAAATTTGATTAATTTCGTCACGGGAGTATGAAAAAGAAAACAAAAAACAAAACAAAAAATGTGAGACTGGGCTGATCTTTGAGACTAAATGCTTGTGAAGTGAAAATCTTGGAAACGGATTGTCACCCATCCAGATGTGATGTGTTGATGGGTTTTGTGCACGGTGCTGAGCTGATCCGTCAGCGTGTGATGGATTACCGAGTGCACGAGTTGAACAGTGACATCTTCAAATATTACGCACAGTCAGTGGAGTTTTCTGCCTACCAATCTGGTCTCCGCCCCAGCGCACTCCAGTGCGTGACGTTATCGTGATGCCTTCTATGAATCCGGTTCGTGCAACTCCTGTATCCAGCTCGCTGACATGCGTGTATGGCGTGGGTTCCAGCCCGGCTGCAGAGCCGGGGGCTGGAGGCTGCTGGACTCATTTGGCTACTTCCAGAAGCGCTGTTTCTGTCCGATCATATAAAAGGAAAAGTGCATGTCAACCCCTCACAAGTTGTCCACATGTTGTGCACGTTCTGAATTCCAGAGACTCCATGCTGAAGGGTTCAAGGTGCCCACCTGAAGAGATTTGGTGAGGAGGTTTATCACATAAATTTTTTGGTCTGTTCAAAAATCACGCAACACGCGGGTGAGGGGACAGTGCAGGGCTACAAACCTCACACCAAACTGCACAAATTTCCTCCCAGATACTGTTTGCAGGCTGTTGCAGCCCAGTGAAGATACTCGCCTTATTGAATGGTTGTAAGATTCTGACTCCCACAACAGAATTGCTTTGTGACAATCAAACAGTTACTTGATTGCAAATGAAAGCTACACCTAGCATTGTGAGGGAATGCCAGCGACAACTTTTTGGCCATATGTGCTTTCTGAGCATGAGCCAGTGTGCACGTGACTCAGCACTGGGGAACCCTGCACCCGGAAAACAACACTTAGCATATTTCATTGCTGCAGCAGATATGTGGCTACTTCTAGGAGGCATGGATGGACTGGTTGTCTGCCTGGGTGTTTCCCAACCAGGATCCAAGTTGGCTCAATAGTGTGGATGTGTGCACAGCTGACACCAATATATGCTTCCAGAATAGAGCCCGACTGAAATATCAGTTCATCAATAATATCAGTCAAAATGAGCCTTTCAATTTCAATTTTTCTATTTATATATTTATTCTTTCACATTTTTTTTTTCATTCCAGTGCCATTGTTCACAATGCTGTAAAGCATGACTGGGACCCCAACACCCCTTGGTGACCTTAGCTACAAGAGTTGGAGGCAAAGTGACTGCCATTCATTTTCAATCAGAATGGGGATTTTATAGTGGTAAGGGACAAGTGGTTGCTATGCCACCAGCAATGGGGAGCCATAATATATAAAAATTCTATTTCATGCAAATGCTGAGTGATGAGACGCAGCGACTGCCAGTCCGAGTGAAAGCAGCTTGACGATAGTTTGACTGGAGTATTACATGTTGGTTTTTGATCATATTTATTTATAATAAAGATTATGTTTAAACTGCCATGGTTGGGTAGGATTACTTTGAAAGAATACATCTGGATTACATGTATGTCTGTACATTCATTTGGATTACATGTAATCTGATTACTTTTGGATTACATTTCACAGTAATCCTACCCAACCTTGTAAACTGCAAAACATACATCTTCAATTACATTCTTTGTCATAAATGTTTAACAGTTAAATGTTTGCCTAAATAATTCCCTTTTTTATGTATAAAAAAGTTGGTAAAAAAAAAAGACATCTGAAATCTGTCACTGTTAAAAAACAAACAAACAAACAAACAAAAACAGCAGCTTGACAGTGAACTTGTTTCACCACCTGCAAAATATGAAAATCTTTGAGACTGTTGCCAAAAAAAAAGCTTAGATCACCAAATAGCACAACACACTCGACAACTTTACTTAATCCAAGTAATATTTATGATTAACTTTTTTCTGTTGTTTTTACTTCAATTCTTAAGTTTTAAGCAAATAAATGAGAGCTGTTTTCTTTAAACATTTAATTTATCACTAAGCGACAATTAATGCCTACTAGTACGATACGATATGATGTGATGCAATGCTATACGATATGATATGATACGATATGATACGATACGATATGATACGATACGATACACTTTATTGTCCCCAAGGTGAAATTTGTCATGGACTTCAAGTGCTCTGCAGACATTTCTGTCTCAAGCAAGGTTGGGTAGGATTACTTTGAAATGTAATCCAAAAGTAATCAAATTACAAGTAATCCAAATGTATGTACAGTAGTGTTCAGAATAATAGTAGTGCTATGTGACTAAAAAGATTAATCCAGGTTTTGAGTATACATATTTCTTATTGTTACATGGGAAAGAAGGTACACGTAGATTCAGTAGATTCTCACAAATCCAACAAGACCAAGCATTCATAATATGCACACTCTTAAGGCTATGAAACTGGGCTATTAGTAAAAAAAGTAGAAAAGGGGGTGTTCACAATAATAGTAGCATCTGCTGTTGACGCTACAAACTCAAAACTATTATGTTCAAACTGCTTTTGAACCAAGATTTTGCTCAGTTACTAGTGTGCTTGGGGTCATTGTCTTGTTGAAACACCCATTTCAAGGGCATGTCCTCTTCAGCATAAGGCAACATGACCTCTTCAAGTATTTTGACTTATCCAAACTGATCCATGATACCTAGTATGCGATATATAGGCCCAACACCATAGTAGGAGAAACATGCCCATATCATGATGCTTGCACCACCATGCTTCATTGTCTTCACTGTGAACTGTGGCTTGAATTCAGAGTTTGGGGGTCGTCTCACAAACTGTCTGCGGCCCTTGGACCCAAAAAGAACAATTTTACTCTCATCAGTCCACAAAATATTCCTCCATTTCTCTTTGGGCCAGATGACATGTTCTTTGGCGAATTGTAACCTCTTCTGCACATGTTTTTTATTTAACAGAGGGACTTTGTGGGGGATTCTTGCAAATAAATTACCTTCACACAGGCATCTTCTAACTGTCACAGCACTTACAGGTAACTCCAGACTGTCTTTGATCATCCTGGAGCTGATCAATGGGTGAGCCTTTGTCATTCTGGTTATTCCTCTATCCATTTTGATGGTTGTTTTCCATTTTCTTCCACGCGTCTCTGGTTTTTTTTGTCCATTTTAAAGCACTGGAGATCATTGTAGATGAACAGCCTATAATTTTTTGCGCCTGTGTATAAGTTTTCCCCTCTCCAATCAACTTGTTAATCAAACTACGCTGTTCTTCTGAACAGTGTCTTGAACGTCCCATTTTCCTCAGGCTTTCAAAGAAAAAGCATGTTCAACAGGTGCTGGCTTCATCCTTAAATAGGGGACACCTGTTTCACACCTGTTTGTTCCACAAAATTGATGAACTCACTGACCGAATGCCACACTACTATTATTGTGAACACCCCCTTTTTACTTTTTTTTTTTTTTTTACTAATAGCCCAATTTCATAGCCTTAAGAGTGTGCATATCATGAATGCTTGGTCTTGTTGGATTTGTGAGAATCTACTGAATCTACTGGTACCTTGTTTCCCATGTAACAATAAGAAATATACTCAAAACCTGGATTAATCTTTTTAGTCACATAGCACTACTATTATTCTGAACACTACTGTGTAATCCACATGTATTCTTTCAAAGTAATCCTACCCAACTTTGGAAGTAATCAATAAATACAACAACAAACAGGACACTGCTTGCATGCCTATGGACAATTCAAAGACTTTTACAAAGATAGTTTGAAGAATATCATATAAATCACACACACAAAAAAAAAAATCTATATTTTGTCCTTATTGCACAGCCCACTGTGAAGCCAGCATGGCTTTTAGCATTGCACACCAGAATGTGAAAATGTGAACGTCTGCAGGCATCAAATTGAACGGCATAACAGAAATGTAGCCTTTTTGTAGATTAATTCCTTGATCTTATTTTTACTCCAAAAGCATCCTTTCAAAAGGAGCACCGCGGCGGGGATGAAAAACAAACCGACAACACCTTGTTGTCAACATCTTAATTGTTGAACTTCTTTCATGTTGAGTAACTTGAGATTTATTTCAGGGCATGAGAAGAAGCGAGTAAAGAAGGTAAGTTCAGACTCCTCCTTTAAGCACCTCTTCATCTATTAAGATTATATTATATATTATAGCTTCAAAGATAATTATTTTTTGTTATTTCTTATTCTTTTGTACTAGAAATCACATAGTGCTGCCTTTTTTCCTTCTGCTTCCTTCTTAATAAATTACCACTTTTATCTCTTGTCTTAATATAACGGCAAATTAAAATTCATTGAATTTTAACGTGTTCATTAGGCTCTGAAGGTGAGCACTCTGTGAGAGCTTGTGCTGTTTCAGAGGTACTCGTCTTCCTCTTTATGCTGAATGACATATAGAGATAAAGTGGGAGAGAAGTGAATGTTAACGAGTTGGTGGAGGCTGAAACAATTTCCGTTTGCAGAATGATTTTTCTCTTATTATAGAGTATACCAGCGCCATTTTTCATGTGGCACATAGCTGTGAATATGCATCACACAAACTGACTGCAGCTGCATCCCAACTGACAAATAACGCACAGCTATGTCTGTGTCCCAATTTGAATCCAAATTGGATCACACCATTTCTTCCACAAACAGAGGTTCAATTTCATTGTCAACAAGAGCATTCTGAGATCTCTGCTGTCCACCAATCAGGATCTGGATCACCTCCAAAATTCAGTGGAGTCTTCCATGGCCTAATATCTATCTGTGGTGAAAATTTGGTGAGATTCCATGAAGTTGTTTTGACGTAATCCTTAAAAGTCTATAAAGTGAAATCCTGAGTCTGAATCTGGATCTGGATCATCTCTAAAATTCAGTGGAGTCTATCATGGCCTAATATCTATCTGTGGTGAAATTTGGTGAGATTCCATGAAGTTGTTTTGACGTAATCCTTAAAAGCCTATAAAGTGAAATCCTGAGTCTGAATCTGGATCCAGATCATCTCTAAAATTCAGTGGAGTCTTTCATGGCCTAATATCTATCTGTGGTGAAAATTTGGTGAGAATCCATCAAGTCATTTTGATGTAATCCTTAAAAGCCTATAAAGTGAAATCCTGAGTCTGAATCTGGATCCAGATCATCTCTAAAATTCAGTGGAGTCTTCCATGGCCTAATATCTATCTGTGGTGAAAATTTGGTGAGAATCCATGAAGTTGTTTTGACGTAATCCTTCAAAGCCTATATAAAGTGAAACTTGATCTAGAATCCGGATCCAAATCTGGATCACTTCCAAAAATTGAATGGGGTCTCCCATGGTCTAATATCTATCTGTGGTTAAAATTTTGTCAAAATCCATGCAGTAGTTTTGACATAATCTTGCTAACAGTCAGAGATACAAATAAATAAATAAATAAATAAATTACTAAACAACGGTGACTTTATTATGTCCTTGGCGGATGTAAATAATGTGTGGATTGTTTTGATGGATAATTATTTTCCTTCATCGTACTGAATAAAGACCTGAGCCAGAAGGCAAGACTCTGGAGTTATTACTCGATTTCTGCTCCTATCCTCACCTATGGTCATGAACACCTGGATCTAAGTTTTCATGCAGGGAAATTGCAAACCCAGATATTCAGCTTCTCAAGTGCTGCCATAAGGGTATCCACTGATGCCACACAAACCACAGCATTCAAGAAGTTATAACCAAAATATGACTTTTGTTTTTAGCGATTATGACTTTGAGGACCCTGAGTACCAAAGATATCCAGTTGTTGTCTTAGGTCACTGGTCAACATCCAGGTGTCACAACCATACAGCAAGACAGGCAGCACCAGAACCTGAAAGAATGTAGATCTGCATTTGCCTGCAAAGGTATCAGGATTGTCAAACACCTCTATGCAGTGACCTCATGTCTCCACAAGTTCTTGCAAGGTGTCTCTCGATCTCAAAGGCCAAGGACCCAGGCTGATATGTATGTCACACATTTATCTCAGCACTGTGCTCCCAGTGTGTAGTAGTGAATGTGAGACATTGATGTGTAAAATAAAAAAAATAAAAAATGCAGTCCATTTACTGTGTGTATTTCACTAACACATACAGAAGCAAATTGATGATGATGGCTGAGTCCTTAAAAGGCTGAATCTTAGGGCCCCTTCACACATAGTATGAATATGTACAACTCAGGTTGGAGCAGCTCGTATGAGCGAACCACAAAACATCATGCCGACAGGCAGGCGTGCACGATGCCGGTGTGACGGTTTGTGCACATGGGAACCCAATGCCACCAAGCTGCAGTGAAGAAAAATAAATAAATAAAAAATACATGTTGCAATGGTTTTGTGCACGCATGAACAAAAATAAAATTTACATGCCACCCAATTGAATTGAACCTGCTCCAAAAGCTCTGATTGCCAGTCAGAAACTTCACCACTGAGCTACTCCCTCATATCAGGAAGGAGATGGATGTATTAAAAAAAAATAAAGCCGCACACCATATAAAAACACCACATTTATCATGTGAGCAATGCAAATATGATCCATCTGTTCCTCTGTAGATGACCCATGGTCAACTGATGTACAGTCATGAATTGACATGAATGATGAAGCAGTTCTTTCTTCTCATGTCCACATCTGCTGGTCCAGACACGTGTGTTCTGCCCGATACACGTGTCTTGTGGATGCTGCCGCAGGACAGACACTGCATCATGTGGAACAGAGCTCACGTGAGTGGTGTGACAGTCAGATCGCCCACTGCATGTTCTGATCTGATGCTCTGTTTCAACCTGGGAGCAGCCTGTCAATGACCGCACTGCTGCAGCCCGTCACCACAACAATATATGTTTTTATTTATGTCCACATAAGGACAGCAAGCAGACAAACACATGTCACAGTGGGCAGTTAGTTGTTAGTTCATGTCTATCCAAACACAGTAGGTGTTGTCCAGCTGGGATGTCCAGATCCACAGCTCCCCACAGCTGCTTCTGTCGGCGGCCACACCTCCTGTCAGTTCAGCGCACACACCAATGTGTCAGTGTGTGTGTTTGCAAAGCCACACTGTTGGTGAACTTCAACAAATTTTACTGCCAGCACGACAGTGATTTTCTGCAGACTGTTTTCGTGTTGATAGTGCAAATGGCCACACATTTTCTAAGTGCCAAACGAGCGGTATTAGATATTCATGTGTGTCACCTGGAATTTGGCCAACATCTGCCACGAAATGGTTCGATGGGCTGTCACAGCGCACACTTTGTCTTTCAGCTGCTAGTGTGCACAAATAGTTGTAGCAACAGGTGTACGAGGCAGCTGCAATTTTACACGTTTTGCACACGATTCCTGCTCATGCGCATTTTATGCACAAATCCACCAAATTTAGACTGTGTGTGAAGGGGCCCTTAGTCTTGATCCAGGACAATCTCCAACCCAAACACTCTGATTCCTCACTCAGCATCTCAAGTGGTGCAATCAGAGTATCCATTGATTCTTCAAAGACCACAGCATTGTCCATGTCGTCAAGGTCAGTAAACCTTTCCTCACCAACAAAAGCAGGATGAGGAGGTTCACTTGCTTTGTGAGGGAGAATCAGCTATGACATTTTGCCCATGTGGCCCATTTCTCTGTGCATGATTCAGCACGCATGTGCCTGAGTGTTAACAACCCCAGTAGCTAGAGAAGGAAAAGGGGGCACCCAGCGGACACCCAGCAGCCACCCAGGCTTCACCTGGCTGTGGCAGATAGATGGTTATTTTAGAGATGTGGTAATGGACCAGTTGTCTCCCTGTCTGGTTGCCATCCAGGACCCAAGGTGGTTCTGTGGTGTTGTGGATGCGGCAAAGTGTAGCAACAGAGCATGCTCCCAGACCTGACTTGACTTGATTATGGCATGATATTGTGTTCTTATTTTTGAAAAACAGATATTGAAGTGACCTTGGACAAAAGAGTTTCAGCAGAAATTCAGCCGTAGGTGTCAGTGAAAACTGATTTTTCTCAGCTGTTGGGAATTCAGGCAGCACAGTGGCTCAGCTCTGCTTCAGAACAGGTCATTTCTGTGAGGAGTGAGCATGTTCACCACCAGTTTATGTGGGTTCCCTGTGGGTTCCTCTGAAAACTGGGATAAACTCCAACCCACTAGAAAAACTAGAGTCAGAAAATGGATGAAAGAAAGTAGGGAGTTCATGTTTTTATTTTTGATAATGTCTCGTACAAATAGTGGGTTTGTAGCCTGACCTCTTCACCGAGCTGCTCTCTGAGCAAATAGCAACAGAGACCAGATTAAATACCAGACCATGAAAACCTTTTGCCATCAGAAAACTCAAATCAGGAAGCAGTGTGGTTGCAGAGCAGAGAGCAAACCTGTGATTTAGTTACATGCGTTCTATAATATTGGTGCTTATTCTAACCAGCATCCAAGCACATAACTTAGAATGCATACGCATCTTGTCATCTTGTCATCTTGTTCAGTGCCATGTGATGTGGCAGCTGACTGACTCCTCCCATCCCATGAAAACCTACAGGTGTGCTGCCTCATCAGGTCTACTCATACTCATCCATGTGCTTTAAAGATTTGCATGTAGAATCAAATCCTCACCAGAAAACCTCTCACTTGAGTTTGCAAAATTAGTGTCGCTGTGCCAGCTACTGATGCACCAACGGGAAGGACAGATGAAATTCTCTTTTACTCAGTGACTAAATGCAATTCATCTGCATCCTGCATCCTACCTACACACATTATACCCAGTGTAAATAGCAAAGTGGAGTTGTACACACCTCACTTACATACACTTGTAGTATGTCCTTCAGACTGTGCATTTGGGCCTCAGAGTGTCCACTATGGATCTGATGTATAAAAGGTTTATGTGTTTTAAAAAAGGACACAAGCACACTGGCAAAGAAAGGGAAAAAAACAAACTAACCTGCATGCTGATTTACTAACAGTGCACTGAGGATTTTGTCTTTCAAATGCAGAAAAGAGTGCATATTGTCCATTTAGTTTGTTTGTCTTCATGGATATGCAATTTGGGGCTTGTCCACCTGAGTGCAGAAAACTATGGGAGGGAGCATGCAAATATGTAAGGGCCCCTTCACACATAGTACAAATGTGGTCGGGCATTTTCCCAACCACATTTTACAGGACAGTGATGGTACCTCAGTGGTAAAGTTTCTGGCTGGCAGTCAGAGCTTTTTGAAAGTGCAGGTTCGAATCCTGTGGATGGCATGCATTTTTTTTTTTTTTTTTTCACACCACTTGATCGGCCTGCGTTCCCGTCCATCGTGCACATCTGCCCGTCGGCTTGATATTTTCGTGGTTCGCTCGTATGAGCTGTTCTGCCGTGATTTGCCCTGATTTGTACTTTGTCGTACTATGTACAAATGTCTCCATGCACAACAGGTGGACCATAGTACAATTTGTTGTGACTCACTGTCATTTCTGTCATTGACGTGTCACACAAACACACACACATGCACATCTTGGAGTGTGTGTCAGACAATACACAGTTAGCTCTGCACAGGAGTGTGCACTTTGTGCGCACAGTTGTCTGTGTACATTCTGCCAGCAGAACACAGCATAATTATTAGCTAGTTTGCTTAAATGCCATTGATGGAAAAATAATTAAATATAAATGTAAATTTAGCACTCATTTGCTGTAATTTTAGTAAATCAGGTCCAATATGTTATCAAGATAGAGTCCATGATGCCTTTGCCTCCTGGGGCTTTGTAGCAACAATAAAAACATGATTACAAGGCTAAATATAATGCAATGCTAAAATACCCTCGGTCGTATGAGCATTGCAGTTGTTTAAATAATTATTAAGATCCTAATGTCTCGTGTACAAGTTTTACATGTTCAATAAAGCCACTCATCAATCAATCAAAAACAATATTTACATTTTAATAGGAGTGGACTTATGCTGAGCACAGACAGACGGACGGTCAGACACAAAGTCTTCACAATGCCCTATGGTCATATCTGATGGCCTCGGGTAAAAATCTGAATTTAGAGATGTTGCCATGTGCAGTTTCTTTGAAATAAAAGGTCTACTTTTGACATTGTAAGTACCCATAGATCTTGACAGTCTGAAGGATTTATTAAAATTTATATCCATACTGTGAACTCCCTGTGGACTATGGCCTACAGAGTATGGGGTCATTAATTCACTCCTGCTGGCTTTTCACCTTCTGGTTTTGTGCTGAGGGAAAGACAATGACAGTGAGAGGATTGGATAGAGAAAACAACAGAGTTCATCAGGTCTTGGCCCACTGTGAAGTGAGCAGAGTGTGAAGGCTGGGTGTGTGCTGAGATTGGAGGGTGATGAGAAAAATCAAGGACAGGCGCCTGTGCCTTCCCTAACTCTGTTAGGCCAGACTGGCATTTTAATAAGGGCTGGTGAATACCACTGCTTCATCCCCCAGGGAAGCTGAGCACACACATTCAGTCACATGCAGTATTCAGAGGGATGCAGAGGCATAAATCTTGCGTAGGTGTGCAACCCTGCGTGCCGGCTTCGACACCGGGTATATAAACCCTGCAAGTCTACGTTTTCTAAATGATATAGAGTCAGCCTGCTGAATGTGTTGCAGATATTAACTTATTTCACAGGTAAATGCATAAACAGTAGATTAAGTCACTGACAGAGATGGCCACCAGAGAAAGCCTTGCTCATATTGTAATGCCATTACTGTCCATAGAAGAGCAGCAAAGGGCAGGTCATGCAAATACAAGAGTGCTTTCAAAATCTCTCGTGTCAGGTGCAGAGTCCACTGACAACAAGGAGTGGAAGGGAATGGAGAGAGTGCAGAGACTGTGGATGGTGCAAGGCCTCCATCAGAGTGGACTGTGGATCACCATGACGTCTCCAGTCCAGAACCGGAGAATCATCTATGGAGAGTAATGCAGATAGATGAATGCTGGCTCTTATTGACCAGTACAGTTGAAAGCAGAGTTGCACAGAATGTTCACACATTCTGCTTCTGCTATCGATTGAAGAGTGGATGCAGCTGGCGTTCCGGGTGTGCTGATTGGATTGCTGTTGTCCCAGTCGTTATAATCACCAACATCCACTGCTGACAGTCATCAAAACAGACTGTATTTTGATTTTTCTTTCTTCTTTTATAGTAAATGTCTGTTCAGATATATTAGGACCCAGAAATGTCAATGTGAAGATGTTCATGTGGCAGACAGGAATTAATTTACTGATAAAGAACATGACCCAGCCGCACTAATGGAACAGTCATGACCAAAGTCATTATTACCTCTGCCAACTCCATAAGCAGGTCTAGGGTGGGGCTTAATGGGGATGTAGCCTTCCCAAGTATTGCGTAGCACCACAGAGCAGGGAGCTCAGTGCCAGAGGAATTAGGTCAGACTTGGATTCATTTCCAGGTCCTTCTGCCTGTCACTTCATCTGCATTGTTCCAGTCCATCCACCTAGACATGGGTCCAAGCCTTGGCTGGGGAAGTAACCTGCCTTCGACTGGCATCACATCCAAGGTATCTGGTGAAAACCTCAGGCTCCAGTTCAAAGTATATAAGACTTGTTCTTTTTTTTTACATCTGTAAGTTATGCTTGTCAAGAGAAATTGCTGTCCTTCCATCCATCCATACAGCAAAATGTTCCATGTCCTAAAACACAAGAACCGGAAATTGGATTTTTTTAATATATTAACCCTCTGGGGCCGACACTGTCGTATACGATGGCTAGGGACACATTTTACTAAATTATAAATAATGTTTTAATGATATAAGATAGAAACTTACTTTTTTTTGCTGAAAAGTTAACTCTGCGGACTTTCGGCCAGCCATCCACCATCTTTGCATTCCTCAAAGAAGCTGTGTGATGATGTGCGCAATGTGAGTCTCCAATTGGAATTGGTTCACTGTCACATGATTTTCCAATATCCAATCATAGGGCAGAACAGTCTCACATGGTATCCCAAAGATCGTTTCTAGGTGTAATGTGTTACTCTGTGGCATGTGAATGCTGTCGGAATAGCCCCATGGCTGATGGCTCCATGTGTAAAAGTGCAGCGTTGCACATATGAATGAAGGAGATCAGTGTAAGAGGGTCTCTTACAACCTCATGTGGTCGAACAAAGATTGTCACTGAGAGAATTGATTCACTTTGTTGGCCAGGGAATATTGTTGAATAAAGCCCCTTTCACACCGGGGGTGCTCCCGGTTGCTCCCAGTTGCGCCGTGCGTCATTATGATGACGCCGCGTGGAAGCAACTCAGTGTCGAGACGATGCAGCTCGGCGCCACAACAGCGCGAGGGCACAAAGGAGGAAGCAAGTCGGGCGCCGAAAAATTAAACCTGTTTAATTTTTTTGGCGTCCTGTGCTCGACGCAGAAAGGAAGTGGTTCCAGTGCAAGTCGGGGCAAAGAGGCGTGATTCGGGGCAAAGAGGCGTTACCCGGCGTGACTCAAAGCCAATTTATGATTCCTGCTGTGTTCCATTGTTCCCACAGTATAAATCACACAGGATTGTTTTTATATCGTGTACTTAATGCAGTAAAAACTACACGCTGAAGAAAAAAAAATGCAGACTGAATGCCAGAAATATCCAGTAAAAAGAACATGAGCAGCCAGACTGTGCACTCTCACTTCTCTGTGCAGAGAACCTGCAGGCTGCATTCTCACCGCCTCTCTGCCCCCTGCTGCGCACACCTGACACAGAAATTCCTGCGTCGTCATGACGCCACAGGGAGCAATTGGGAGCAGCCTCGGTGTGAAAGGGGCTTAAGCCTCTCTTGCTCTCACTCATAAAGTGCCAATTACGCATTTGAATGAAAGGGGGGGGGGGGGGTGTTAACAGGGCCTCAAACTGTGAAGAGAGGCTGTTTACATGCTGAAACACATTCCAAGAGAGAGTCAAACTCCATTTAGGTAAAAAGTTTGTTATAAGCTTTGCATAATAGCAGACAGAAATTGCTTTGAGATGTGGCATAAAGACAAAACGCATAGACCATTGTGTATATATTGTTCAAAATGTGCATTTGAGTTTATTTTAGAATGTTTATTTTTTTAGATTCTTTGTACAAGACCCCAACTTACCTTTATAAAGTGTCTAAATAGTTGTTTATTATAGTTTGCTGTTTGCTTTGATTAAATATGTGTGAAAATAATTTTTCGCTTTATTTTTTCTTTTCTTATTTCTGATTGTAAACCTTTATTACACTTATAGAACACTACTATGACATATATATTCTGAAAATACAGGTTGTCCTGAAAAAAAGATATACCACTTGATTGTGGGATGCAGGGAGAGCTTATAACAGCAATAATAAAACATTTATGCCAGGCGAGTGAACTGTCCAAAAATGCCATCGGACCCCAGAGGGTTAATACTGGAAAGGTCAAAGATCTGCCTACCAAAAATACATAACTGACATTTATCTATTGGGGCTTTCACACCGGAAGTGTCAGCCACAGCAGAAGCATCGGGAATCAGTCTAAAAAGCATTATTTTCAATGAGATGCATCGCGTTTTTGATGCGGCAGAAGTGTCCTGCTTGCACCTCTGCATCGTTAATGTTACGGGTCTCTTCGGGTGTTCTTTCATCCATGTTTTTATATCGCTTTACTCCAACTTAGGGTCACGGAGGAGGTGGAGCCTATCCCAGTCTGTAAATAGACAGACAAACACGATGGTGTTCTTTCAGCATGGGAAAATTAAAAAAGTCAGACGGGACAACTTCTGGAATGTGAAAGTGATAAGATTGTCATGCTGATGAATTGTCTTTTCCAGGATGAACCCATTACATTCACACAGCTTTTGTAAAGTCAGTCGGGGTTGACAGTGTGACAGTTGCCATGTTCCAAACATTCTGTGAGGACTATACCATCCCATCTGCACTTGATGCTTTGCATCTGTGGCTGCTATGGGGCGCCCCCTATGGGCCTGGTCATGTGACTTCATTGTGGTTGGCTCTTCACCCTTCCATCCCCTCACTTATCTTCTGACTGTCCTGTTGCCATGAACAACACCCATCCATCGACAAATGTTCCATTAAAGGCGACTGTACACATGCCAGACACTGCAGACAAAAAGTGTTTGGTGTAGCAATTGTCAGTAAGTAAAGGATTATTCTCATACCACTTTCACTTCAATATCTTTTTGTCATTGAAATAATCATGTAGGAGGCAGAACCTTTCAGCTGACCCTCGTAAAACCAAGTATTTTTCAGTTTCACAAAGATTCAAGATACAATTCTGTGTGGACGCAAACAAGAACTGTAACAAAGTCCAGTTCTGGTTTGGATCTGCCTTTCAGTCAGCTTGTGGAGACATTCAGCAGTTCTAGCAATGCAAATGCTGTGACTAGTCAGGACTGAACAGGGCAGGAGTCCTGCCCAGATTGTCCTTTTGGGTCCAATAAGTCCCAGAAAATGAAACTAGAATCAAAACATTTGGCAGTGTGGCAGTGGAACAGAGCCTGAAATAATCAACTATTGTAGTGTGGCCACATCCTGGCAACATCACTCACCAATCATTGACCTCACTGCCAATTATCTCTCCATAATCGGGTCCTGAAGTTAAACTATTCCCAATTTGAAACCATGTGGGTGATCATAGGCAGGTTTTTTTTTTTTTTTGTAAACTTTAATTTTAAAACATGTCCCTCTCCTGACGCTAATTTGACCACAACGGTCGGTTCACAAAATCCACTATGTGACTGTTTCACTGGACCACATCTGGATGTAGTCCAAATTCTAATGAGACATTTCTCAATAATATATGTGTGTGTGTGTGTGAGTGTGTGTGAATTACTTCAATTTCCACAATTCATTTGTGTTTTATATTCTTCATTTTCATCCCTTTCTCTCTCTCTCGCTCTGTGTGTGTGTGTGTGTGTGTGTGTGTGTGTGTGTGTGTGTGTGTGTGTGTGTGTGAATTACTTCAATTCCCGCAATTTGTGTTTTACATTCTTCATTTTCATCCTTTTCTCTCTCTCGCTCTCTCTCTCTCTCTGTGTGTGTGTGTGTGTGTGTGTGTGTGTGTGTGTGTGTGTGTGTGTGTGTGTGTGTGTGTGTGTGTGTGTGTGTGTGTGTGTGTGTGTGTGTGTGTGTGTGTGTCAATTGAAAGCAAGTTTTGAAATGGTGGTGTTTTGATGAAAACCTGTGGTCAAAAATTGCACTATGGAGTGAAATTGTGGTCAAAGTGATGACACACTTCTGTGAAAAGAGCTGTAATTATGTCATACATCTCAAAATAGAAGCAAACCCAGTTAAAATGTTCTATTTGTTTCACTTTGATTAAAGGTATGAAATGTGTTAAATGTCACCAGCTGTGTATCGGTGTTTTGGTTTTTTACGAGCACTGACTTTGGATGATTATTTGGTGGCAGCAGCATGTAAATGCATTTTGGAAGCAAACTAATAATGTGACCTTTTAAGCTGACAGGTATGAGTGTGAGGTGATTGCATGCGTGCAGCTCAGTTGCTGTTTTCTTGTGATTCCTTTTCACGCAGCGTGTGAGCAGGATCAGAGAGCCGGTGACGCCGCTCGCCCTTTTACAAACGAGAACGAGATGAAACACACCCATGTGGCGATCAACAATGAAGCCGCTCTCATTAGCTTAGCCGTGTTTTTCCTCGAACGGCTGATGTTTACTTTTCTGCGTGAAATGTAACATGATGCTGCACTTGTTGTGCACAGCTGTAAATGAATCAATTTTCACACATGTACAAAAACAGAGACATGCATGAAATTGCTCTATGAAGGACAATCATGTCATTCGGTAACCAGTATCCCCTTTAGTGAGAAGAAAATAACCTTGGATTTCAATAATACATGTGAGTTATTCATTTTCCTTTCACACACCAAGAGTAATGTGCCGGCAGCTCACCGTATTTTTTATTAACACCACCAGAAGTAATTTATTTTTTCCTCCTTTTGCCTCTTTTTGACTGTACTCTTTGTGTGTCCGCAGGCATGATCACATTTTTTCTTCTTTTTTTTTTTGCTTGGAAGAAATCTTAGTTGGAGACTTTAAAATTTGGAGGTGATCAGGTGGTAATCATCAGAACGCGAATCAAATTGATTGCCAAGCAATTTCTCACATACATTAAAAAAATGGCTCATTGGATGAACTCAATTCAGTTATGTGCAAGATTCCCATCTAATAAATATATGTAGCCCTTAACTCAAATAAACGACGTCCATGCAAGATAATGTAATTTAATTTAGTTGGGACTACAAATATTTATTAGGTGGCCTCAAATCCAGTGAATCTGTGTTTTGAGTGCAACTGACTCATTGGATGAACTCAGTTCAATTATGTGCAAGATTTTCATCCAATAAATATATGTAGCCCCAACTCAAATAAACCACATCCATGCAAGATAATGTAATTTAATTTAGTTGGGACTACAAATATTTATTAGGTGGAATCAAATCCAATGAATCTATTTTTTGAGTGCAAACAAATGACTCATTGGATGAACTCAGTTCAATTATGTGCAAGATTTCCATCCAATAAATATATGTAGCCCCAACTCAAATAAACCACATCCATGCAAGATAATGTAATTTAATTGAGTTGGGACTACATATATTTATTGGTGGATTTAAATCCAGTGAATCAGTGTTTTGAGTGGAACTGACTCATTGGATGAACTCAGTTCAATTATGTGCAAGAGTTCCATCCAATAAATATATGTAGCCCCAACTCAAATAAATCACATCCATGCAAGATAATGTAATTTAGTTTAGTTGGGACTACAAATATTTATTAGGTGGAATCAAATCCAATGAATCCATTTTTTTAGTGCAAACAAATGACTGATTGGATGAACTCAATTCAGTTATGTGCAAGATTCCCATCTAATAAATATATGTAGCCCCAACTCAAATAAACCACATCCATGCAAGATAATGTAATTTAATTTAGTTGGGACTACATATATTTATTAGCTGGAATCCAATAAGTTAGTTTTTTGAGTTTATCACTCAAAGAAATGATTCATTGGCTGAACTCAATTCAGTTATGTGCAGGATTTCCTTTTGGGAAAGTGTAGTGACACGGACCCACAACAGGGGGCATACATGAATGGACAATGAAAGAGTCGAATATGAACACTTTACTGTTGTGAATGAGCACAACCAAAATACAGAGGATTACAGAATTTTGCAAACAGTCAATCCACAAAGGTGACGTGTGGGCAGGCTCGAGGATAGAAGACGTCTGTCCTGAGAGGAACCGGAACCACACGATTTCCTCCGCCACCGAACCCGGAGAATACTGGAGCCGCCAAGTCCCGAGTCCCCAGGTGGCCACTGTCTCCGAATGTCGGATCTGGTACTGCTGGCGAGGAGCAAAAACAGTGAGATGTGGGTGCGTGAACACCCAGTAACAACAATGGTGGGAATTCCACCTCCACCTCTAACACAGTTCAACTCCGGTTGTCTCTGCTGTTCGGTGTGACAAGTGAACGCCCTTCACTTTGTCACCACTCTGCACTCCGCCAGACGACAACAGTGAGTAGTCTCCTGAAACAATATCACACAATAGAAAAGTAACGTACGCACGGCACAATCACGGCTGAGGTATTATCTTCACAGGTAGAAGATATCTCGGCAACGAGGTGGAGATGACGTCTGGTTTTATGGAGTGGAATGATGAAGTGAAGATGGATGACAGCTGTCATGAGATAATGAGTGACAGCTGCCACCCCCGGCTGTGTCCGTGGCAGCAGCGCCCTCTCGTGCCTGAAGCCCGTACTTCAGGCAGGGCGCCCTCTGGTGGTGGGCCAGCAGTACCTCCTCTTCTGGCGGCCCACACAACATTTCCATCCAATAAATATATGTAGCCCCAACTCAAATAAAACACATCCATGCAAGATAATGTAGTTTAATTTAGTTGGGACTACAAATATTTATTAGGTGGCCTCAAATCCAGTGAATCTGTGTTTTGAGTGCAACTGACTCATTGGATGAACTCAGTTCAATTATGTGCAATATTTCCATCCAATAAATATATGTAGCCCCAACTCAAATAAACCACATCCATGCAAGATAATGTAATTTAATTTAGTTGGGACTACAAATATTTATTAGGTGGAATCAAATCCAATGAATCAGTTTTTTTGAGTGTACCACTCAAACAAATGACTCATTGGATGAACTCAATTCAATTATGTGCAAGATTTCCATCCAATAAATATATGTAGCTCCAACTCAAATAAACCACATCCATGCAAGATAATGTAATTTAATTTAGTTCGGATTACATATATGTATTGGTGGAATCAAATCCAATCAGTGAATTTTTTGAGTATATCACTCAAACAAATGACTCATTGGATGAACTGCAGTCCCAACAAAATTAAATTAAATTATCTTGCATGGATGCACTTTATTTGAGTTGGGTCTACATATATTTATTACATGGAACTCCTGCTCATAATTTAATTGAGTTCCTTCAATGCATCAAGGTTTTTGTGTGTACAAGGAATTTGAGCTGGTGTTATTGGTGCATAACAACAATAATATAAAAGAAAGGGAAAATACTTCTGTAAGAAGTAAAGAGTCAAATATTCAAATAGGTAAGACTATGTTCACTGCTAGATAAATATAACGTAGTGGCATGGGGCTGTGCAAAAGCATATGACTGGTGTGCAGATGTGCAGTACCTTTCAATACAGACATAGCCAATCATTAATCACTGTGACACTTGTACATAATCTCCTGTAATATTGTAAGGCCTGTATATGTTTGTAAATAATATTTTTGTGTTCTACACAGCAGAAGTTGTTCAGTAAACTGTCAAAACTCCCTCGTGCTGTTTGTCATAGATCACTGTCAAAATTCAGCCATAAATAGACCAGTTGTCAGACTCTACCCCTGTCCCCTGTGGTTGGCCTGTTCAAAGTTGGGAGAAGATGTGTTGGCCTGTTGAATTTATAATGTAATCGGAGCTTGAGGGAAACAGATTTCAAGCAATGAATGCAGCCCCCTTCTGGAGAGCGTTATGAAAATAGCACAATCATAGTTTTTCAAGAATGGAGTCACTGGCTATGTCTAAATTCAGGGCTGCATCCTTTTAAGGCTGCATGTGTTGGCCCCATGTGTGACGTGACAAGGTTGTCTCATTTTGAAGGCTCCTTGTAATGCAACCTTGTTTCCCCTGAACACAAAGGATACAACAAGTCTACCCTTCATGATGTACACAATCCCAAGAGTCATTGACCAATTCCTTTCTTTCTTTTTAAATGATTGGATTAAAACAAGACTTTCAGTCTCCACATATACAATAATAATAAAAAAGTACTGAAAAGTGATTGCTAAACCACAGGTCATGTCCACTGTGCCAGCTTGTCTACGTTGCTAGGTGACAGGGGTAGGGGTGGGATAAGCTAATAACACAAATGTAAAATGCTCTGTGGACTACAGTCTCATTTCAGAAAGACTCGTTTGGACGCCATAAAATCAAATAGCCAGATCTTCAAGGCATGAGAATTTTCCGAATTTTTCCTGAATTCCCAATTTTTAGGACAATCTGGACAACATACTCCTGACTTTTTTCAAGCATCTGCTTGGGTGCCAAAGTAAGGTTTAAAACGGGTCTAATTTTGCCTCAAACTCAGATGTTCTTACAGTGGGCCCCAGAACCCCCAATTTTTAGAACGTCTCAGTCTTGTATCTAATTTTGTAGCCCCTGTCTCAATTCAGGGGCTGCAAAGGATGCAGTCCCTGAATTGAGACACAGCCTTTGACCCCTATGTACTACATTGTAACAAAAAGTTCTGCAGGCAAACTGATCATTTATGTACTCAATATGTGGGGGAGGGTGGTTCACTCCATCTTCACGAGGGGGGAAGCTCCTTTAGCATTTTGCAACTCTGTCATAAAACCAGCGTCTATTCAGTGTGAGACGTTTTGTGCATAGGGTAGAGTCGCTAGTGCACAGGAGGTGAACTGACAATTTATACATTACATATGCCCCCCCCAAACACACACACACACAAACAGACAAGGGGCAAGGTCTAGCATTTTGCTCATGTTTAAGATGGATTAACTTTCAAGGGACATTCAAGGGATCTTGTCCTCGGGACTATCCAGTCCTGTCTATGGTTTTGTTACTCACAATGGGCCGTCTAGAAGTGAACCAATGTTATTAAAGGCATCCATAACCACGTATTATGATGTCACTGAATTGCAAAGAAACACTTTGCATGGATCAGTGTCAAACACGAAAAGCACAGGTGTTTTCTTCTAATTCTGTGTGTTGAGCTCGAATGTCAACATGAGTGACACGGTCCTTTAAGCTGCTGTCACATGATTGAGAGCTGTGTTAGCAAGCAGGTGTGTGTGTGTATCTACTAATATGGCCACTTAGTCAACATACTGTACCTGTGTGTAGGTTACGGCTCATTCCTTCACATTATTGGAATTGCTCGATGGGCATTGACGGCGAGGATGTAATGAATAAAAGTGGACAGAGTGCTGACTCAGTCCAATCGATAAGTCACCTCTTCTGAAGCATCAAACACCACAGACGGGCAAACATGGAACAGCGAAAAGAACACACAAAAGAGGAGCAGCTGATGCTCACCAGAGAGTGAGAGAGAATACAAAAATGAATGGAGGGATGAATAAGGTCTATCTGATGAAAGGGTTAAGTGCTTTCATCTCTTCCCCTAATGGCTCCTGGGGCTTCTCCTCTAGAGGGTGAGTTTGTTTTCTATCACCAGCATCGTGGAAGATACATGCTTGAACCTTTTTTCTTCCCACCCCAAATGCATTTTATTTGTACTTTACTGCACAAACAAACTGGGTCTTTATAATCCGTGGCCTCATTCAGTCCAGCGCTCATAGAAAGAACATTTGTCTTGCTCTATGTCGACATGCTGAAATCCTAATTGTTGCAGCCTTTTGAGCAATAAACACTTTTTTCATTGCTGTTTTGTTGCAACATGCAGTCTGGCAGCAAGAAGAAGTGACTTTTGCTCATTTTAAATACAGAAAGCATTTAACTTTGAAAAGAATTGCATAAGCTGCAAGTTAACAGCTTTGGAGATTGAATGATCTTCAGCATCTCCACGCTGGCTTACGTAACCTGTTCCACACATCTAAAGAGATTTTGGCTTTTTTTCTTTGTGTTTCAATGGTGAATGTGAGAATAAATGCCACATTAGCTTTCCCTCTGGAGAAAAAACAAAACATGAGTCGATGGTCAGGCTATTTTCATCGTGTTTTGGAATACTACGAGGAAGCAGATGCCAGTGGCGGCTGATGTGCAACCCAAACACGTTCTGATCCAAAGGAATCCACATTTTGGCACGACTGAGATGATGTCTGCTCTGCATGCAGAAGATTTTCTTGTACATGTGGAGGAGTTCACCTTCAGTGAACATTCTGACATTTCCTTTTATTATTATTTTGCCATGGAAGTTATATGTGGATTCCTGCACTGTTCAGCCATTACAGTTATCATTGTTAGAGAGATGTGTGACCACAACAGGTCCTTTTCAGTTGAATCAACAGGCACAGAAACATACATATTAAACATATACAAACATATTACTCCAGATTTTTGGACTCATCTGTCCAAAACTGTGCCATGAAGGGGAAACCATTTATATAATACATCAGTATTTAAGTTGGGTTTATTTTGAAATGTGGTTCTCCTGCTTCCTGCAATAAATAAATACGTAAATAAATAATTTGGCACATAATTTATTTATCATGCAAACACAGTGTTAGCAAGCAGAGGCTAATGTGCTCATAAGTGTTAATGTACAAGGCACAGATAACTCAAGAGTAAAATGTTTCTTGTCACCACTGAATGAACCAAAACATCTAAGTATGAAACATGTACGTTTGCGTTTTTTCAGTTTGAGAGCATGATTTATTAATTTCACTCATTCTTGAAGATTCAGCACATCCTCTCCATTAAATTCTTCTTCTTGTTTTACAGTTTTTGGCATCCAACTTAATGGTGCATAACCACTGACATCTGCTCAGGAGTGTGGATCAGACAGTACCTCATGCAGATCAGTAGATAGATCAGTATTTTCACATGTGCACATTGAGCCATCTTGTGGCCACTGGCCATAGATGACAATGCAGAATTTTTGACATATGTCACTTCAAAATATATGTTACAGGCACAGCCCAAAAAAAGAGACTGACAGTCCACAAAATATTGTACTTAAATTGACCTTACATTATACGTTCCATCTGCCTTGCATATAAGCTGATGCAATGCAGGTAGAGACTCTCACATCACAACCTCCAAAGGTTTTTCAGCCCACACTTTTTTGTTAAATTTGTTGCTGGTTTTGCACGATTCAGTTTATTTATCATAGTCCATTGTCATTTCTGTATTGATGACTTCCATCAAATTTTTGCGAAGTGAAGGAGTGGATATGGAGAGGACACTGTGCATTGTGCAAGACTATAGCTGGTGACAGAAGGAGGGAAAGGAGAAGGTGGATGATCCATCAGCTGACCTTGTGAGTTTAAAGTTTTCAGCTGTATAGCTCCTTGGAGAGTCTTATTCAGGAATTACAGGAGGAAGATGCACCGGGACATTTTAATTTGTTACGCTACAGGATACAGTGTTGTGCAGTAGCATTCCACCTGCTGTGAGGCTGACATTAACCAGAGTGTTTGCTGCTACAGGTGAGATAACATTTTACTTTTGGGATGAATAGTGGTTCACGTGAGTGTCGTTAGCAAATAATACATACATCTGGGTTCAGTGTTGTACATTATCTATTATTCTGTGTCATTACACATTGATATGCAGGTGCATGAACCATAGAGGAGATGCAGTGTGATGTGTACACACATTGCATCTGTACTACACTTGCTTTAGAGCATCACAATTTGGAGCATGTTCTAAATTTTGCTCATGCATTGTGTTCACCCAAAAAACACAGACACACTGTGTTGTGTTTGTGTTCCATCTGTGAAACACACAGTAATGTTTTAGACAGAGTATGTACACAACATACAGTGTTTAGCCGACATTGGGATCTTGATGACTTTCTTTTGTTGCAGTTTCTTTGTTTGTTTCATAATGCAAAATCTCAGTGTCCATGGTGCATTACTGGCTACAAAACCTAACCATTTTAAGTCAGTATTTAAAATTAGATATGGTTGTTATAGAAAGTACACTAGCATGCTTTTCACCAAAGTTATGGATTTGACTATACTGTGCAAACACATAGAGTATATGTGGTTGTCATCAGCCTGCTCCAGTGAATTGTCTGGAAAATTAGACTTTACGTTTGTGAGACTTCCACCACAGGAGCAAATTTTGCTGCCTGTACTGAATCCACGTCACTTCTCCTTTTGTGAACAACTCTCTCAGAAAGTGATACCAGCTTTAGCTGAAACAAATTAGAGAATCTAAAAAAAGAAAAATCACAGGAGTTCCCTTAAAAAGCACAAATAAATACACTCATGCCTCTGTATAATCCTGCAGATATAGTTTGTGTAAAATAATGTTACATCATCATCTTCCTCCTGTCTTTCTGTCACTGTGTGCCAGGTTGTGTGTAGCACAGCCCTGCCCTCAGTAGTGGAATTCAGAAAATATAAAAGTAATGAAACTGCTTGGAAAGGAACATTCCATAAGAACTGATATTTTAGCAAAAACCTGATGGATTTGAATCACGTGTACTTGCATGAGCCAACCTTGAACCTTCGTGCGCATGCGTGAATTTTTTCACGCCTGTCGATTGCGTCATTTGCTGGCAAGCAGCATTTGTGTGAGGACGTGTGTCATGCTCTCTGCGGATTTTCATTGCAAGGAAAATGGCAGAACGACTGGAGCAGCGCTACTGCATCAAATTTTGCCAGAAACTGGGCGACAGCCAGGTGGAAACCATTCGGAAGATTCAGACGGCTTTCGGTGACGATGCTATGGGCATCACACAGGTTAAAGAGTGGTACAACCGGTTTAAAGACGTCCGCACAACGGTGGAGAGCGAGCCACGTCAGCCATCAACATGCTGAAATGACCAGGTCATTTCCAAAGTGAATGCTGTGGTGATGCGGGACCGTCGTGTGACTATCCGAGAAATTGCTGAAGAGGTGGACATCAGCACTTTTTCGGCACATTCCACTGTGACAGAAGATTTGGCCATGAAAAGAGTTGCAGTGCCGAAGGTGTTAACGGCGGAGTAAAAGCACCTCCGTGTTGAAGTCTCAAAGGACATGCTGGACTCCGAAAAATGATGCCCAGCTCTTCCACAATTTCTCGGATAGTCACACGACTGAAAAGCCACCGAAAGACGTCTGAATCTTCCGAATGGTTTCCACCTGGCTGTCGCCCAGTTTCTGGCAAAATTTGATGCAGTAGCGCTGCTCCAGTCGTTCCACCATTTTCCTTGCAATGAAACTCCGCAGAGAGCACAACACACGTCCTCACACAAAGGCTGCTTGCCAGCAAATGACGCAGTCGACAGGCGTGAAAGAATTCACGCATGCGCACAAAGTTTCAAGGTTGGCTCATGCAAGCACACGTGATTCAAATCCATCAGGTTTTTGTAAAAAATAAAAAGGTCGAATACTTTTCTAACAGACCTCGTATGTCCCAGTAACACATTAAGAGTTGTACTCTGTGACAGCGTTTCGATCTAGTTTAGACTTATTTGATATCTTGTCTCATCCTTCACTTCACTTCTTTCACTCACTTGTTCTCTTTTCTCTGTTTCTGTTATTTTTGTTGAGCTCACCACCACTTCGCCATGTTTTGGCGTCTTGACAGCGAGCGGTTTCGCCTGTCATGTCACACTTGTGACTGACTGTCTGATGAATCGTACTCCGGTTATAGGCTCCCCCAACACCTCCACCTGTCACAATCCGGACTCTGCTCACGTCACCCGGCATTACTTTGACTTCCTGGTGTCGTCTTGTCCTCCTCAGCAGCACCCTGACTTTCCACTCAGTTGTTGGGTTTTTGCTCTCATGTGCCACCATTTGTGTTTCAGTCGTGTATCTCTGTGCTGGAGACACTCCATCACTGTCTTATACTCTGTTATTTTAGCATAAGGTAATTTTGTGTAATAACACTGTCTTCTGTGGTAAATGAGTTAGCCATCTGGTGTTTAGTTGCAGGCTTTTTGCATTTAAATTTTTTCCCCAAAAACTTCCCCTCATTTTTATTGTCTTTTGTCAATGAGAGTGTAATCTTAACAGCAGCTGTTTTACACTTTTTTTCATTAAGCTCTGTGTTTTCCAATCTCTTCCCCCCACCGAGGAGCCCATCCAACTAATCAGAGCGCCTGTGCCGACGGACACAGTGTTAAAATTAAGTTATGCTAACAAGGAGCAGGGCACGCTGCAGTAATGGGTCCTTGACTGATTGACAGGCCTATTCTCTGCTCCTCCCGAGTGACAAGGCTGCAGTCGCTGCGACAACGTAGGAAATGAAAGATGAATTACTATCCCAGCCATGTCACCTCCACAGGGGATGGCAGAAAGGAAAATACAATCACACTCACCATCAAACACACAGATGCACAAAGTCACAATTTCCATTTAGCTCCATGCACCATTCTGAACCCCAGCGTGGTTTGTCCCCGCTATTATCCCGGCTTTCACCTGATCAGAAAATGACATCCACCCAGGCTGTTTAAACCAGTATACACACACAGACACACAAAAGAGCTGTCTGCTGAGTATGTAAGCATTTACCACACAGGCAAAATGAACCACCAGCTTAGAGGTGTGAAACTTGGAGTGTTTCTCTTTTTGAATCCTCCCACAACAGACTGGTGATAGCCCGGAGAATGAAAGGATTTTTTTTTTCATCCAGGAATTTCCAACCTACAAAGGGAAGAAAGAAAACGGTCCTGAAGCATCACGGGGAGAGACATGTAAAATGTCCTAACATAAACTTTGATAGTGTTTGATCGGTTTCTCTTATGAGAAGGACATACAGCATTGGTCAGTAAAGGTGTCAGGCGATGACGGATTGAGTAAACTGATTAGCAGCAGATAGAAATAATTTCTGTAGTGGCAGATATCGCTTCATCTGTTGATCTCCGGTGGATTTGAGGACCTGATAGATGGATGACTTCACATTTCCGCTGGCGACACAAAGAGCCACTTTCAGTAGAATGATTTTTTCCAGTTTCTAGACAAGCAGTGGGGAGCCAGATTTGAGCGGGATTCGCCAAGGTCTGAACTCAAATGTGGCTAGACTCTGGCTTACTCTGGGATCATAACATCATACTTCTTCACTATGTTTGTGAGATGACAGCATCTTCTCACTGTGCTGGCATTCAGTGCGATTGCAACGGTGAGGACATCAAACAACATTCTTTGTCTGCAGCTCCTTCTTGCCAAGAGAATCTGCAAGTACACTCTAAAAGTGCACACAGTGTGCTGTCTTTTTCTTCAGTCTAGAACTTTTTGTGGTTCATCTCTGTACTTCTTTGAAAATTCTAATCTGGCCTTCTGATTCTTGCTGCTGATGAGCGGTTTGCATCTTGTGGTATGGCCTCTATGTTTCTGCTCTCTGAGTCTTCTTCCAACATTGGATTGTGGTATCTTCACCCCTGCACTGTGGATGTTGTTGGTGATGTCACATACTGATGTTTTGGGGGTTTTCTTCACAGGTCTCACAATATTTCTGTCATCAACTGCTGTTGTTTTCCTTGGCTGACCTATGTCCATGTCTGTTGCTCAGTACATCAGCAGTTTCTTTCTTTTTCAGGACATTCCATATTGTTGTACTGGATATGCCCGATGTTTGTCCAATGACTCTGATCCATTTTCCTTCTTTTCTCAGCTTCATCATGGCTTGTTTTTCTCCCATAGACAGCTCTCTGGACTTCATGTTGTTTTATTCTCTTTAACAAGAAATACAGTCTTCATAGGTTAAACCCAAAGCTAAAACCTACACTAGTCATGCAGAGCTATTTAGTGTTGGAACATTCTACCTAAAAGGCAACACCTGGGCAACAAGAAACACCTGTCAGTCATCTGTTCCAGTAATCTTTCTCGCTTAAAAAATAGGTGGGTTCAAACAAAGGGTGGTATGTCATGAACTGTTTAACACATCTAGATGTAAATACCTGGAAATAAAAGCTGGAATTCTGAACTCTTGTGTCATATTCATCTTTTGACCGCAAATCCAAAACTCTTCAGGGAACAACAACAACAAGGACAAAAAAGGAACTTCCCTTGTTGTTCCAATACTTTTGGAGGAAACTGTATATACCAGGAGCAAACTGGGGATTAAAGCTTAGTGTGTAGGATTTAGTGTCATCTACTGGTGAGGTTGCAGAGTGCATTCTGCCATTGTCACCCATTATTTAGTTTCCTTTGATATATTTGTTTCTTTGCAATGGGAATTTGTGCTTCCTTTCCTTTTATTGTGATGGACAATATGTCTCCATTCTCCATTTCACAAAAATAAGGGTTGGAAAACTTGTTAGCCTGCACTAACGAGGAGTAGACAGTGCAAGGAAGAGCAACCATTGATTCTTCTTTTTTCTTCAGTCTTTTCTGCCTCGCTGCAAAATGTGAAAGGTGAAGTAAATATGTCCCTCCTGGGCTGCTCTGTCAACATGCCACTGCACCGTGACGGCCTCCATGAGGGCTCTGTTTGCATGTAGATATGAAGGGCTCATTCTAAGCTTATAAGAAAAATAATTATTCATTGTTGCAGGTAATTACACACTAATGAACAGATGTTATGACTGTGATGTTTCTGCTAATATACACACTGGACATTTACACACTGTAGCTTTAAGGGCATGGATCTGGTTTTAATTGAGTTTCCAGAAAAATAAAATTAAATCATAAATTCCAAAAAATGATGTCAGCCTGTGTGTATGTGTGTGTGTGTGTGTGTGTATGTGTTTTTAATAATTTCCTTGTATTCAAAGTAAGATCTATCTTTTTTCCATTTATTCCTTTTTGCATGAAAATCTAACCAATAGGGTTGTGTCTCTTGAAAGTAATGTTTTTTTTGTGCATAGAGGCCTTTGGGAAATTAGCTAAAGTGCAGCAAAAGCACATACTCGTATGAGTTGAATTTTAAAGATGTGACAGCGTGAAAATAAATGAATGTGTGGCACTCTTACTGTTGGGAAGTTGAAGTAAGTGTGGTTTTCTTAGAAAGCCCTGTGAAAACACACTTAATATTTTAGCTTGTCCCAGGGATTTGGTTGAAGAAACTGGGAAATGCTGCTTCTCAGAATTTCTGTCTGTACATGAAAATGAGAGCAGGAGAAATGAAAATGGAATGAAATGTGTGGTCTAATTACACCACATGAAAAAACTAAAATGCTAATTAAAAAGCAAAGATTTTTACTGCTGCAGGAACTATTTTAGAAACTCAGAATTTTAGCAAACAACCAGCATGCAAATTCAAGAAATTACCAAAACCTTTAAAGACAAAACGACTGACGCACACAGCAGTGCTTTGGACAATCTGCTTTTATTGGAAAATAACTTGTCCAAGACCCATTAAGAAGCTTCAATTTGTATTCAATAGTTTAAAATGATAACGTCGACATTCATATAGTGCAGAAACAAATATGCAAAATAGACAGGACAACCATGACTTATACCCCCGTCACACATAGCCGGAATCACGCAGAGTAGCGTCGGAATTATGAATCGGTGCACATCGCATTTCAGTTCCAAAACGTGCTGACAGCCATCTGTGGAAGTCCGCACAGTTGGACAAAATCAGCCAGTGGCCACAAGTGTGATGCACATGTTCAAAACTCTTCAGGCACCGTCGAGATGGGACACCTATCTGACGGTGGTCCATGTGTAATCTGACGACCATTTGACCGAAATTTACATATTCTGACAGCATCATATTCTGATCGCGGTTGATTGAGCTCTGAGATGGATCGGTCACAGCAAAGCCTGCCAACATGCTGTGCCACGTTTGTCCACCTCCACTGGACCCCGGCCAGGGAGGGTGAAGGAAATGTTATGTAATACGTATATGTGACACTGTGCATGTGTCAGAGGCTCGGTAGAGTGCCCACCAACACAGCTGAACGAGATGTCACCGCTGTAACGCACGTATTATTACACGTTCACCTCCTAAGTCTGTAGCAGGTATGATGTGGAAATGTTTGCCCAGCACATGATGACATAAATAAACATGTAACTCACCTCCGGTACCTCACGTACCACAGCGCAGTGCAGACAGCTGGTCAAGTCCCTTTCACCCCGCTGCGCTGTGGACTGACAACATCGATCAGATGACAAAAGCATAATCCACCTCTGTTATAAATAAATCCCATGTGAAGTGCCATCCCACAGTGGTAATCTGACTACAGTATCAAGTAAAATGACAACAAAAAAGAGTTTAAAAAAGAAAAGAGAAAGTCCACTGGCTGCATCTGAAATTTGCACATATGTGGGAAGTTGTCGCACTGCCAGCACAGTTCAGCAGCAGTTACAGAGTCCAGTCGGATGAATAAAATCTAGTAATGCAAGTACATCCTGATCAAACACCTAAAGGGATTTTTCACTGCACTGTACAACAGCAGACAGCTGTCAGCCTGTTTGTGTGCTCTCTGGATGAACAGCTCCTGTGCTCACATGTGCACGTGCGCACACTGAATGGCTGGTATAGCGTTTATGAACACATATACATGCAGCTGAGCGATTAGCTATTCGACACACGCAGGCACACCCGGCTCGTTCAGCCATCGTGAGCACACGAGTGCTGGTGAGTGGACACACACTCATCACTCATCACCTGCTCTACACACATACGCACACGCACTCCGTCATGTGAGACACACACTGATGAGAGGTCAGTTTAGCGCTGGGAATGTGAGGATGAGCGGAGATGTGATTGCATGGGTGAGTGAGTGGGTGGGTGAGTGAGTGAGTGAGTGAGTGAGTGGGTGAGTGAGTGGGTGAGGGACAGCTCGAATGTTGGTGTTGTCTGACAGCAGTCTGTGTCATCTGACTGTTGTCTGAAATATGTTTGGGCTGCATCCTGCAGCTGTGCACGAAGCAGTTGGGAGGCTTTCAGACCATGGCTGACCACGCCTTTTTTCCTCCCGACTGCATCGGATTATGGTGATATATGCCATGTCAGAATGGTTCCTCCGCATTCTTGCTACGTGTGATGGGGGCTTTAGACTTAAATAGTAAAAAAGTTGTAGTGAACCATCTACAGTATCGCTGGACTCGCCCATCTTTCACTTTTGCCCCCATTAAAAGGAACAAACATTATCTGATGTCGGTTGTGCATTTTTCACTGTCACTTCTATTTCACATTGACTGGTCTGCCATTGTGCTTTTTCCATCATGCCATCTAGCCTATCGTGATAGAGGATCAATGCAAACATTATGACCAAGAGTGGTAACATGAAGTTACGCCAAACTCCTGCAACAGGTTTCTTGGACTTACTGAAGAATAGGTACATTTTCTTAACACCCCAAATGTTTTCCTCAGGTTGTGAACACCATTATACTTTTCCCATCATACATTGCACATCTCTAGTCCTTCATACCGTTGCAAAGCTTGCAGGAGGTCTGCAGTGGTCTCATTAGATTTATTCTACTTACTGTACGATTTTCGTATTTTCTGGAGTCTAAGTAAGTGTTATTTTTACTGATTTGGGGGTTCCTGTGACTAAAACTCAAGTATGATATCCAATTTAATTTAATTGGGACAAATTTGCCAAAATGTTTATTTTAACATAGAACATGGTTCCTGGCTTATTCCATTCTCCACAATCTTCCCTGAAAAATAAATTTTCATGTTTTTTGCCCATTCGTGTCATCACGTAAATGACATTTAGCTCCCTGAAAATGGTTTTACTCTTAGCATTCTGGCAACAAACAAAATAGATATTGCCTTTTGTTTGCTATTTTTAATTACATTGTCAGAAGATAAGAAATAAAATCCTACTTTCCATGTCTTAGCATTGTTAAGACTTTTGAAAGACTGATTTAAGATATACAGTATTAATATGAGTTAGAACCTTATATTTAAATTAACAAATTTAAAGTATGTGGCCCTGCGACAGACTGGTGTCCTGTCCCGGATATATATATCAACACTTGCCCTATGATTGTTGGGATGGGCTCCAGGTCCCCTTAACTGGTATAAGAGGGTATCTAAAATGGATGAGAGAATGAGTGAAAATTCAATGCTTTTTATTAAGACTTTTTGAGGATCTGTGGGAACTAGGGGTGCCACTGTACACAGAAGTCACAATTCAGTACATATTTGTGTTTAGACATCACAGTTTGGTACAGGTTTGGTACAGTAGCTTTTATCTGTGAGCAGCAGAGAGCTTCTACTTTTAGGTTTATATTTTGGAAGAAAAAGGTAAATTAATGAATTCCATTTATTATTCCACAAGACATTTGGCTCCCTGAAAATGGTTTTACTCTTAGCATTCTGGCAACTAACAAAATAGATTATGCCTTTTGTTTGCTATTTTTAATTACTTTGTCAGAAGATAAGAAATAAAATCCTACTTTCCATGTCTTAGTATTGTTAAGACTTTTGAAAGCCTGATTTAACATATACTCGTACACTATTAACACCAGGTAGAGCCTTATATTTAAATTAACAAATTTAAAGTATGTGGCCCTGCGACAGACTGGTGTTCTGCCCCGGGTGTATATCAACTCTTGTCCTATAATTGTTGGGATGGGCTCCAGCTCCCCAGTAACCCTTAACTGGTATAAGAGGGTATATAAAATGGATGAGAGAATGAATGAAAATTCAATGCTTTTTATTAAGACTTTTTAATGATCTGTGGGAACTAGGGGTGCCACTGTACACAGAAGTCACAGTTCGGTACATATTTGTGTTTAGACATCACGGTTTGGTACAGGTTTGGTACAGTAGTTTTTATCTGTGAGCAGCAGAGAGCTTCTACTTTTAGGTTTATATTTTGGAAGAAAAAGGTACATTATTGAATTCCATTTATGATTCCACAAGACCCCACAGAACATGAAACTGGGTTGACAGACAGTCTCTGGAAATGAGATAAAATGTCAATGACTTATGGAAACAAACATGCATATTGTGACACCCTTAGTGGGAACCCTGGATTAAAAATAAATTATTAACTATTTATGTTGGGCTTTCTCAGGAATCAACACACTAAACCAAATGCCAATAATGAAAGTACAATACATCAATTCACAAAAATCTCTGGCAATTTCTTTTGTCCAAATTGTGCCAATATCCAATATGATGTCCATCACACATTAATTTGTTCATCTTGCATATTTTTGAAATTTAAAAGTCCTTATATTACGTAAATGCACACACTGTGGTGTGCAAATGTGCTATTGAGTTCCTATCCATTGTTAAATTCTCCCTCAATAAAATACTATGTTAAAAACTGAGTTCCACACACATACAAAAAGTATGACTTATGCTCCAGAAAATATGGGAAGTTGTAATTTGTTGGTTTCATTCTTGTAAATTTCTTCCTGTACTTTGTGTCTGTTACTATAAGCACCACCTCCGTTGATTCAGTCCTCAGAGCCTTAACCAAGCTGGTAAATATTTTGCTTAGTGAGGATTAAGGTGTAAGTGGCCACATTTTCTTTTAAGAGCTTTCGTCTTACACACAGCAGTGACTGGGTGAAAGACTATTTGTGTCGCATTTACTGTCATTCCTCTGTCATGCCGCCTTCATTGGCAGTAGTGCAAGTGGGGGGTGTTTATGACTTTATAAAGGCTCACAACGCATCACCATGCTTTTATGAAAACCCACACGCCTGTCCCTCTTGCAGTACTAGGTCAATCACCCACCTCCAATCTCGATCCATCCCTGCACGCTCATTTAACCTTGTTAAACCCTCTCAACCAGGCTGCTCAAGGGCCATTATATGCCACAGTAATCTCTAACAGGGGATTCATTCCTGTCAGTGTTAAGCGGGAAAACGGATCACATCAGCTGTAGAGGGGCTGTTGCTCTGCCACTTAGCTGTGGTTTAAAGTGGGTTAAGCTAAACTAGTTTTTCAGCAGCGTGGATGAGCGATACAGATAGTTCAAGAGCTGCAGGGGGTAGTGACATTTGTACATCAGTAGTAATGTATGTCAAAATGTTTGCCACGTGTCACAAATCTAATGTAACCTAACCAATATCACAACTATAGAAGGAGAATAATATCATTTCATCAGACATTTCTCAGAAAGCCAGTTCCCAGTGTGTCATGTCAGACATGCTGAAGGGCACCTTCCATGTGCATTTAGTGAATCAAAGGGACTTTGCTAGCTGATGCCTCAGAATGAGAACATCTTGCTGTGGGCACATCAGCTGGATTTAGACTAGGTGTAGTTTAAAATACAGCTTTAAGCGTTAAAGTTTGACTGAAACAACAGCTCAAGCTTCCCTCGACAGGGAGAAATTTATACAGATTTGTGTCAAGATTGGACAGTTTGAAAGTCAGCAGGGCATCACAACATAATTAATATAATGATCATAGCATATGTGTGCTACACCCCCCCCCCCCCCCCCCCATGGACACACACACACACACACACACACACACACACACACACACACACACAGACTTCCTTCCTTCCTTCCTGTCTGTAATGTCCAAAATGCTGAGCAAACTTTAGCTCCTAATGCTAACTACATAAAAGTATTAATCAGTCAAGATCAAAGCTCAGTGGGAAAGATTAAGGATATCTTTAATGCTACTCAACAGCATGAATTGACTGTTGAATAAACAAAGGGTGGATAATAAAGTGTATCTTGCAGAGTGCCACAAGGTTTGATTCTTGGCCCTCCACTGTTCTCACTCTATATGCTACTGCTTGTGTCAATCATCACCAATTCATTGCTATGGAAATGATGTTCAAATTTATTTACCTGTGAGACCAACAAAGCACGAAGGACAACAAATATTGCATTGCTGATATCAAATAGCGATTATTGTCAAACTACTTGCACTTAAATAAAGAACTTCTTGCACTTAAATAAAGAAAAAACTGAATGCATTGTGTTTGCCGCCCATAGGGCAGCATTTTGCTAGTAGCATGAATTAAAGTAGTCACTTTGGCATCTGTCAATTCCTTTCAGAGCTGGAGTGTGCTGGAAACTACTAAACTGCAATTAAGATGGGAAAACTGAAGTGGCAAGATAATAGATCTATGCACATCATTCTGCACTATTAAAGCTCCCTGAGGTGAAGCAGAAAGGTTGTGATTTTTTTTTTTTTTTTTACTAGCTTTTACTTTATTTCATTTATCTGTTGTTTCACTTTCATTGTTTGTACAAGTAGTATATGTACATTGTGGACCTGGATACTAGTGCAGGCTAACAAAGTTGAGAACCATGAGCTAAAAAAAGGATAAATTAAGTAAATCTCACATTTACTTCCTACGTACACTTTATGCTATACTTATAAGCATACTATTGCAGTACTTCTTGGGACTAAATTGTCCCACTTTTTAAAAGTATACTTTAAATGTAAAAGTAGCAAAGTTTGAGTACACAACTAGTTTTATTTTTGCAGTGCAGGATACCTTACAGGTACTGCTGTAGGTATATATTTGTAGCCCACTTTTTAGTTTAGGAAAGTACACTATGCATAAAGGATATATATATATATATATATATATATATATATATATATATATATATATATATATATATATATATATATATATATATATATATATATATATATATATATATATATATATAAAGCAATGTAATAACAATGAACAATGGATGCTGATAATTAAATCTGTACCCACATGGCATTCCAGCAGGGGGTGTTAAATCATCCATATATGAAAAAGGAAGTGGCCTCTGTGCACATCTGTGTGTGTGTGTAACTTTGATCATAGAGAAACTGGGGAGAGCTGACATTTGCCGTTTGGTATGCTTATGTATTTTGGGTCAAGAATGAACGCCGCGAAAATGGAAAGTTGATAGGACTAATATTACTGGAGAACCCCATAACAATGAACAATGGATGTTGATATCACCATTAATCAGTCCCTAGTAAGGAGATAAGGGCTGAAAAAAGGAAATATCTCAACCTTGCCAGTTGTAAAACATGACATAAACTAAAAGTGCCAAATATTAAATTCAATTATTCACAAAAAAAAACTGTCATTTAAATTTCCTGCACTTACATTTAAAATCATTATAGAAACTTTGCTTAATTTATCACCACCCTTGTAAAAAACATTACCCAGTCTAGAGCCCGTGGACCCCCACGTGCAATGTGCTAGTTTAATAATGTTCCAGTCTAATCCAGATATATGCAGCCAGTCTGCTTTGTGTGAGTCTGATATTGTCATAACTCAGAAGCTAAATAGAGGTGGTCCTGGTTAGTATGAGGATGGGAAACCTCTTCAGAAGACCGGGGCTGTGTGTGTTTCTCCAGGCAAAACTGGAGTTGCATCAGGAGGAGCATCTTTCATAAATCTTGTACCAAATCCCTGTGTAGATCTGCTCCAGCAACCTGGAGCAGCTGCAGGGCAAACAACAGTAGTCTGATCAAGATTTGATCAAAGGACCCTCTGGTCACCAATCCACTTTCTTAACCCCTAGACCATGAAGACCAGCTTTACAGCACATGATTTATGTGTTATCAAGACATGTGTTTCTTATATATCCAAGTATACTTGTCAGTGTAAGCCAAATATAGAGATTTTTTAGTGAACAAAATACAAAACATACTTAAGTATAATCTGTAAAGTGTATACATAACAAGTAAATTTAACATGTACTCGCTAATTTTTAGTTTAAAAGAGGTATACTTCTTGTCAGGATTGTGGATTTTGTTATGTTTTAATGTGGTTTTGTCTGTTATTTTTCTACTTGGGTTTGGTATTACTGCTTTCTCTTGTCTGTCACTTGAGTGCTTGGTGGTAGGTGGTTCTCCTTCTGTTTTCCACATCTTGTTCTGGATCTTTTCTACACACCTGCTTCCTATTACCTGCTCATCACACCTGTATTTACGCCTCTTATTTCTCTCATTTCCCCATCAGATGGTTGCACTTTATGCCAACACTTCATAGCCCTGTTCTTGTATTTTTCTTGACCTGTTACCTTACTGTGTTTTTGGCCTGCCTGGTTGTTTTTTGTACCATGCCTTAGCCTAATGTTTCTGCTACTGTTGCTGTTTTTGGACTGCCCTTCTGTGTACCAAACCCTGCTCATTGTACCAGTCAAACCCTTTGACCGAATCCCGTCGGTGTATGAGCTTAGCATTTGTGTCCAGCCTTTTTGTATCACTGGTTCTGGCATTTCTAGTAAACTTCAATAACCTTCTCTTTGGTAAGGGAAGCCATCATATTTGTGACATGCTTATCAAAACAAAAGGCAATGGAGTGTGACGCAGGCCAGCAGGAGTCACTTTGAATGTGGTAGTCAATAGGCCTCACTCCCCCAACAGCCAAAGGATCCTCTGGCCACTCAGACCAGAGCCCAGGTTTTGGCCAACTGGTCAGAGTGTCCGCCTCCCATGCCGGAGATTGTGAGTTTGCCTCATGAGGGGATCAAGTGGGAGGACTCAGCAACACAATGCAGAGGAGCTGTTAAAGGAGCATGATTCCCTGTCAGTAAAGTGAAGGGAAATGAAATGGCGACAGCATTCTGCACTCTCACCGCTTAATGACACTAAATCCTGCACACGGTAGCTTCAAATTACTGAGAACGATACTTGCATTGCATTGTGCACTCTTTGCCCACAATCCAAAATCACAGCTTCACATCTTAAATCCTCAACTACAAAAGAAGAACCTCACATAATTCACAGACACCAAGCTGAAAATCTCTAGCGGCATACAGGATAACTGCAGTGGTGTTGTTTTGCGATGAGGCAGGGCCAGAAATCAAGACAAGACAGGATGCTCTGAACGAACGCCAGGTCTTTTTGTGGCTGGCAGGCCAACACGAGGTGAGTGCTTTAAGGCCGTGAGAGTGCAGGAGAGAGAGCCAGCAGTGACAGGAAGGTAGATCCATGTCTCCAGTGTTAAGCAGCAGCTGGTGCACAGTATGGCCAACATAATGAACCCCATTGAATGTGTGCAGGAGCCAGGTGTCCAGCCTTTCATTGGTGGACAAAAGGCAATCAGCCCTGTGCCCTGTTTTTTGTGAGACCACGAATGACACACATACACCTTTACAAGTTGGGGACTGTGATTGTGTATGGCACTGAGAATTGCTTCCGTGTGAGGTGGAGTGTGCTGCAGCAGATGGACTAGTATTACAGCCTCCACAGACATGTATTGGAAAATCTTCTAAGAATTTGTTGTGGTTAGAATAAAGTCTTGACTGTTCAATAATTCTCTTCCGTAAATTGATGGTTTTGAGCGTACTGCTCCTCATGGTGTCATGGGCTTCTGAAATTGTTTTCTGTTGAGCTGTAGTTTTCCAATCCTGGACTTAATGATACTTGTATTTTATTCTTCAAACTGCAGCCATCTGTACTCTGGAGTTTAGAACCGGTCTCACGATGGCACCTGTTTGAATGAGTAATGGCTGGTGCAATCGTGTGCTGTTAAGGAATGTCATATGTGGTGGAAAAATGGTGATTGTTTCCTTCCTTGAGATGCTCTCTGCAGCCACAGCATGGATTCCAATCCATAGATAAACCACCAGATGTTTTAGTGCAGCATATTCAGCAATGAATCTCCTTAACTGCAACACAAGCGCCAGATGACAGAACAGTATACGGTCAAATCACTGCTTGTGACAGCACCTCACAATTTTCACTCTCTTAACAGCCACCATTGATGTTTTTCCCTTTTACTCAGTCCCACTCCTCAATTTCAAGGCCTTTCCCCTTGATTCCTGTGGACTTTTAGTCTTGTGATAAGTATTCGTATTTCAAAACACACAGTTCGCTGGCACTCCTGCATTTAGCATCAGTGGCTAATTAAAACCGTGGATTGCTTTACTAAAACATCTGTTCCACTCTTAATAAGCAGGGCTGTCTTGAAGCAATGGCATTAAGTGTCATTAAGTGCTGATCAAATGATGCTGCCCAGTCAATGGCAGTAAACTCTGCTCACTGCTGATCCGTGCCCTGAATTCAGACTCACTGCCCAATTTCTTTTTGATTCCACCTTGTGGCATTTGTTCTGCAGTGCCTGGATTATCCATGTATATTTATTGCTGCCAAAGGTTATGCTTCATCATGTGCAAATTTATTGGATTTTCTAGCAGGATTAATATTGTGATTATGCTTGCATTTGGAAAGTTTATATCTGAGTTTCAATTACATGTGTCATAATTTGCCATGATCATGCAATTTATCAAATTTTGCCAAAGTGGGTAAAAAAGAAACTTACTTGAATAACCTATGGGAATAGTTCCAAAGTAATTCAACATAGGTCAACTTTCATGCCCAATTCTACCATAAAGACTCAGAAGACAAGAAAAAGGTAAATATTTTAATCCATAGTGATAATGGGCCTCATGTATCAACGTGCGTACGGCATTATTTGAGCGTATATGGGGTGTACGCCAAAACGACTGCGCTACTTGGCATTTATCAATGTGGTCGTTGGCGTACGCTGCGCTGAAAATATACACCAGGTCGAGAGGTGGCATAAATTATACACCAAAATGAACTAGCGCTGGAATCCACATAGAAATGAAGATGATCAACATGATAAACAGTGCCATTATACAAATCAATGCATATGTTACATAAATAACACTTTCCTGATTATACTACATAATAATCAATACAAATCCTGCTGTTGCGGGATTGTTATGGAGCACGATCCGTGGCTACAGCGCTGACAGGAAGGAAAGCACTGCTCGCCTTTTTCTCCAGAGCCTGGAGCCAGAGCAGCGCTGAGCTTAACTTTATGTGGTGTGATCGTTTTAGACTATGAAATTGATAATTACAACTGTACTGATGTCATTCCCTTAATTCGCCCGTGCTGCAATCAGGTTTTGTCGTCTCCATTCGTTTGTCACAATACAATAAATAAAGAGGTACATTTTAAAAATAAAGAAATCTGACAAATTAGGCGTGTCTTATTAATTGAGCGAGCAAATATCCACGTCAAGAATTATTGACATGTGAAAAGAGAATACAGTGGTCCCTCGCTATAACGCGGCCTCGCAGTCCCGCGGAGTATTTAGTCCAATTTTGCATGCTATTAATTTTTTTTACAGTGTTCTGTGTTCTGCGTGTCTGTTTATAAGAATCCTCTCGCCCAGACGAAGAAAGAGCACCAACAACTAGGCCTACTCATAACTGTGTTTGTCACACGGAAACAGCACCTGCTGCTGCGAGGTGCGAGTGGAAAAGGCGCGGCACCAGGATGCAGGCCCGATCTGTGGAATACTGGTCAGTCACTATTAATAATTTCTTATGTGTCCAACCTCATTCGTTGATTGTTATAATTAAATTCGTTAGTTCTAAATCCCATCATAATTATTTATAGGAAAACGTTCTATTTTTATTTCTCAAACAAATGTTTGGGCCTGAAAACAGTTTGGTTTTATTTTCCCTCTAAGGTTTGAACTTTGAGAGTGTTTACACACGAGAGAAAAGTGAGAAAATGTTCATGCCTGATTGTGAAAGTGTATAATGTGGGTTTACAGGGGTTTTGCAGCTTTGAAACGTCTATAATAATTGTAAAAAAATAACGCTGACTACGTCGCAGTTTCGCGTATTAAGGGCTGTTTTTTAGAACGTAACTCCCGCGATAAATGAGGGACCACTGTAACACTTTATTGATTATATACTACAAAACAATTGATACGACGGCCACTTTCGGCGCTCTATTGGCACGCGTCGTGATTGGTGAAGTTCTTTTTCTTTGCCGTCTTCCTGGCTTCCATGTCGTAAAACGAGGGTGTGTCTGAAGCGGAGTCTGAATATTTATGGGCGTGTTTATTATAATTACAGTCGTTTCCACCCGCCGCATTTATCAAGATCAGGCGTACGCCAGAAATGGGGTGCGCACTGCTTGATACATGTCACGGCAACTTTGGTGTATTTCAAGTTTACACCGTAAATTTACGCCACAAGTGCGCAACATTGATACATGAGGCCCAATGTACTGAGTGCGATGGGTCCCTGCCTCCACTATGACCCTTACCTGGAATAAGCAAGTTTGGGAAATGGATGTATGACATTGTGCAGAATGGTAGAACAGTCTTTAGTGGAGGCCCATCATGATTGTGTAAGGGTACTTGTATCTTGAATCCTGATGTCAGCAGAGGGCAGGGGCGGAGCCTACCATCATGCGTTCAGACAGGGTCTGACTGGTGGCCGTGGGGTGGAGGAGGTAACGTCTAGGTCAGCGACTTTAAGCAGCAGAGAGGTGCATTGCAACAGACATTTTTAATGTGTAAGTTTCCTATTGATTGTGAGTTGATGACTGAAAGGGGTCCAGCTGCTTACTATTCTCAATTACAGCAGATTAGATGAATCTGAATGAAAGCTTTGAAATCTGAGTCTTTCTGACAGAACTTCCACCATCCTACATTTGTAAAATCTGCACAGATTTATACATGTTTTGCTCTTGTTCCACAAAATGAGGTTACCAAATCATACCTTAAAACTGAGGCTGGGCTTCAAACTAAGTTAGATGAAAAGAACACAGGACTCCTATCTACCCTTAATTGTGCAATATTACAGCTTTTGGCTTGACCTTTTCAGTCATACACCTGTACGTTGCTCCATGTGGAATGGAGTTGGTGTCAGACAAATAATTGACATCCATTTGTCTCTCCATGTGTGTACAATGTGACGGAGAGGATACTTGCGTGAAGTACAAAGGCCCATGCACAGAAATCAATCAATCAATTCAATTTTTTTTTTTATATAGCGCCAAATCACAACAAACAGTTGCCCCAAGGCGCTTTATATTGTAAGGCAAGGCCATACAATAATTATGTAAAACCCCAACGGTCAAAACGACCCCCTGTGAGCAAGCACTTGGCTACAGTGGGAAGGAAAAACTCCCTTTTAACAGGAAGAAACCTCCAGCAGAACCAGGCTCAGGGAGGGGCAGTCTTCTGCTGGGACTGGTTGGGGCTGAGGGAGAGAACCAGGAAAAAGACATGCTGTGGAGGGGAGCAGAGATCGATCACTAATGATTAAATGCAGAGTGGTACATACAGAGCAAAAAGAGAAAGAAACAGTGCATCATGGGAACCCCCCAGCAGTCTACGTCTATAGCAGCATAACTAAGGGATGGTTCAGGGTCACCTGATCCAGCCCTAACTATAAGCTTTAGCAAAAAGGAAAGTTTTAAGCCTAATCTTAAAAGTAGAGAGGGTGTCTGTCTCCCTGATCCGAATTGGGAGCTGGTTCCACAGGAGAGGAGCCTGAAAGCTGAAGGCTCTGCCTCCCATTCTACTCTTACAAACCCTAGGAACTACAAGTAAGCCTGCAGTCTGAGAGCGAAGCGCTCTATTGGGGTGATATGGTACTACGAGGTCCCTAAGATAAGATGGGACCTGATTATTCAAAACCTTATAAGTAAGAAGAAGAATTTTAAATTCTATTCTAGAATTAACAGGAAGCCAATGAAGAGAGGCCAATATGGATGAGATATGCTCTCTCCTTCTAGTCCCCGTCAGTACTCTAGCTGCAGCATTTTGAATTAACTGAAGGCTTTTTAGGGAACTTTTAGGACAACCTGATAATAATGAATTACAATAGTCCAGCCTAGAGGAAATAAATGCATGAATTAGTTTTTCAGCATCACTCTGAGACAAGACCTTTCCAATTTTAGAGATATTGCGTAAATGCAAAAAAGCAGTCCTACATATTTGTTTAATATGCGCTTTGAATGACATATCCTGATCAAAAATGACTCCAAGATTTCTCACAGTATTACTAGAGGTCAGGGTAATGCCATCCAGAGTAAGGATCTGGTTAGACACCATGTTTCTAAGATTTGTGGGGCCAAGTACAATAACTTCAGTTTTATCTGAGTTTAAAAGCAGGAAATTAGAGGTCGTCCATGTCTTTATGTCTGTAAGACAATCCTGCAGTTTAGCTAATTGGTGTGTGTCCTCTGGCTTCATGGATAGATAAAGCTGGGTATCATCTGCGTAACAATGAAAATTTAAGCAATACCGTCTAATAATACTGCCTAAGGGAAGCATGTATAAAGTGAATAAAATTGGTCCTAGCACAGAACCTTGTGGAACTCCATAATTAACTTTAGTCTGTGAAGAAGATTCCCCATTTACATGAACAAATTGTAATCTATTAGACAAATATGATTCAAACCACCGCAGCGCAGTGCCTTTAATACCTATGGCATGCTCTAATCTCTGTAATAAAATTTTATGGTCAACAGTATCAAAAGCAGCACTGAGGTCTAACAGAACAAGCACAGAGATGAGTCCACTGTCCGAGGCCATAAGAAGATCATTTGCAACCTTCACTAATGCTGTTTCTGTACTATGATGAATTCTAAAACCTGACTGAAACTCTTCAAATAGACCATTCCTCTGCAGATGATCAGTTAGCTGTTTTACAACTACCCTTTCAAGAATTTTTGAGAGAAAAGGAAGGTTGGAGATTGGCCTATAATTAGCTAAGATAGCTGGGTCAAGTGATGGCTTTTTAAGTAATGGTTTAATTACTTAAACCACGCATGCAGAAATGCCGTAGGTCCTGGACTGCAACCATCCAGAAATTCAACTGGTCCATCCACAACTCTTTAAAGTATGTATCTAACTGTTAAGTAGCTATCTAGCCATTGCATTCAGATGAAACCTGGGTGTGTTCTTGGTTTTTTACAGCTGCTGGGGTACCTCAGAACTGACATGCTTTGATTCAAGTGCATGAACTAAATACATACTCCTGACATTTGATCACATCTAATTTAACTTATGAAAATAAACTTCTAACAGGACTTTGACCTTGAAATTTTTTTCTAAGGTAAAATTTTGTGGAATTGGAAACTAGTGTTAGCGGAGGTTTGTGGTCTACGAGCGCGGGGCTCTAGTTATTATAGAAAACAAAAACACCTTTTGACACTGACAAACAGACATATATGAGCAAAAAAAGACCAGGGGCATAACTCGAACAAGAGATATACCCTAAAATTACCCTGTTATAGCAACCAACTGTTTAAACCCCACATTTTATAACCAAGGGTATATTTTGGGCTGCGGCCAGACAACACCTAGGTATATTTTGTAATCACTATCCCATCTCACTTAACAGCAACCTGCCCTCTGAGTGCTGACTACAGGCCAGTATCCAGGTTTTACTGTATAACCACCAAGGTAATATTATATGACAATTTGTTGTGGCTAATGAAACAACTTTATTGCCCATAAATGTGACAAAACACCTACAAACTGCTTCTACTATATATGACCTACCACATAGTTAGCTCTCTGTTAAAGTGGTTTCCAACATGTGTTACAGTTTTCTTTTTCGAGGTGGTTGTTGATACAGTATTCCTTGTCACCGTACAATATCTAATAACAAAAAAAGTGGATTATGCGGCATCCAATTAGAAGCCATAGTGGTTATAACAAGAAAAAGAGGGACATCATGTGTTGAAACTGAACAGGAGGCAACTGGTGAATTTCAAATCCAAAGGTTAGTGTTTGCATGAACTGTGATACTGGGTAGTTTAACTAACAGTGATTGCCATACTAATAGCAATTTGTTGTTTATGTACAATGCCGTATCAATAGCAACGACTTTTCTTTTTCGGGAGTCGTGCTTCTAGAGCAGCTAAAGGTTGACAACTTCTCATGTGTAACTGATCTTTTAATAAATAAGCCATTGCACATTTTAAATCATAAAAAAAAAAAAATCAATTTGAGCCATATCAAGATTGAAAGAATCTGAACTTTTGTTGCAACCCATGCAGTTGTAATTTAATCAGTTTTAATGGATTAAGCTGATCTCAAAGGATTTTGAGTTTACAAAAATCCTCTTTTAAATACAACTTTCTTTTTTCTGCCCCCTGCTTGGAATAGTTCATTGTGACATACTGCATCTTCGGTTTTATAGTGTTTTCTATGCATCTCTCTCCATGCAAGTGTGCCACCATTTGTCCCCATATAATGTCTAAAAAGGCATTCAGGGTCCTATTGGGTAAAACATTGGTGTGCATTGCTGAACGAATGGCTTTTAAGATGTCAAAGGGAAATGTAGCGCATACAAAAAGGAAACCCAGTGAATGCCCTGTGTGGGTTTTCATCTAAAATTGGTTACTGTGCACTGTGCACTCGGACAGCTGCCATCCATTCTGCAAGGGACCATTCTCTCTCAAAGAATGGGGAACAGCAGCAGGCAGCAATTCAAGTGGATGCATATTAAATCTGTTAATGTTCATACAGCCTTGTGAATTCAAAAACATAGCGGCACACGAAATATGCTCTCCGACTCTTTTACTCTGTGTGTGTGTGTGTGTGTGTGTGTGTGTGTGCAGTATGCAACTCTGCATTTTACACATCACCGTGGCATTTCCTGTGCATAAAGGGCCGAGTTGTGGCCTCATGAAAATGTGGCAGAAGGATTAATCCGATGCCGTTATTTTCACACCAGCTTGTAAAAGGGGCACCGTCTCAGGTCTACGGAGATATCTACCATCCTCTACTGTAAAAGGAAGCAGTCAGCTTATACAATACCACTTTATAGTGGCAATCTTTTAGTCTGCAAATAAAGAGCCGGAGTTTTATCAGCAATGCTGCCTCTGAAGGCGCCCTCTCAGGAAATGGAGGAGGAAGTGAAGGGTTGTGCACTGTCAGTTATCAGATATACGCTGGCTGCTCTGGGATATTACTCGCTGATCGATTCTGAAGAAGACATCTGCCACAATGCTTCGAGAGTCACCGCTCACCAACATCCTTCACAGGCGTGTACACACAATTCGTGTACAAGATTGCAGATGCTGTTGGAAGAAGGTAGGGGTAGAGCCTACTTGCAGGTGTGATACAGGGACTGACTGGTGGCGGTGGCAGCATTTCAGGCCAGTAACTGCCAGCAGTACATAGTTGGGTTAGAAGTGACATTTTTTTATTGGTCATGAATTGATGACTAAAAGGGGACAAGCTGGTTCCTATTAAATATGCAGCTGTTACTCATTAGCTGAATCTGAATTAAAGCTTTGAAACACTACATTTCTTTTTCTTTTTTTCCCCATGAGACTAAAATACAAATTGGAACTTTTTCATATTCATTGTCTCTCATTGTGATGCAGAAACAGAATATAAAGCATCTATAAAATAAAAGCTGATGGCCCAATGACTTGATCGGACATGCAAACCAGACTATTATCTTGAAATGAGCCCAGCCAGTTGTAATGTTGATACCCAGTAGTCACAGATGGGAATTCTCACAGCATCACCACTTTTTGAGAGTTTTCATAGAGGAGATCCTGTGATCACTGTGGCCTCTCTACATCTATGCATGGATGTGTTTTAGTAAGATAGCTTAAAGTCACAGTGTGCAGGATTAAGGGGTATTTATTAGCAGAAATGGAATCTAGCATTCGTATATGTGGCACTGCAGGTTATACCGGCAGACACACTGTACCAGATTCATCTCGAGGTTCCCTTGTATGTGCTCAAATCATTTCGGACACCGTTTTGCCACCATTGAAATATGTAAATTGCGGTCACATGGTCCTAAGGGCCCTGTCCCACTGGCGTTTAGGAGGATTTGCGGATGGAATGCGCACAAAAGTGGCCCACATCCGCCAAACAACCGCAATAACCGTGTAACATTCCTGTATGAGTCGGCCGCCATCCGAACATGTCCGTGATCATCCGGAGAGGCACGTATGTCTGCAGCCAGGATTTTTGAGCGGCTCAAAAATCCTGCTGCAGATGAGATCCGCATCACTGCCTGAACACATACTGAAGACATACGCAGGACATACACAACCAACGTGCCGCATATCCCCTGTTATCCGCAGATATCCGCAACCGACGGGTTGGCGTGGCTTGGCGAAGGACCGGGACAGCGTGCAAAACAGATATGACGTATGCCCAGCACGGCCACATCACGGTCGCAAATGGTATGCCACGCATGCAGACTAGAGCATGACACAGGAGTGGATTTTCACTCCCGTCCCATCCCGCTCCCACAAAAAAAATCCCATCCTGTCACACTCCTGGACTGGAGTAAAAAAAAAATCCCATCCCGTCCCACTCCTGTAAAGATGACTCCCAATCCCATCCCGCTCCCACTCAAAATCAGTCCCACTCCCATCCCACTCCCGTATGTCTTGCGCCGTGATGATCAATCAGGGACTGAATATGTAGTGACGTGGAGATGTCTGGAGTTTGACTGAAGATGTGAACATGTCCTGTATCTGGTAGCAGCCTGTGAGCAGGACTATGTCTCTTTTGTCCTTTATTTCACAATTATGACAGAGTTTTTGGAGCGAGCAGCAGCAGGAACGGAGTTTCTTTTTCTTTTTAAGTTACGTGCGTGCGGAAGCGAATCGTTCATGGAGATTATTTTACTTATTAACTACACAGATGTATAATAACACAAATGGTGACTGGTTTCTAAACACAATTATGACAGAGTTTTTTGGTGGAAGAGCGAGCTGCAGCAAGCAGCGGAGTTTCTTTTTTTTTTTTTTATTGTTTACATGTGCGCGCGTGAACAGGACAGTTGGTCCTCAAACTGGGTCCTGCAGAGGTGGAAGGACCACTGAAAGCAGCCGTCATCCAGACTCAGCTCCTGCAGCAAATAATGATACTCCCTGTATTGGGAGCTTTCCACAACAACTCCCTCCGTGTGATCAAGGTCCATCATGTTAACTTGACTGACAGCCGGAGCCGGCGAGCGGAATGGAAGCTCCTTCTATTTGATGACACACCAGGGTGAATTGTCAAAGCAAAAGCAGAGTGACACACCGGGCGAAGGAGGCGCGTCCGTCGCCACGCGACCCACGCGAATTTGTAGCGTCTGATCGCGCCCGGTGTGAACGCGGCATTAAATAGATGAAAATCATCATCTATTTTTGGCATTCCCGCTCCTGCCCGCACCCATTCATTTTTATTCCCGTCCCATCCCATTCACGGGATTGATAAAATTTTGACTCCCATCACGCGGGAATCCTGCAGGAATCACGTGACCCATGGGAATTCCCGAAAAATGTCATCCTCTAATGCAGACAGAGTGGGCACGGATGGAGCGAATGCATCACAGCTGCTGTGCCCCTCATCGGGGCGCCTCCGCGGTCGCCTTTGCTTCTGTTCCCTGTTATATCCGCTTTTCTTCCTCATGTATTCGCTGATCCGGGACATTTGTCATTTCCGCCCACCTTTGTTGCGGACGCTCAGCTTTTGTCTCCTTATTTAATGCGCAAATCCTCCTAAACGCCAGTGGGACAGGGCCCTTAGATAACACATGGGCTGCTGTCAGATAGGTGTCCCATGTCGATGGCCCCCGGGGAATTATGAACATGTGCGTCACACTCGGGGCCGTCGGCCAGTTTTGACCAACTGTATGGACTTCCGCAGATGGCTATCAGAATGTTTTGGAACTGAAATCTGACACTTTTTGGATGTGCGCGATTCATAACTCCGACGGCACTCTGCGTGATTCCGGCCATGTGTGACGGGGGTATTACTTTCATGATCTGACATACTGCAATGTGACATGGCACATCATGCTTGACTGAAATGACTCAGGCTTTTAATAGCCCATTTTGGCTTTCTGTTTTGCACTCACACTGACCTGCTGGGAATATTACATGAATAGACATCTGAAGGTGACTTGATTTTAGAGGGGTTTGGTCATATATCAAAGGTCAACATGGTCAAGAACACTTTTTGTGTATCAACATACAAGAAGCATAGATCTAAAGCATATATTGATCAGCAAAATATTTTTGATGCCTTCGTATGAATAACTTCATAATGAAGTCACACAGAAGCCATATGATGATATCATACATGGTTAAAAAACATAAACATATTTATATGGTGTGTGGAGCGTGCAGGGTATGATCAACCCTCTGATGCCTCTCTTTGCGATTGCAACAGATTTTAAAGGATGCCATGAGAATCGCCATAGACTGCAGTCATGGTGCAGTGAATTTATCAGTCGTTTTCAGCTTCCACCCTCATCTATGGTCATGAATTATGGTTAGTGACCACCCAGACAGCAAATGTATCTGGGCCGGATGTAGTCCAACATTCTGTACCAATCCTGAAAACACATCCGGTCCAGACACTTTTTGCACCCTGGCCCACGTCCGGCACGGCTCCACTTTACAATTCTGGAACAGATCTGGACCAGATCTGAACCGGATCCGCAAAAGACCAACTGTTTACAGCCCATATCTAGCATGGATCTGGGACGGATGTGGTCCACATCACAGCACCGTGGCAGGAACATGGAGTAAACATAATGATAAGCAATTTTATCTGCATTTGGCAGAAACTATCCAATAGTGGTTATAAACTCAGGGCTGTGAGTTTATGCGGGATGCACCGATTTCATCATGGGAGGGCGGTGTTAGTGTGTACTCTGTAATTGTGATCATCACTGGGGTTTTTTAAATGCTTATCGCAAAGTGTTTTTTTTACAGAGTACACACTAACACCCCCCACCCCCATGATGAAATCCTTGCATCCTGTGGATGCGCAGAGTTTTCACAGAGTTTATAACCGCTAATGGATAGTTTCTGCCGAGTGCAGATAAAATTGCTTATTGTTATGCTTACTCCATGTTCCTGCCACGGTGCCATGATGCGGACCACATCTGTCCCAGATCCATGCCAGATATGGGCTGTAAACGGTTGGTCTTTTGCGGATCCGGTTCAGATCTAGTCCGGATCTGTTCCAGAACTGTAAAGTGGAGCCGTGCCGGATCTGGGCCAGGGTGCAGAAAGTGTCTGGACCGGATCTGTTTTCAGGATTGGTACCAGATGTTGGACTACATCCAGCCTGAATCCATTTGCTGTCTGGGCAAACAAATGAGATAACCCATGCAATCAAGGGCAGAATGGCTGGCAGGGCTCGGCCTCAGAGCCAGGATGAGGACTTCTGACTTTCCTAACGAACTTGCATTAGACATTCTGCGGGTTTAAACGTAGCATGAAAGATTCATGTCATTTTGCATTAAATCCAGCCTTCACAACCTTCCATATATGTATGAAACATTATGTGGCAGTGCTCATTATGACCAGTTTAGAAAACCACATGGGTTAGGAAAACATAAAAACCCACAGTGGAAACCAGCCATGTTTTATTCACAAGACAGACATGTGCGACAGGCACTAAAATAAAACATATGGTTCTATGAAACCTTGACATGGAGAGAAAAAGAGCTGAGGACTCTGAAAGGGGGTGACAGGATGTTACCGTCATCAGGTCTCAGCTGTCACAGCATCACAGCATCAAGGTTTGTCTTCATGGACGTGGTACTTTGCATCTTTAAAGGGAAAATAATAGATGAGTTCTTTAAGGAACCACCTCCCTGTTCAGGGTCCTTCTGCATAAAGTCGCTCCAAATGAAACAGAAGTGACTCTGAAATGTTTGTCTTATAATTGTCCTTATCATTTGCTCCACTGGTTTTACGGTGTGTGTGTGTGTGTGTGCGCGCTCGTGTGTGTGTTTAACCATTAGATGTACTTCAGTGTAAAATATTCTAATTGAATCCTTTTGCGAACATCGACCTGCACGCTTTGAAGCTTTGCTTCTTGCTCCATTTCATGTTCTTTTGTTTTGTTTGTCTTGGACTCTGGGACACACTTTCCTCTCTTCCTTTGGCTCCCGTTTCCCAAGACGTTGTTACTGTAAATGGATTTACCTTTCCCTACAGCAAAGTCCTTTCTGCCTGTTTTTTTTCCTGTAAATTTAGTATTGTCTTCTTAGGTGAAGACACAAACCGAGGGGACAGATGGATTCAAGGTGTCACTTTAATAGCAGCTCTGCTTGAGCATCTCACTGTTATGAAATTGTGTTGCATTTACATTTTTGTGATGCAGTTAGTTCTTGTCATTTAATTAAAAAGTGGCACCAGACACCACAAGCTTTATAAAAAATGTTCTAAAATGAAAACATATTTTTTTAAATAAGTCTGTTAAAGCATATGGATTAAATTTATTTTATATTTATAACATTATAGCAGACATTGAGTGAGGCCAAAGGGTTACAGCCATGCAAATGCTTCCCAGAACCATTTTACACAAAAAAAAGTCTGAAGGACCTAAATGATACATTGAGGATCTTCCAGGCATGTGAGGGATAAATAAAGAAAAATGTTTAAAATGGCAGGGGCTCAAGAGTGTCCTGAAAGGTTTTAGTCATGCTAATGCTCCCCAGAACCATTTTACGGAAAAAAGTCTAAAGGACCTAAATGACATGGTGAGGATCTTCCAGGCACGTGAGGGATAAATAAAAATGTTTAAAATGGCAGGGGCTCAAGAGTGTCCTGAAAGGTTTTAGTCATGCTAATGCTCCCCAGAACCATTTTACGGAAAAAAAAGTCTGAAGGACCTAAATGACATGGTGAGGATCTTCCAGGTATGTGAGGGATAAATAAAAATGTTTAAAATGGCAGGAGCTCAAGAGTGTCCTGAAAGGTTTTAGTCATGCTAATGCTCCCCAGAACCATTTTATGGAAAAAAGTCTGAAGGACCTAAATGACATGGTGAGGATCTTCCAGGTATGTGTGGGATAAATAAAAATGTTTAAAATGGCAGGGGCTGAAGAGTGTCCTGAAAGGTTTTAGTCATGCTAATGCTCCCCAGAACCATTTTATGGAAAAAAAAAAAGTCTGAAGGACCTAAATGACATGGTGAGGATCTTCCAGGTATGTGAGGGATAAATAAAAATGTTTAAAATGGCAGGGGCTCAAGAGTGTCCTGAAAGGTTTTAGCCATGCTAATGCTTCCCAGGACCATTTTACTGAAAAAAGTCTGAAGGACCTAAATGATATCGTGAGGATCTTCCAGGTATGTGAGGAATAAATAAAAATGTTTAAAATGGCAGGGGCTCAAGAGTGTCCTGAAAGGTTTTAGCCATGCTAATGCTTCCCAGGACCATTTTACTGAAAAAAGTCTGAAAGACCTAAATGACATGGTGAGATGGTGAGGAGGTTCACTCATTAATGTCAGCTACATAAACATATTATTTACTGCTGTTATATATTACATTAATCATTCAATAAAGCTTTCGATCTCGAGAATACAGAAGTTTATGCATTTGATATTCTACTTAGCAATGATATTTTCATGAATACCTTTAATAAACCCATATGAGTGTACCATTAAAGCCTACAATAGTTTATCATTAGCAAATCCTGTCAGTCTATTTAAAGTACCTTCATCTCAAGACCTTCATACACCCAAGCAATTTTGAACTATGGTGTATCACATACAATCAACACAATATTAAAAGTTATATTAGAAGTCCGGATGGATGGACAGCATGGTGGTTTAGTAGTTACCTCATGGCAAGAAGGTTATAGGTTCGATTCCCACATGTGGCCTTTCTTTATGAAGTTTGCATGTTCTACCCATGTTTGCATCAGCTCTCTCTGGGTGCTCCGGCTTCCTCCCACGTCCAAGCACATGCAGGTTAGGTGGATTAGAAACTATAAATTGTACCGTAGATGCGAATGTGTTTGTCTGTCTATGTGTGGCCTAGCGACAGACTGGCGTCCTGTCCAGGATGTACCCCGCCTCACGCCCTATGACTGCTGGGATAGGCTCCAGCTCCCCCCACCCCGACCCTTAATTGGATGGAGTAAGTGGTTGAAAATGAGTGAGAGTGTTAATGGAAAACATTTCAACAAATTAACTTTCTCATAACTGTAGCAAAATAAGGAAGCAGGGTTCACCCTGGACAGACCTGCAATCGACTGGCGGCCTGTCCAGGGTGAACCCTGTCTCTCGTCCCGTGACGACTTTTCAGGATTTGCTCCTGCTCAGGTCTTGACCTTTTATTATCCATCAGTCTTTCTGTATTGATATCTTTTACTTGGTTTTTGATCATCTGTTCATTTTGCTTTTTTTCACAGCTTGTTTCTGTTCTTCACACATTTAGCCACACTTAGTGCCATTCTTGTTTTGTTAGTCTTTGATCCACTGTCTTTGATTTTGTTCATGATTGCTTTGGTCACAGTTTTTATTTGGCAGGTTTACCACTGAAGTGTTAATTATCTTGTGTTTTGTACTTTTTCCACTCATCAGTTCTGTCCTAGTTTTAGCTTTTGATTTACCTGTTGCCTTCTTTTCAGTTTTAGCCATTTGTCACCTGTTGTTATTCTGTTCATGTTAAGATTGCATTCTGTCTAGAGTTTTTTGTTTGTCTCGGTCTGGATATTTTAATATTATTAGTTTATGGATTCTAGTTATGTCACTGCACACCATTGTCAGTTCCTTCTCATCTTTGTTCCTCATGTTTCACACCCAGTTGCATTTGTTTCACTGTCACGCCCTCAGATCACTACACTCTCTTGCCCTTCACCAGCCTGTTGGCCACGCCCCATTTTGTTTGTCTTCTGCTTTCCCATTTGTCACTTTACTCTCTTGCCTTGTCTCTTATCTTTGTTTGTCCACGCCCTCTTCCTTCCAGCTCACCACACCTGTTTTCCATCACTGCCGAATTATTCCCCACGCATTTAAGCCCTGTGAGTTCTGTTTGTAATTGCTAGTTCATTGATTCTCATATCTTTGTTCCGGCGCTTCTGCTCTTGATCTGTGTTGCTTTTTTATCTTGTACTTTATTCCCTCTCTGTGCCTGACCATGCTTGTTTCCTGGACCTCGTTTTTGTCTCTGCCCACTTACTACTGTTTGCTGTGCACTCGACCTTAGTCTGGTTATTTTTGACGCCATTGCCAAAAGCCTTCCCGTACCTTCGCCTCACTGACGGCTTCTTTGTGAACCAGACCACTGCCTGCATTTAATATAAAGTCTTTAATATCCTACTACCTGTTTGAGAGTCTGCATTGTGTCTCCTATCATCTGCTGTGCTCAGCTGCTCTGAAATCCTGACACCACTAGGATAGGCTCCACACCCTGACCCTTAAGTGGAAAAAGCGCAATGTCATGAGGGATAGATGGAAGGAAATAATAATTTGTATTTACCCATTACTGATTCCAACTGAATTGTTGATTATCCAGCCCGCAGTAAATATGAAAGTTGAACCTGCGACTCTGCAGAATTTATAATTTGCAATTTTCCAGTTGACAAGTCATGCATAGTCATAATGGAGTGATTCAGTCATCCAGCGAGTGGGTCCGCACCGTTCATCGTTAAAACCTGCTGCATATTCAGTTGTGAACCCTTGGGTTCTTGTTCATGTAGAGACATGTAAAGTAGTTTTTTTTTCTTTCCATGTGAATTATGACGCCTTGTTGCTAATTGCAGAGTCCTGGTGGCCACTAAAGCCACTGCAGCTTGTAAAATTGATGCACAGTTTAAAATTTATATTCATCTTCAAAGGTGAAACAACACAGGTCATGTTAAGGTCAAAGATCAACGTCATATAATAGGACATTGTCAAATAAATGAATGACCATAAAGTACACAGGAAATTTCGCTGAGTAAAATTGACTCTGCTGGGATAGCTTTTGATCCCAGTCTAGAGTAAAATATACTCTACCACGGGGCTAAATCAACTCAACATAGTGTAAAGTCAACTCTTATTGGAGTAAAACCACTTGCATTGACGAGACGGTGTCGCCAACCGAGCGGTCTGCCCTAAAAGCCAGTCCGCCATGCCTTCACTGCACGTGTCATCAGCCGCAGTTCACAGATTAATACCTTGTTTCTCCTTAAAACTGACTTTAGAATGATTTAAGAGGTTTTACCTTGTCATCTGATGGTTAATAATCCCATTAATCCTTTTGATCGCTTTGGGTGAAGACAGTCTGTCCAAAGAGCATTCCGAAATGACACATGCGCAGTGGAAGCAAAGTGGGGTGGGGGCTCGTTGGGTCAGCGACACCGGTAGAGCTGATTTCACTCTACAATTGAGTGTTTTTTACTCTATTTAGACTGGGATCAAATGTTATCCCAGCAGATTAAATTTTACTCAGCAAAATTTACTGTGTAGATATGCTAAAGCATGATTTCTACACAGACCTCTACTCTGATGGGAGCTAACAAATATTTCAGATCTCCAGTTTTAGAGAATTCATGTGATGATGTCAAGCAAAATTAAAAAAAAAAACAACTATAAGGCACTAGAAGAGCACATACCTCCGCCAAGGTCGCACATGTTCTGAAATTACATTCAACCCTAGATATCTGATTACAATCTCAGATATTCTCTGTCTGGTCACCAAATTTTCTCAACATCCTCTCACAACTTTTTGAGTAAAATGTTGCTATGTGCCAAATATTCTTTTGCACGTAAGTTCCAGAAGATATTCCAGATCATCTCCATAAAGCCTCTTTCACACCGGGCCAGTGTAGAGTTGCGTAATGCGGTGTGCCGACAACGCCATGCTTATGCAGGCCTATGCAAAGTTTATGCAGCCCTATGTGGTAATACACTGAGAGACACAAAGGGGTCCGTGAAATGGATGCAAAATGTATTCTTGTTTAATTTTTTTTGTGGACTTTCAGCGTAGCGCATCGGATGGATTGCGCCACGCAAGTCTACACAATATTCCACTACTGTATGTAAATCTACACAACACTGTGCTACTGTACACCATGCCTTCGCAATTGAACACAACCCTATGCTCGTCCGGCGAAAAATCGTTTTAGGGTTTTTATCAGTACATTCGTGCATTGCAAAATTTTATTTATCTCACTGGACTTTGCTGGCAGTGAAGCTTCAAAACCACGGAAGAAGAGGCGGGCCAAGCTTCATGTTCACTGTAACGCCTCACGGATGAATCACCAGCAAGAGGACATGTACATGTCCACTCAGGGATGGATCGTGCGCACGATAGCCGGCTTCAGCTCCGTGGTGCTTTCATCTCAAGTTCTCTCACGATTGTAGTTCATGAAATAAAGTCCATTAACTCCCGGGAATAACGTATTCTGACTTTTTCTGTAAAAACAGCATCATGGAGCATGAGCACAAGGTTGTTTTATTTTTTGTTTGTTTTTTTTTCCCCTGTGCACAATGCAGCCATTCCTGCATACTACTAGATACACAGCACAGTGCAACTGTATGCAAGTCCAGTGTGAAAGGGGCTTAACTGAATCACATATTTCACGGCGCATTATTTGTCTGCTCACCACATTTTATCCTGTTAAAGTCAAGCATACAAACATGACTTCCTTGCTGGAGGTAATTAACTGGTGGCATCGCTGCAATCATCTGGTTGTCATGTTGATGATTGTCTCTTTGTCTCTGCATTGGGGAGGCAAAGCCACCGGAGCCAGAGATGATGGCTCAGGGAGACAGCCAGCATTACATTTAGCCTGAAAAACAACAGTCCATCTTACTGCAGGATGGTGCACTGTGGCAGCTCAGACTCCCCCGTGTGATGTCATCATGCCTGACATAAAACACAACATTTTTCATCACCTTTTTCTCTAAATTTCTACCATCCCTGCATTCAAAACAGCCTGACAGAAGTGTGATTTTCAGTCAAACGTGATTCCACCGGCAAGCTGCTCTTTAAATCTTGCTGCAGTATTTCAAAAAACATTGTGGGTGCAGCTTCGTAAATCCTTGGTAATCCATCTTCTCAGTGATTACTGCAAGAACGGCCTTTGAGCTGCAACATGCCATTGACTCTGATGTCACATGTTATTGTTGATGGCAGCCAAAGAGACATTATGCAACTTTAATGATCCACTTGTCAAGCTTCAGAACACTCCAAACACACAGCTCCTGACACTCTTACACGATGCCTCTGCAGGCTGAGTTCAGCATCCATGACCGTCAGGTCAAACTAGAAGAGCATCGCTCCTAAAAGCCTCACTAAAGTGTGGCCTGAAGCCACCGTGAACTGCAGCCATGCTCCTCAAATAGAGGTCATTTCACAGAGTTGTAAGCACAAAGCGTGCACTCTGACTGCAGCCGCAGCCCGAGGATTCTGAGATCTATTTCAATCTGCTCCTCTTCATCTTTTGTGTTATTTCTGTGCACATGCATAACATGCCTTTCTAACTTCATCTTTGTCTTGTTGTGCTTGTTGGAATCTCAGAGCAGTGATATTACGATGCACAGATTGCAATGCCTCCTCGCATCACTCAGCTCATTAAATGGTTGGTTCATCAAGTTTAAAGTCGCACTGAACCACACTTATTAAGTATGATGTGCTGCTGTTTGTCACTAAATGGCAAATAAATGTTAAGACTACAGCACGGAGCCCATAGAGCGCAACCCTCCGCCAACACTAGTTTCCAATACCACAAATTTTTACTTTTGGAAAAACAATTTCAAGGTCAAAGTCCTGTTAGAAGTGGCTTTTCATAAGCTAAAACATAATACAAAATATAGATCAAAAGGGCTTTTCAATGTTAAAATCAAAAATCCGCTGAATCCACAATATGGATCAGATATGGATCAAACTTTATTTATTGAGAGTGACAGTTTACACCTCATTGTCACAAATGAGAGTGATTTGAGGCACTTTGATTGAGACATAATGCAAAATGTACACCAAAAAAGGGCTTTTCAATATTAAATTCAAATGTCCATAAAATCCACAATCCGGATCAGATCTGGACCAAACTTTGTCAGGCAATAGTGATAGTCTACATCTCACATCCAAATATGAGAGTGATTGGAGCATGTTTGGTGTAAGATATAATGTAAAATATACATTAAACAGGGTTTTCAATGTTAAATTTAAATAGACACAAAATCTGTAATGTGGATCAGATCCAGATCAACCTTTGTCAGTCAATACAGGATACTATCCTACATAATAGTCTCAAATGTGAAAGAAATTTGATCTTTGTTGACAGAGTTATGAATTTTTGAATATTCGTTCAATGTTAAAGATAGCAATTTTTCAAATTTTCAAAGATTTTTCCTGACTTTGGCCTTTGACCTATGACCTTCAAAGTTGAATCACTTCTTGCCTACCAGGATATGAATCTTCAGTAAAAATTTCATATATGAAAAATTGTGGGCTCCAGGGTGTTCAAAAACAGAAAGACAAACAGACAGGGGCGATAACATAACCTCCTCCAACTTTGTTGGTGGAGGTAAAAAGGATATTTTTAGTTCTGTTCTCTTTAAAATATATACAGTATATATATATATTTTTTTTTAATAACATGCCCTGTCCAAGTGGAGATGGTGACAAAATAACTCAACAATGGCTGAACGGATTTCCTTCAAACCTGGTGGGAAAATGACTCTGATTGATGTCTCGAGGTGATTATATTTTTGAATATTGAGTATTTTGAGTTTGCTCAAAGGTCAAGGTGAAGGAAAACATGGTCTGTTTAAAAAAGTTATTTTTTGTATAGCTCAACAACCAAGAAGCCTAGATGGGTCAAACCTGTAGTATTATTTTGATATATACATATATAGAGAAGTGATTACATTTTGGAGTCATTTGGCCAAAGGTCAGTGGTCAAGGTTAAGTAAAACATGATCTGAAAAACAGCTGTTTTGTATAGCTCAACAACCAAGCCTAGATGGGTCAAACTTAGTGGGAATGTTACATACATAGATATCTAGTGGTGATTAAATTTAGTTTGGTCAAAGGTCAGTGGTCAAGGTTAAGTAAAATATTATCTGAAATACACTTTTGTTATATCTCAACAACCAAGAAGTGTAGTCTCCTTATTTAAAGCACAGTTTGATCAGAAAATATTTGTGATTGGTTAGCATGAATGACTTCACAACGAAGTCACACAGAAGTCAAGATAAGTCACAGATAAAGTAATACGTACATAGTGAAAAACACCATAACAGATAGATGTCTATTTATACTGCAGTGTGTAGCTCAGCCCTCTGATGTTTTTCACTTTTTACTTTTTTAATGCAGCAAGGTAGGAAAATTTGTCATATTTTTGCCAGTTTCTTGTAAATGAATACATAGAGAACTGTTTTAAAAAGCAGGTATTCACCTTATGAGACATTTCAACAGTGTCTTTTTTGGTGCAGATCTCTATAAAGATACAGGTTTTATGGATCAAAATATTCATTTTAAGGTAGCGTATTTGTATTGTGTAAGATAAATTGGAAGTGTAAACTGTAATATATTCTGCTCATAGGATCAGAGATTAATCATTTTGTTGTTTTCACTCAGAAATAAATATATTTGTTTGGTCACTGAATATCTTTTAAAAATATGGGAGAATTGCAGATTTATAGCCCAATTTGTTTTCTTACACTCTGCCAGTGTAAGTGAGGAAACCAGGATTCAGGTCAGCGTTCTCATTACACCAAGGCATGGAGACGGAGTTATTAAAATGCGTACTTTGGTCTTGGTGTAGGTCGGTGTTCCAGAGGGGTGAGGTGGTGGGGTGACTTGGTTGGATACCCACAAAACAAGTTCCCTTGGAAAATTTTAAAAGCTTATAGCCTTTTTTTCTGCACTGAAAAAAAGAGAATAGTTAAACCAAATTTTTAAAGTGTTACAGTTGGTAAAACCTGAATGAATTAAATTATTTGAATTTAAATTTGTAAGTTATATCAACTCTACATCAAGTCTATCTTACAAACTTAAGTTCAGACAACGTAATTCATTCAGGTTTTACCAATTGTAATGCTTTTTTAAGTTGGTTGTTTTTTCAGTGCATTCTAAGGCAATCTGTGAAGATAAATACCTTTTCATACGCCTTTTTTTTATTTTATAGAATGGAAATCTTCAGCAGTCATCAATCAGCTGTTATTTATGCAAGACCTTTCCCATATTTTACCACCACCAGGATCCACCACCGCTCTCTCAGAACACGTCTGCTTTATTCAGTGATTGTACATTTGACTGCATTTGCTGCTCCAACTTCATTCTACCCCAGCTGCACTGTTCCCACCTTTATTTCTCATCTCAGCCCTTTTCAGAGGTCCACCCCATCCGACTCTCTTACATCACCCTCGGTTACCGCCGCCTGTTTGTGAAAAGCATCACGACACCCCCAGTCATCTAAAAATGTTTCCTTTTCATGCATGGTTGCTACCCGGTCACATCGACATAATCCCCAGCCCATCTCATCAGACTGCTAATAACAGTGTAAGTTCCTGCCAAGCCACCCAGAGGACACTGAGAAAAAAATGAGGCCAGTGACAGGGTAGATCTGGTTGGGAGGAGACGATAAAAGTTAAACGAATTCTCTTTGAGGATGATCTGGCTTATGAACTTTGTGCAAAAACATCACTTGCCAAAGACCACCAAAGTGTAATATGCAGCCTTAATGAATGGGAATTGCAAATGACGGAGTGGAATATACAAACACAGGCTGTGTGAATAATTCCATTAGAAAACAGTCGATGTTCATTTGGGCCGTAATTAGGCCCCTCTCCCGGAGACATGCTGTCCTGATTGATAGTCAAATTGTAGGGGATTGTGTTTACTTTTTCATCCTATCTTGTTAAGGATTATTCCTGCACCTCATGACTCATGTTCTCTGTTCCATTCCTCCCCCCAAAACCTCATTTATCTCATGAATAAACCAACAGAATGGCCAGAGGTTGAATATGGGAAACGGGAAACACAATTATTGTAAACTCCAGGAAGAGTTCTCAAAGGAATGGACAAGGGCCAGAGAGTGTGTTTTATCAAGACGATCACCGGGGCGACTGTAAACCATAGGTTATTTGTAGTGTTCCATGATTATTTAAAGGCTACAAAAGTCATTATCTCATTTACAATGTAAAACCAAGATTTCTCAACCACACCCCCCCCCCCACACACACACCCCACCCTCCGCTTGTGCAGTTGTGCTTCACTGGAAAAATGTTTGTTGATTTTCTGGCATCTCATGGTACAATGCTTTTTCTCTGTGAGATGAGAAACACGACATCCTGGTGTCATCATGATCCTTCAAATCTTTAGCCTCAGGGTACCATATGGGGCTGTGTTTGTAGTTTTTTGTTTTTTTTGTTTTTTGAGGTAGAGAGGAACATGTTTTGCATTGCAATGGTTTCTGTAGTTAATATGTGTGACATTGCTTGAGTGCAGGGTTGTTTTTAAGGTGAGCCGTCTTCCAAGTCAAAGGCTACATCCAAATGCTCATACTATACTAGCTGACTATAGAGAAGGCAAAAAAGGCAGGATAATCCATAAGGTATGAGGACTTGATTGGAATTTATTAGCCATCGAATGGTACCCAGATGACCTACTACCTCCATACACTGTAAAATTCAATGAGTTAGTTGAACTCAAGCCATTTGAGGAAACCAATAGCCTTAAACCGTTTGAGTTTGCCAATTTAAATAAAATAATTTTCACAAATTTAATTGTTAAAGTTTTAGTAACTTAACAATTTATAGTTAATTCAACTTATGTAAATCTAGTTTGTTTTTCAATTAAAAAAAAGGTGACAAAAATATCTGCCTAAAAAATTTGCATTAAATTATGGATTAGATTTTGGAAGTCGGACTGTCTAACCAGAAGGCTAAAACCCAGGGCTCTGGCCTTGTGACCAGATAATTCTTTTGAACTGTTGGGAGTGAGGTTTACTAACTACATATGCACAGCGACACCTGCTGGCCACCGTTACATAAACTCAGTTAAAATGAGTGAATGGAATACAATGGAAATACATCACCAACACTTAAGTGCCCCAAAACATTAAATGCACTTAAAGGAACTGAATTGTTAATACAATATTTAATTTTTGAGTTAGTTTAATTAATGGAAATGAGTGACTATAACTTTTTTGCAAAGTTTGAGTTACATTAACTTATTTATTGTATTAAAATGGAGTGTTCGGTTTAACAGTGTAGAGGGTAAAAGGACTTCATTACACTTGACAATAATACAGCTGAAACCTGGCAACTGAAGAACTTCCTGGAAATGTTAGTGGCATCCAAGTGAGTGTGGTATTGCAAAAATAGACATCAGGTATCAGGAACTAACATAATTTTCAGAGTATAAGCTGACATATAAAAAACATATTTAATGATAACAATAACTATTTATATAAGGCTTTTCCAGGAATCAAAGCGCTAAACATAATAAACTCGGATAATAAAAGAATAAATGACAATAAATACACTGCAACAATGCAGAAAAAATCCCACATTACAAAGCTGAAAATACAGAAAAATGTGTGACTTATAAACTCACCAACCACACTATTAGGCGTACTTTCACTCTAAAAAGTTAACCACTGTCTCAATGAGAAAAAGTGATGTAACAATTTGCAAAGATTTTTTAACATTATTTCAACTTAACTAAAGTTATTTCAACTTAACTAGAGAAGTCTTGTGGCATTAACTCAGTTGAAAATCTATGTAAATTGTTATATCAGTTTTTCTTGTTGTGACAGTAGTTCCTTTTTAGAGTAGTGCTAGTACCAGGTTGGATCCCTTTTTGCCTTCCAAAATGCCTTAATTCTTTGTGGCATAGATTCAACAAGGTGTTGGAAACATTCCTCAGAGATGTTTGTCCATACTGACATGATGGCATCACACAATCACCCATTCAACCAGTAGGCCCGTTCTCCTCTGACCTCTGACATCAACAAGGCATTTTCATCCTCACAACTGCCGCTCACTGGATATCTTCTCTTTTCAGACCATTCTCTGTAAACCCTAGAGATGGTTGCATTATCTTCGATAATTATCTGTTATCGGATTATCGGAAGTGTGCCCCCCACTGGGTATGTGTTTGGCACCAGGTCTCTTCAGAAGATACCTGGAAGGTACCGCTGGAATGACTTCTTACCAAATGAGCAGTTGTGTTTGGAGACTCAGATGAGGAGAATCTCTTTCATTGTGATGAAGTGTCAGCTGTGACATTTTGACCATTGGACATGTTTATGTGGGCATGATCCAGCATGCAGGTACAAGGACTTGCCCATGTTTTCCCGGCTATAGCAGAATAATGGCTGGTTTTAAGACCATTGTCTGCCTGTGTGGTTTCCATCTGTGACCAAGGGCGGTTCAGTGGTGTGGGATGCTTCCAGATTTGACTTGACATGCTCCATGATTTGTGCTATTTACATCCATGTATTAATAGACAAGTGTCGTCTGTGTGCGCGTGTGTGTGAGTGTGGGTGTATGGCTTTGATCACAGAGAAACTGGGGAGAGCTGACATTTGCAGTTTGGTGTAAGTATTTTGGGTAAAGGATGAACACTGCGAAAATGGAAAGTTGGTAGGACTAATACATTTTTTTTTTAAAAATAGGGGTATTAGCTAACAACAGTAAACAATGTATGTTGTGCTGCAGTGCACCTTGGGAGTTCAGGGTTTTGTGGTTTTAAATGCTGTTATTCTAGTTCATGTTAGTTTAACAGTGTTGTTAGTGTTACTGATTTATTGTGTTGTAGTTCAGTTGGTTTTGTCACTTTAGTTAAGTGCCATGTTGCCGTTACCATGAGTGAGTTAATGCTACCATGATTGGGAACTGTAGTGCGTTTGATGTCTTCCACCACTGTCTCTGTACGTGGGTGTGTAAAAATAAATACACCTGCTATATATTAAATGGTGAGTATATTCAAAGCCAAGTATTTAGTAAGTTCAGTATAAGTACAGAAATACATGCAGATCCACCTCGGATTTGCTGTGGCAACCCTGAGTACAAACAAGGGAGCAGCCCAAGGTCTTACTTTTTAATGTAAGTACATAATATAATTATGTATAGAAGCACTCAGAGAGTGCAAACCTCCGCCAAGGCCATAGGGTCACTGACCCTAAAGAGATTCCCTCCTTGGCACAGTGATCTATTCAACAGTTCAGTGTTACAACCAAAACTATGATACATGCACTTTTCTTTCCTGTATATTTGACATCCTTGATTATGAAAACATACCACTAGAACTTGGAATCACTTTTATGTCTTTATTAGTTGAAAAGTTATTGTATAAAAACAATTATTTGGTAATGGCGATTTTCTTCTGGATCTAGCTCCATAACATTTGAAGCTACATCAAATCTGATGACACCTTACTGAATCAGTACAGATTCAGCTACAATTTGGTGTTAGTTGTGCATCTCTAGCTTCATTTGTCACCTCACACTGACACATTTTCTATTTTCCCTATATTTTTGCATATTCTGGATCACCAGATCCGGAATCCGAATCCGATCATCACCAATCTTTGTTGTTTGATAGAACATTTGACTATGTTACACCCTAAAATTTTTCAAGCTTTTCTGCCTTGTTTTTGTGGAGTTAGAAACTAGAATGTCAAAATTCCCCCTATCCCGCAATAGTGAAGAATCCTTTAAAAAATTCCTGGATCTGGATCGTGATCTGGATCACCACTAAAATGTAATCACTTGTTCCTCTTGTCATTTCCAATTTTTGAGTTATCCTGCTGACAGACAGACAGACAGACAGACAGACAAACGCGACCGAAAACATAACCTCCTTGGCGGAGGTAATAATGGTTTTCTTCACTCAAAACTCCTGTTTGTCTCTTTCATTTCAGCTGCATCCAATGCACCCAATTTTCCAACTGCAAGCTGCAAAACATTTAAAATCAAGTATGTGCAATCACGTGCAGATTTGTATTGCTGAAATCTGCTCAGGTTGCAGCTGAATTGAATTTCTTCATTGATTTCAACTTCCTGGCATCCTACTGATTACCTGTTCCTGCAAGAGAAATGGTTTTAATCCTGAAAAAGACAGTAAAACATCTTTTAGTTCCATCTTTCACTATTTAACCACCAAAGTGCACACGACAGCAGTTTTGTTTGCCTTTAATTTCCACTAGGAGGCTGTGGGCTGATGAAATAGGCAGCCGGCATGATCCAACACCAGCACGCTCACCCTGGCAGCCGTGTGCACAATCAGAGTGTGCTGGCAGCGCCTGCAGTAATGACTTAATATCAGTTCTCCCACGGCGGACCAGATGAGAGCACAGGTGTGCAGATTGTCCCTCGTCACATGGCACCACAGGGCCCACACGCGCCAGTTTACATTACTTAACCTGCCATTAATGCACACTGACATTAATATATATGCACACAAATGTATGGCTGTTGGCTAATTGCTTTGCTGGTCCTACAGAAGCTCCTCCGTGTGCAACACTTTGCCTCTAAGGAGCCGGGCACACTGGGATTAGTAGTACAAATCCTTTGTGGGGTGCAAAATAGGCAAGTCATTAGGGAAGTCGCTATTTCTTGACTATCTGACCATTTCTGTTTCTAAGTTGTGTGGAGGTGTTGATAGAAATTAAGAAGAAACCATCATAAAGTGCTGTCGTAATGTCTTGAACCACCAACACATTTCATGCACCTGGGCTTTGATTTCATGCGCCTTCTTGCTGTGAGGCTTCAGTGGTAACCACAAAGGCACCGTGCTGCCCAATGTTTTGACAGAACTGATCAAAAGTCAAAACCACACAGACCCTTCACAAAGAATTCATTTTTGATGGTTTTAGTTTGCATGAAATAGGCTTATGTCACTTTGTCACATTTGAGTTGTGTTTCATTTAGTAATCTTATATTTTTCAATATCTTCACTCATGCTTGTCTGTGATTGATTGAAGGTTTTCTGCAGCTCATCCCATACTTCCCCATCCTCAGCCAGGCCCTCTAACACTTCCTGGTGGATCCAGAGGTGTTCCAAAGCCAGCTAGTACATGCAGTCCTTCTAGTGTGGTCTTCCCTAAAGTGCCCTCTCAGTTTAATGTCCTTGAAAGGTCTCCTGACAGAAATGACCAGGGGACATCCTCACCAGATGCCCAAATCACTTCAGCTGACTCCTTTCGATGTGAAGAAGCAGCATCGAGTCCCTCTCAGATATTTGAGCTTCTCACTCTGCCCCTAAATATCTGGCGCAGGAAATGTTTTTACACCACTTTATCCACAATCTTGTTCTTATGGTCATTACCCAAAGTACAGGACCAAAGGTGAGGATTAGAGCTTAAATTAACTGGGAAGTCTAGAGTCTTGACTTCCGGCTCAGCTGTTTCTTCACCATGACAGTCCGGTACAGCATCCATAGGTCTGTCTGGGATCAATCTATCCTTCTGACATTCTGTCTTACCCTCATTTATGAACAACACCCCAAGATAGTTGAACTCCTTGAGTTGGGGCAGTAACTCTCCCCTGACCCAGAGGCGACAATCCACCCTTGTCAGACAGAGGACCATAGTCTCACATTTCACTGTACTGAGCTCCATTCCAGTTGCATCACAGCCTGCTGTCTTGCTCTTTTGGAAACTCTTTAGCTTTTTTTACATACACAGTATAAGTTGGCAATTGATGGGGCGTTGATGCATGTTGATACATGTCAAAATCTGCAAACGTTAAGGTTGATGTGAGGATACTGTTCGATCCTCGACAGGAAGTACTCGGAACTGAGTGGAAATGTTGCAGCCAAAATGCAAGTGTGACCGCCCACGACGGCACTGTAATGTGGTTTGATGTCCTTTCATCAAGAGAAACCTTACTTTTCATGACTCATGCCTTTTTTTTTTTTTTTTACTTGGACACTTTTTTCGCCTTCTCTCTTTCTCTCTCTGTCTCTCTCTTTCTTTCACGCCCACTCACTTACATGTGCCTGTGGATCCACATTGACTTACACAGTAGGGGAGAAGTGAGCGGAATGATGATGACTAGTGATGGCACTGTCCTTTGGATGAAATCTTGTCTGATGTCGTCCCAGCTGCCCCGAATAAAGCAGCCTGGTGCAGCCATGACGTGCAGGTCTGTCAGCAGGTCAGAGTGCCCACGCTTTGTTCTTTCTGACTAACTGCACAAGCTTTTTTGCTCTAAAGCCAATGTTCAGTTGATTTGATGCCTTTGTCATTCCATGCAGATACTGTGTTCATTCATATATATATATATATATATATATATATATATATATATATATATATATATATATATATATATATATATATATACACCTGGGTGTGACATTTCAGAGACATTTGTGATTGTTTCACCTCCAGCAGTCCAGGTTTGTAGATCCTGATCACTGAGGTTTGAACTTGACTGGTGACCTTGAATCCTCTCTCTGTCCTTTGATCCTGACTGGTGACCTTCAGACCTTTCTCACTGGTAATCTTTAATCCTTTCTCCCTGTCCTTTGATCCTGACTGGTAACGTTTAATCCTCTCTCACTCTAACTGATCATGAATGGTGACCTTTAATTATAATGACTGCCCTTTGCTCTTGACTGGTGAACTCATGTATAATCCATGGAAATTAAATTAGGGAATAACCCCCTTGTGTTTGATAATTTGCTGATGTTAATGATGGATTACCATTGCAAATAGCCGTAAAACCCACTAAATTCCCATTCTAATCCAATTCCATCATTTGCATGGTTTATTTTTCTGTAAGTAATTTGGTTGGTGAAGCTTACCGTAGCAACAGCGTCGTTGCTCCAGTGCCATTATTGACATCTGCGTAGCAAAGCAGTCAGGGCGTCCGGATTGTAGAGAGCTTCAGTTTTTTCACATTTTGTTAGGTCTCATTTCAAAATGGAGTCAATTTAATTTTTACCTCAAAATTCTACTCACAACACCCCATAATGACAACATGAAATAAAGTTTTGTTTAATTTTTTGCAAATTTATATATATATATATATATATATATATATATATATATATATATATATATATATATATATATATATATATATATATATATATATAAAATGAAGAACTCACATGTACATTTACATTTAAATATTTACACTGTTTGCTCAGTACTTTCTTGATGCACCTTTGGTAGCAATTGCAGCCTCAGGTTTCCTTGAATATGATACCACAAGCTTGGTCCAGAGGTGTTCAATCGGATTCAGGTTTGGGCTCTGGCTGGGCCACTCAAGGACATTTACATCGTTGTCCTGAAGCCACTCCTTTGATATCTTGGCTGTATGTTTCAGGTCATTGTCCTGCAGGAAGAAGAACTGTCACCCCAGTCTTAGGTCAAGAGCACTCTGGAGCAGGTTTTTATCCAGGATGTATCTGTACATTGCTGCATTCATCTTTCCCTCAATCCTGACTAGTCTCTCAGTTCCTGCCATTGGAAAAAAAAAACATCCCCACAGCATGATGCTGCCACCACCATGCTTCACTGTAGGGATGGTGCCTGGTTTCCTCCAAACATGACATCTGGCAGTCACGCCAAATAGTTCAATCTTTGTCTCATCAGACCAGAGAATTTTGTTTCTCTTGGTCTGAGAGTCCTTCAGGTGGCCCCAGGTGGCCTCCTAGTAAGCTGTAGAAAGATCTCAAGGATGATCAGTGGAAACAGGATGCACCTGAACTCAATTTTGAGCTTCATGGCAAAGGCTGTAAATACTTATGTACATGTGATTTCTTAGTTTTGTATTCTTAATATTTCTGCAAAAATCTAAAAAAGAAAAAGAAAATCACATTGTCATTATAGGTTAGAGTTTGTAGAATTTTGAGGAAAAAAATGAATTTCATCTATTTTGGAATAAGCCTGTAACATAACAAAATGTGGAAAAAGTGAAGCGCTGCGAATACTTTCTAGGTGCACGGTGCATTCAAATTTTCAAGCAGTGGATTTAAAAATTCAAAAAACATTAAATTTATGTTTTACAAGTTTTGCATTAGTTGATGAAATCAGAAACAGCTCGTACAGATTGACGTTAACAAACACACACCTGCTGCTGGTTGAAAATTAATATAAATTTAAGGAGTGTGATGTCAATGAAATTACATCTATTAATGCAAATACACACCCAGGTGTGAAGTTTCTGATTGTGCCTGACTGCATCTGGAAAAGAATCATCTTTGAAAGAAACATCTGCAGCTCTCAGCTGAAAACAAAGCAACCCTGGACATAATATTCATTGCTTGTTTCCATGCAGAAAATATTGTATCTCCTAAGATTTACTTTGTCCCCTTGCCTCTTTCATTACTCAGAAAATCATTAAAGGTCAGCACGCTGTTTTCCTGTAATGTATCCTTGAAGAAGTGTTTGGTCATTCATGAACATGTCAAATTGAACGGGCTCATTTTAGTGAATGATGGAAGCCAATTCATGCGTGTGCCTTTCTGCGTCATGTTACACAACTCAGCGCTGCAGCTTTTTCTCCTCTGTGCCATTTTTATATGAACAGATTGTCTATTGTGCTTTTATTCTTGTATGAATCATAGACATACAGCTGATACCTGATTGCATAAGTACTCACCAGCTTAACAACATTATTATGTGCATTAATGTTTGCATCATGCACACTGCATGAGGATCATCAGCAAAGAGTGATCAGTTTACATTTAAACTGTGATCTAGACTCTGTTTTGGCCGTGATGACAACCATTCTCATTGATTCGGATTTTTAGATTCACGGTTGGAGGTCATTGTCTTGACACAAAGATTCTCCCAAGTCATGTTTGTTTGCAGGCTCATTAGGGTTTTCTTGAATTGTGCTGCATGAATATAATTTTATCTTCACTCACCATTGACAGCATGACACTGTCACCACAATGCTTCACAGGTTACATTAAGGGCCCTATCTTGAACAATGTCGTCACGAAGTGCATACTGCAAGCCGACTTCTTGCATGTCCAACTCCACTTTTTCTGTTTACACAGCACATAATCTCAGTGCAAACTAATGTGCAGGCCCAACCTGGTCTCACAGCAAGTCGTGCTTCAGCAGCACGAAATATGCATTAATCTATTGGTTTGTGATATTGTGACGAAAAGCGCCTAATTTTCATCACAGCAGCACGAATTCATTCTCATTCATTCCGTGATAGCTGCACAAAATTAAAAGTGAAGCGGGGAGGGGGGGGGGGGGGGGGGTCGGGGTGGTTATGGTTAGGGTGGGGGGAAGGAGTAAAATTAGGTTACGGTTAGGGTTGGGGGTGGGAGTAGGGTTAGGAATAGTGAGTTAAAAAAGCTCCGTCACGAAAATTTGACTCATTTCTTCACGGGAGGATGAAAAAAAAATGTGAGACTGGGCTGGCAGGCCACAAAAGCTTGTTGTATTTACTCTTTTAATTTAATTTCATTTTAACATGACATCTGTTTATCAGTTGACATCTATCAGGGAGAGTGACAGTTAGGATGGTACTGGGTGCGACAGCTGGACAGTGGATGGAAGACAAGGAGACATGGTAATGGGATGAAGATGTTCAGGAATGTTTAAGAAGAAAGAGGTTGTCAAAAAAGAATTAGGAATGTCAGAGAGATGATGAAAGTAGACAGCAGTACAAGGAGATAAAGTCAAAAGAGATGTAGCAAAAGCTAAGGGCCCGGTCTCACTGGGGAGAGGATTAATTGTGCATGAATTGAGTACACAAATTACGGGCATTCGTTGTCGTCTGCAACAAAAATGGCTAAAAATGACAAATGTCCCAGTATGAATTATGGATATATTACTAATGTATAGTGAATATATGATGAACAATCATGGTTGTATAACGCATGTAGTGAAGAAATGGATCCGACACATTGCGATTATCACGGCAGTATTATGGGTGTATTATAAATGCGTCACGCACGTGTTTGCGCGTGCACGGCATCTGCATTGCGTTCATAAAAGAAGTGCACTCGCTCCTTTCGGCATCAATGTTCACACCAACAATACAGGCTCTGGAGCAATAGCTGGACTTGGACAAGTTGACTGGAGTAAACAAGCAGTGAACAGGGCAAGTGGTGACGTCAGCGGATTGCATCAGAGCGCAGCTCGTCTGAATGATTATAACAAGAAGGTAAATCTGTTATAAACATAGGAATAAATACTGTAACAGCTGCAGACAAGAAGGAAAAAACACGCAACTGTTTTATCAAGCCTTGACAATGTAAACAAGTCAAATAATTACCTTTTTCGATGGCTCAAAATGCTTTCTGCAGCTTGTTAGCCGTTCACGCACACATGCACGTGAACGGCCCAACTGCAGCTTCCTCTGTGATTCAGGAATTAGAGCCGTTTTCAACAGCCAATTTGCAGAATAAAATGATTAATCCGCCACAAAATAATTATTTTATATATGCAGCATCCAGCGCAGAGCGCGTGGCAGCCGTAGAACAAAGAACTGCATCCAGCTGTGAACACAGCACAACTGATTTGCATCCGCCGCAAATCAGATGCAAAGCAGACGTAATAAAAATGTTTCTTCGTGGCCAATCTGTATGCAGTCGCTACAACTTATTTTAGTCCGTGATGTGGACATGATGGGCACACAAAATATCTGTTTTACACACTGTCCCAGTCCACTGCCAAGCCGCAAATCCCTGTCAGTTGCGGATATCAGCAGATGACGGCAAATATACAGCACATAGATTGAGTATGTATGGGGTATGTACGGCGGATGTCATCCGCAGCCAAAATTTTGTGCAGCTCAAAAATCCTGGAAATGGAAAAACTCATGCAAGCATGTTTCACGCATATTGCGGATGTTAAGCCAATATGAGCCAATTTTGTGTGCAATCCATATGCAAATCCTCCTAAACGCCAGTGGGACCGGGCCCTAAGGAAAGCATGTATTGCAAGCTTTACATGAGGTTGAATACTAACAAAGAAGACAAGGACTTGATTGGTCAGACAGAGGGACTGATCTGGAAAGGATGGGTGGCAGGGTACAGTGATGAGGGATGCAGATGGAAATGTGCTGATGAGCAAACAGAGTGTGCTGAGAGGGTAGAGGGAATATTTTGAGGATATGATGAATGAAGACAATGAGAGATGTCAAGATGATGGAGAGAGTAATCAGTAAGATGATGAAGACTGGAAAGGCAGTTGGTCTAGATAGCATTCTAGCTGAGGAATGGAAATGTTTAGGAGAAATGGTGGCTGCAAAGTTTTTACCAGATTAAGAAAATTTTGAAACGCAAGACCATTCCTTAGGAGTCGAGTTTCAAAAAAGGGCGATGAGCAGGGTTGCAGTAACTACAGAGGCATAAAGTTATGGGAAAGAGTAGTAGAAGCAAAGCTTAGATAAGACGTGAGGATCTGCAACCAGCAATATGGTTTTATGCTGGAAAAGTGCACTACAGATGCAATATTTGCTTTGATGATGGTAAAGTATAGAAAAGGCCAGAAGGAGTTGCATTCTGTGTTTGTAGATTTTAGGAAGAGAAGACTTGTCATATTGTATGAGGCAGTTTGGAATTGAAGATAAGTATGTGAAGATGGTCCACAATATGTACAAGGACAGCGTGAGTGGCGAGATGTGCAGTTGAAACACCAGATGCATTCAGGCTGGAGGTGTAGTTACACCAAGGATCAGTTTTGAGCCCTTAATTAATCTGTTCTGGGAAGATCAAAGCAGCCACCAAGGTGAAACAATAAGGTAAAGTTTAAAATACTTCCAATAGAATTTTCTTATATTTTGTGATTAATTTGTTTTTAATTCAGTGAAATTATTGTTTGATGCTCTATCACACCTAAATGCCAGAAATCAGTTGAAAGAGGTCCAACACTCTGCCAGTGTTCTGTGTATCGGATGTCCCAGAGAGGAACTCAATCACTTGGATCAAACGCTTTGTGAAAATCAAACCAGTCTTCAAAGAAGCATGACCCATATTTGTACTCATGTTAAAACAGTACTCACAGAGCTATGGTTGAACTCTTGTGCATGAAGCCAGGTTGTTTCAGTGAGTGAGTGGCAATTCATGTTACCACATGTCGGAAAATTCGACCCAGAATGCATTGTGTTGTCAACTTCTTTTTTATGCCAACACAAACACATTCTAATGCTCCTCCTTTGACCGCGAGATGCGCGCGTGAACGGACCGTCAAGCAAATGTGGAGATGTCTGGAGTTCTACTTGATGTTGACATGTCCTGTCTCAGGACTTATGTCCTTTTTTGTCCTTTTTTTAACTATGATGTGAGAGTTTGAACAGAGAACAAGGAACTAATGCCTGCAGCCAGACTTTTTTTTTTCTTTTAATTGTTCACATGTGCACACGTGAACGAACGTCCATGAGTGGACTAGAGATGTCCGGACATTTTACTGGATATTTCTGGCAATCAGTCTGCATTTTTTTTCTTCAGTGTGTAGTTTTTACTGCATTGAGTACACGGTATAAAAACAGTCCTGTGTGATTTATACTGCGGGAAAAGTGGAACACAACAGGAATCCAAAATTGGCTTCGAGTCATGCCGGGTAACGCCTCTTTGCCCTGAATTACGCCTCTTTGCCCCGACTTGCGCTGGAACCACTTCCTTTCTGCGTCGAGCACAGGACGCCAAAAAAATTAAACAGGTTTAATTTTTCGGTGCCCGACTTGCTTCCTCCTTTGCGCCCCTCGCACTGTTGTGGCGCCGAGCTGCATCGTCTCGACACTGAGTTGCTTCCATGTGGCGTCATCATAATGACGTACGGCGCAACCGGGAGCACCCCCGGTGTGAAAGGGGCTTTACGATGATCTCCTTCATTCATATGCACAACGCTGCACTTTTACACATGGAGCCAGCAGCTAGGGGGCTATTCAGACAGCATTCACATGCCACAGAGTAACACATTACACCTAGAAACGATCTTTGGGATACCATGTGAGACTGTTCTGCCCTACGGTTGGATATTGGAAAACCATGTGACGGTGAGCCAATTCCGATTGGACACTCACATTGCGTATGTCATCACACAGCTTCTATGAGGAGTACAAAGATGGTGGATGGCGCGGAGTTAACTTTTCAGCAAAAAAAGTATGTTCCTATCTTGTATCATTAAAAAGTTATTTATAATTTAGTAAAACGTGTACCTTGCCGTTGTATACGATGGCGTCAGCCCCAGAGGGTTAAACACACAAATAAATGAACACGGCATGTTTCCATATATTAGAACTAGCTGCCTATTTTCACACTTATGGATTAACAACGGCAATGCTTTGGCCTGCCAGCCTTGTAAAATTCAGGCAAAAAGAAGTAGAGTGCCCCCTATGGCAGTACATAACTACGCATATGCAGTTGGCTGAATTGAACTGGGGCTGAATCCTGTTTCATGAAATCCTTGCATGCACATTTTCTGGCACAGGGAGCGATGTATCAACCCTGTAATTGTTGCAATCCAAGTGATCACCTTCCCTTGACCATTTTATAGCTGCTTCCATGACCACATCAAATCAGATCTAAATCTACATTTCTTGCTGTGACTCACCTGAATAAATTAAATAAAGACATAGATCGATACATGTGGTTGTAGTGAGTCTGTAAGTAAAACTATTCACTGTGAAGTGTTAATCTCCCATTTAAGCTTGAAACCTTTGGTAATAATAATAATAATAATAATAATAATAATAATAATAATAATAATAATAATAATAATAATAATGTTCAAACATTTTGCTGTTCATCGTGCTGACCTTATGATATGTTCAGCGCCTTTGAGTTTTACAAATGCATGATTCATATCGTCGTGGCAGAGTTGAGTTTGTGGGTGCAGAATTGGAGATAAGCTTGAAATATAAAATATTGCACAGACTTCATTATGTGGCAAGTACATAAATAATATCGAAATACTCCTAAAAGTACAAAGTATTACAACATCAATAATAGTGAGACTTAGCTCCTCATTTAGAAGTGAAGTAGGCTGTGTGCTCAGCTAAAAAGAATAATAATAATAAAAAAAAAACTTCAAAAGTGAAGGGGAATTTAAAAGTCTATAATAACTGCAATCACTTGAAGCAAACTAAAAGAGTTGCAAATCAGTCTGGAAATATAGGTTGGCACTTGATGAAACAGTGATTATGGATGAAGGGAAGATTTATTTTAGCTTTGATTTTATAGCAGTTAAATTCTTCACAAAAGAAAGAATAGAAACCAGTGTGTGCTTTGTATTGTGTTGAGGAATAATGCAGTATAATCATGTTTCCATGAGATGGAGGAAAAAAAAAATCAGCTTTTGTTTATCATATCGTATTTCTACAGGTTATAAATATTGATTTTTAGGATTTGGGAAAAAAGACCCAAATTCAGTAAAAGTGTTTCTGTGGAATCGACATTTAGTATTCATCTCATTTGCTTGCAGCCGTGCACACCATGCACATGCATGCTCACTCGCTGCAGCCCATTGCCACAGTGATATATGTTTTTATTTATGTCCACTTGATAACAGCAAACAGACACACGCGCATCATAGTGGTCAGTTGTTAGTCCATGTCTGTCCAAACACAGTACTGTCCAGCTGGCATGTCCAGAATGACAGACCTCCACAGCTGCTTCAGTGGGCGGCCACACCTCCTGTCAGTTTTTAGCGCACACACCAAATCCACACTCGTGGGGCACTTAGACAAATTTCATTGCCAGTACAACAATGATTGTCTGCAGATTGTTGTCATGCCAAGAATGTGAATGGCCACACATTTTCTAAGTGCCATGTGAGCGGTGTTAGATGTTCGTGCGTGTCACCTGAAATTTGGCCAGCACCTGCTGCGAGAGGGTTCGATGGGCTCGCACAGCGCACACTCTGTCAGCCGCTGGTGTGCGCAAATAGTTGTAGCAACAGGTGTACAAGGCATTGGAAGCAGCTACAAAATTACACGGTTTGCATACGATTCCTGCTTCATGCGCACTTAATGCACAATTCAATTAATTCGCACAAGGGGCCCTTACTGTGTGGTGGTGAAACCTGGACATCAACCCGCAACTTAAGGTGAAGACTGAATACCATTGGTATCAGGTCTATCTGAAGTACCCTTTGGATATTCCTGGAATTAATTTCTGTCAAACAAACTGTTACTTAGAGAGAATCAGATGAAGCATACACTTAAGTGTCAGTGTCAGAGTCAGTTGTAATTAATTACCGCAATCAGCTGGCTGACGCTATTACTTTCTACACAAAACATAACTGTCTCTGTGGTCTAATTGTAAGCATCTCAGTATCCTTCTTCATTAAGCAATAGATTTCTCACACCTTGCCAGGGACTCCACACATCATTCAGCTCAAAGTCAGAAACTCTTGTTGTCAGAAGTCCAGAGCATCCCCATATGTAAGAGGGCAGATGTAAAATATCACAATAATTGTGTGTTTTATGGTAAAGACATCACATTTTGCACTATATATATATATATATATATATATATATATATATATATTCATTACATATCATGCCAAAGTATTTTTTCTATTGCTTTTAAAGAAAATAAGAGATTCAGCATGTAACAAAACAAAATGACTCTTCAATTGTGACATATCAGGGCAGATATCTGAAACAATTGTGCATTTTATGGTAAAACCAAATTTTGCAGGGACATTGTTTGGTGTACAATAACAACAACAACAACAACAAAAACATTATTATATTAAAAAGTAAATTTAGTATCAAGTCAAGCTAACTGGGTGTCTTTTCTTTGTTAATATAATAGAAGAGATTATGCATGTCAGGAAATGCTGAAAATGACACTTCATTGGTGTCTGTATGCTTTTTGTGGTAAAAACACCTAATTTTGCATGGACATTGTTTGGTGTACAATAATTCAAATAAATTACATTTAAAAATATTTATTGCATATGTTCCTCTAAATAATCCCCTCATTTTTATCAGTGCAATTGTGGCTGGAAGGGATTCACCACGTAAGAAAACATAGAAAACACTGCTTCATGTCTGTCTGTATGACATATCGGTGCAGATATGTAAAATGATTGTTCATTTTTTGGCGAAAGCACCAAATTTTGCACAGATATTGTTTGGGATATAAGAATTTTAGAAAACAGATATCAAGCCAAGCTCAGTTTTTTCAATTTTTATCAATGTATTTGCTGTTGAAATGCATTCTGTGTGTAATAAAACCTTACTATTTTTCTGTCTCTGACATATAGCAGGGAAAATATGTGAAGAGATTGTGCATTTTATGGCGAAAGCAACAAATTTTGCACAGATATTGTTTTTGGGATATAAGAATTTTAGAAAACAGATATCAAGAAAAGCTCAATTTTTTTGTGGTTAGCACTGTTGCCTCACAACAAGAAGGTCATGTGTTCGATTCCCATCTGTGGCCTTTCTGTGTGGAGTTTGTGTGTTTTCCCCTTGTTTGTGTGGGTTCTCTCAGGTGCTCCGGCTTCCTCCTCACGCAGGTGAGGTGGATTGGAAACTTTAAATTGTCCGTAGGTGTATGTGTGGGTGTGAATGTGTTTGTTTGTCTATATGTGACCCTGCGACAGACTGGCGTCCTGTCCAGCTTGTACCCCACCTTGTGCTCTATGACTGCTGAGATAGGCTCAGTCCCCCTACTGTGCGATACTTGTGAAAATACATTTATTATTTCCATTCTGAATTATATTTGATGTCATCAGTTAATGTGCAGGATGTCTGGAATTAGCACTGTCCAAATTAAATGTTTTGGTGGATCTACATCTTGTTATAATCAAACAACAACAACAACAAAAAGTGTTTGTTTGTGTTACTTTGGGATCTGATAAGTTTAAATGACAGGTCAGATGAAAACCTTTGGAGAAGCAGATGGTGTGAACTAAAAATAGAACAGGTATCGGGATGCTTTAGAGCAACATTTTCAATATGATCAACAGGCCAGGAGAAAATTGTCTTGCTTTCGATTTGACTTGTTACATTTTCTCCTCTTGTCTCCCTTGGATAGACATTACTTTGAAGTAAAATGTGTGAGACTGTTTTCTTTGGGTGCAATAAGATCAAGTGTGACACGTCCACTTCATCAGTTTAATAGCTCTTTGTTGTAGCTACATCACAGAGGGATTTGTCAGAACCCATGGGACATCAAAAGCAAGGATCGCCTTCACATCCCTTTATCCCCCGTCTCTTTAACGCACAGTCTTATAAACACATGGCTCTGCTTTAATTGACTTGGCTCCATCCGAAGTCGCTCTTCCTTATTACTGAAGTCTAAGGTGCTGGTGAGTGTCACATCAAGCAATGTCCAGGGAGGAATATCCTCTGACATCTCCTCACTTCTGAGACTAATTGTTCTTGAGAGGTCTTGGCTGGCAACGGGACATTTGGATGATTAAAGGGATTTGATGGGTACTGTGTCAAATTCCTGTGGTCTCTGAAATGATGGAATCAGGGATCTGGCCTGTTTTCCTCCCTTAATCCAAGTTGTACTGACACCCTTCCCAGAAGTCTTTGTTTCAATTTAGTGGTCAGTGAGATTTCGTATTACTGCGGCATTGTATCAGCTGCTGCTGGTTACCAAATGTCTCATGCTGTGGTAACACTGAAGATGGTCAGTGCAGACTTTACCTGTATTGTCTCTTATAATGGCTCATGTTGAGAACAAAAGTGTTCATCATACTTTCCCAATGGTGGGTGCTGTTCAACTAATCCGATAACTAATAATTATCAAAGCTAATGTTTTTGTTAGCAGATTAGCTTTTAAGATGAGTTTTAAAACCATCATCGGACCAATTATCTTCCAATAAATTTAGTTCTGATAACTTTTTTGCTGGTCAAGTGAGCAAAGTTTAACAGTCAAAAACATTTGTAAACCCTAAAATCAAACATTTTAATCTCTGTCGTGTGTAGATCAGTGGTTTATGGCAGACTGGCTGTTGCTTGCTGATGATGTCATCATTAAGCGCGAGATGTGATTGGCCAGTCGACGCAGGGAGCATTGTGGGTAGTGTAGTTCAGGTTCACTTTGGACATTACACTGTTACCGTTCACTTGACACAAACAAAACAGACTAATTTTAACATTAATTTATTTTATTTCTTTGTGGCATGGGATAATTTAATCGGCAAGACTTGGTGGGAGAGATGAGATCTCACGGCGCAGCCGTGAGGGACTTTTCTTCACCGTTTACACACCGTTTTGGATAATCACGATGCTGTGGAATATTTTCTTCAGAGTTTAATGAAGCCCACTGAAACTAACAGGTAAGAATTTACATTTATTACATGTATTTTACTCTGCTAATCAATGCATTAATGGACGTATTTCAGTTGTTTAAGCCGCTTTAAACCCTGTGGTTTAAAGCAGCAGCTTTTAGTTCGTAAATGATGGTGCATATAATACCGAGATAAACTGTGACTTCTAATACTGTGTTTTACTGCTTTTGAAAGATGACAGTGTTTGGGGTTTTGTTTTTTATTAATTCATTTTTTTGTGCATTCTTTTTGTGTTTGTGATCCTTGAATTTACCCAGCAGCCCCTGCAGTGCTTAAAGTGAAACTGGTTTATCAGAAGCTGACAGTGCAATCTGATGTGGCCGCGTCCGAATCAATACTAAAAGTTCTCGGTTATCAGTTATCTGTAATAATGATAAATTTTTTAGCAGTTTATCAGTTTAGCGTCATAAACGATAACTTCTCAGTTATCAGATTAATGGCTATCAAAGTCAAATTTTTGGTTAGCTGTGCCCACCACTGTACTTTCCTCATTCCAAAAACTATTTGTGTGTTTGGTTCAAATTAAGTGGAGTTTATGACATGAAGGTGTGTTCTCCTTGTGTCCACCACCAGAAAACAAAGGGGATATCAACATGAGGCATCAAGTGGTGTGTGCTGAGGCGGCGGTGGTACACAAAGGGCATGTGTCTTTCTCGGGAGATTATAAGGAGTTGGAAGCTTTTTGACATGGTGACTTCCTGCAGGATCTCCAACACTTTTGTGTCCATGTGGAAATAATCGCGATGCACAAATATCACACATTGCAACCTTGATTTCAAATCTCAAACTGCAACCTGACGTGACAATGAGCAAGTAGGAATATAATACTAGAGAGCAACCACCTTGTTTCTGAGCTAGCTACATGCTAATATAGCATGGAGACTTTTTGTAATGACAGAGTTAGCTCAGTTGTTAGCATGGGTGTGACTTAAATGAGAGAGATTCGATGAATGTATATTCTTCGCTTAATTTTAAGGACATACTAGGCAGTATAAATACATTCACATGTTATTGGAACAGCTTTGGCTTTATTAGGACAGAATTTTTGAAAGTTGCACCGTGTGACACTGGTCGCTAATGACAGCTGCTGTTATTACCCTCTGTGTTGCCAAAGTGGTGATAGCAGGGTACAGTTTTCATTAACATGTGTCTGTAGAAGACAACATACCTTCTGGGCTCTAAGAGTATTTGTACACATATTTTTTTTTTTTTGCATTTCAAAATATTTCTTCATGCCAAAGGAATCCAGAGGAGGTGGTGGATCCAATCAAGCCTCTAATGTAGGCCAGCAGAAGTTGCCTGGCTTTAACATGAACGTTGAAGATTTTAACCCTCTGGGGTCGAGCACATTTTTTGGACAGTTCACTTGCATGGCATAAATGTTTTATTATTGCTGTTAACAGCTATCCCTGCATCCCACAATCAAGTTTTATGTCTCTTTTTTTCAGGACAACCTGTGCTTTCAGATTATATATGGTTTTTGTTGTGTTTTATAAGTGTAATAAAGGTTTACAATCAAAAATAGGCAAGGAAAAAATAAAGCGGAAAAATAATTTTCCACACACATTTATTCAAAACCAGTGATGCCGGTAACGCGTTACTCTAATCTAACCACTTTTTTTAGTAACGAGTAATCTAATGCGTTAATCTTTCCAAATCAGTAATCAGATTAAAGTTACTTCTCCAACTCACTGTGCGTTACTATTATTTTTGCATTGTGGGTCGAAAGCAGCATTAAACCTGGGCTGTGGGCAGGAGGTTGGGGTTCGACTGAACTGCCCACTTTAAGCGAGCTGTGAGCTTTTCATCCGCGGTTTTCTACAGCAGCTCGACTCGTCCTCACCTCTTAAAGCGCGGTGACAACAGCACACCTGCACTGAGCTTCACAAAAAAACATTTTTATGCTTTTTTTTTCTCCTTTATTTAGAATTCTGAGCTGAGCTGCTCCGTATCTGTTGCTAAACAGCTGATCCTCCGCGACGCATCAACAACTAACACTATTTTCCACTCAAATACACCTAAACTCTCTTTCTGAGGACCACATGATGTGAAAACGCAATAAAACTTTCTTACCTGTAAATCTGGTCATGTTTTCTGCATAAATAAATGTTATCCATTCTTTGTGCTCAAACGCCAAAGCAGGGGCGAATCCAGGTGGAATGGGGGCGTGGGGCAAGGATGTGTGTGCCCCCTCCCCCCCACAACACCCCTAGATTAAAGGTCCAGTTTTGAAGCCTTTGTTTTTTTTACTACAACTACTAATACTACTTATAATAATAATAATAATAATAATAATAATAATAATAATAATTTCAACAAGTAAAATGTTTAGAGAGAATTTAAATGTTAGAAAAATGTTAGAAAGAATTTAATAGTTACATTTATAAACAATGTAGGTTAGAAATTGCAAGTTTTACTGTTACAGTGCTGTCAACAGTTAAATATGAGGTCAAGAAAGAGGTCTTTATTTTACTTTTCATAAAACAAGTATTTATTTTCACTGAAGTCAAGAAAGGGTGACTATAAAGTGAGTTTTGGCAAAACAAGTATCATTGTCATGTTGAGGTGGCAGAGGGTTGTTGTTGACAGCTGGGGAAAGTAACTAAAAAAGTAACTAGTAATCTAACTTAGTTACTTTTACAATTGAGTAATCAGTAAAGTAACTAAGTTACTTTTTCAAGGAGTAATCAGTAATTGGATTACTTTTTCAAAGTAACTGTGGCAACACTTCAAAACACACAGCAAGCTATAATAAACAACTGTTTTGACATTTTATAAAGGTAATTTGAGGTCTTGTGTGAAGGACTGTACAACAAAAAGGTTCAAGCAATAAACACAAATGCACATTTTGAACAATATATACAAAATGGCCTATGTGTTTTGTTGTCCATAGATATGGTAAACAGTGCTTTATGCAGAGAAAGCAACAGAGATATCCAGTAACATTCACATGCAAACTAGTGGAGCAATCCTGATAGTTACACACTCTTTGTTTGAGCACGTGAGATTGTCATCAGAGGCTCTCTGTCTGCTCCTGCTTTCACTGATTGCTGTGCGTAATGGCACAGGGCACACTGCGTATGTACTAATAGTATGTACTCATTGGAGCACCCAGGGGGCTATTCAAATGGGCCAACTAGTAACATATCACTCCTGAAAATGATCTTTGGCTTTTCACATGAGGTAAATCTGCCCTACGATTGGATTTTGGAAAACCATGTGACGGTGAGCCAGTTCCGATTGGACACTCACATTGCGCACATCATCACACAGCTTCTATGAGGAGTACAAAGATGGCTGATGGCTGGCTCGAAAGTCTGCGGAGTTAACTTTTCAGCAAAAAAGTAAGTTTCTATCTCATATCATTCAAAAGTTATTTCTAATTTAGTAAAGCTTGGTCTTAGCTGTCGTATTTGATGGCGTGGGCCCCAATAGGTTAAGCATGAACATCAGCATTGCCCAACCGACGTCCACTCACCTTCTGTGAAGTCTGGTGGACCTGGTGCTGGACGACTGTAATCAACTTGTCACTCTCTGTTGGCAGGCACCAGGCTGATCGTCAGTGGAAATGGGCCATAAAGTACAGACAGCCACAATGGAGGCATTTTTTTTTATATATATATACTCTTATATTTGATGTCTATGTCATTTCTCATGGAGATGAAAAGAAATGTGGCTGCAAATGGAAAGGTTGAATTATTATTCAGAATATTATTTAAACCCAGTGGATTGTCACATTTGCCATCTACAGTATCATAATGGACATCCCTGCCTGATATCCACTGATTTGACTGGAACGTCTCATGGGATATTGAATGTGATAAAGTGAAAATTAATATAGTGAAATACTGAGGTGTGAGCCTTGACCTTTACTGTTCAAGTATCTGTCATTGCTTTATGGCAGGCTTCATCAAGAATAAGATAGAAAGACTGAGATGGAAAAAAGGAATGAGATTGGAGAACAGCTTTCTACTGCCGCCGCCCCTAACAATAGTCCTGTCATCTCCCTCCAACGAGCAGATGCCCAGATTCCCGGTGGCATCTCCAGAGAGAATGTCAAGGGAAAAAAATAAATCTCCCAGCCAATTTATGCGACGAAGGTGAACTTTTTACTAGCGTTCCATGGCAAAGGCAAGCAAGGGAGGGGGGAAAAAAATCCCTGACAGCTCTGAGTGGAGATTTTCTTTCTCTCTTCCTGGTTGACATGGCATTTTTATTCATTGGACCTCAGGAAGGCACTCTTCTGCAACGTGGGGGAGAGTCAAAAACATTCCATGTGAAACCCCCGACGGCAGAATAGCAAGTGAGAGAAATGTTTTTTACACTCAAAACCTTGCTGATCACTTTAACTTTGAGGTTAGATCCCATTAGAGACGAGCTAAGGAGCCACATGACTGGCTCAAACACCATCTTGTTTTATGCCTGCTTGCTGACAAACATGACCTCAAGCGCCATTTTTCCCCTTACTTCAGGCAAGAAAAAAAAGAAGAAATATCTGTGGCCAAATGCAACTTGTAAAGTTAGCCGTAATGGTCTATTTTCTTTTCTCTTATTTTCTGTAGAAAATGGAGTCAAATGATATAGCCCCCCCACCCCACCCCCCCAAAAAAAAAACTATTATGGTGAAACCAAATGGTTTCTTGCATGAATAGATTCAGCTGATGTAGGTCTCATTGCTAATGTCTACACTCCAAAAAGTAAAACACGTGGAAGAATCAGCCCACGTATAACATACTGATGCATCATTTCATGGCAAACAAAGCAGTAAATGTCCTTGAGGAAAAAATTAACAAAAAGTAAAGCTACTGTAAGCATCCTGCACAGGGAATTCGCTGCAGGAATAAATGGAAGAAAAAGTCAAACACATTTATTCTTTCTGGGTATCTGCACATTTTAAATGCTGTGATTAAACCTCCTCAAATGTCTGAAAGCATGTCTTCATCTGCAATCATGTGCTTATTGTGGACAAGAGATAAAATGGTGAACTAACAGTCAAAGAGTCAAAGTCAAAGAAACTAGTAGAGAACACACAAATTCTCAAAATGTTATTTGGGTGGAAATTTATTTGTTTATTTGTTTGTTTGTTTGTTTGTGTTGGTAAGGAGCTTAAAGTGGATATGACACCTAAAAAATGAGGTAAAACCGATATAAATATCAAAATATACATACAGTATAGTAAGTTGAAAGTGGTTTTAATTATTATCACTGAGAAATAAAGTTTGTACAGTTTCTCAAAAGTGTGTTTCTTGGAAAGCGCGCTGGTAGCGTTCCATCAGCCGTCACGTGATGCCGTGACATCACAGCGTGTAGAGTCCCGTCTTTGTCTGTTAGATTAACAACAGGAACAGATAGACCTCAGCATGGACAGTGACGAGGTCAAGAACTTTTCTGACTCCTCTTTGGATTATTTCTGACTCGAATCCTGAGGATGGCGCAGCAGTGATTAGACCCTACAGATTGGAGCCGTATCTTTTGGACAAACATTCAAACCAGGAGCATTCTGGCAGCGAAAATAATGCCGACGGTGTTTATGGCGGAGCTGAAGCAGAGCAGAGACGTGCCAATTCCGATGGATTTTGAAAGGCTGCAGAATATGGAATGGTAAGGTAGGCTTTGATTTTTGTTGCTGCTGTTTATAACACTCTAATTATTGTATAGCATTTTCGATTTGAGCGTCGCCTTTGTTATTGTTCTGGAGCCGTGATAGTGTAGCTATTTGTTACTTGCGGACCACTGTCATTACCTTCGGGTTTTGCCGTTTTCAAGTGCCTGGCATTGCATTCATCCGTGTTTAGTTCCGTTATTTTCACGAAAGAATAGGAAATAAACAGCGAAAGTTTCGAAAAAGATCACCGGAAACAACAGTGAACATGCCATCGCCGTGTTTATGTGCCGCCGTGTTTACTACGTAAGTTCCTTGAAAATTTCAAGATTATTGTGAACATATTATTTGGGGTTGACATTTTAGGTGTTCCTGTGAGCGGTGCGAGAACATGGAGACGGTGGAGGAAAGTGTCTGCTGTCGGGAGCAAATGCGGGTGTGCGAGCGGAGCGAGCGGCAGCCTGACATTTCGTGCATCACACACCACCGTGGCTTTCGATCAATCTGCCTGGACTTGAAAAGGCTAAAACCTTTTGCCCTTGTATTTGTGCAACGTGCTGTGACACACTGGTCAGACATATCGACAAACAAGTCCCTGAGAGCTGTATTTAATCAAAGTTTCTGCCGCTAAAAAAAGTGTAAACAATGGCCGCCCGGTGCGCAAGCCGATACGGTCTACACGTAGTGACGTATTTCAGGTTTGGTGCTCAGCAGGAAGCTGGTCACGGGGCGTGCAGATGTTTCAGTGGCAGGACGTTCAAATGTTGTATATAACGGGAGAATCGCGTCCATTTTCCCAAAACGCTTAGGTTGACCGAATTATATAACCTTTGTTACATGTAATAAGACTATGTTGTCTTTAAGTGTCATATCCACTTTAAGTCCTTTTGGACAAAGAGTAATTTTGACCATCTGTGGAGAAAGTGGCATAAACCTTTGTGTACATTGACACTGCTTCAAGGAATCTTTGGAAAAATTAAGGCAAAAATTGCTGAAGGAGTTTTTCAGCTATAACTTGACAAGTGTGCAAAAATGTCATTTTTGGCCCTTTTCGAGGGCCCCTGGCAGGGCGCCTAGAATCATTCAAGGGCAATAAGGTACAGTAGTATATGGCTGTGACAGTACAGGCGCTCTGATTGGCTGATTTCCAGACTGATATTTTCCCATATCAGACTGTTACCAGGGCAATCGGTCCGGATCGCATATCAGATTTGCAAATTTGTTTAGAATGTTCATATAAAACAAAACAAAAAGCGTACAGAGAAATTATGATCGACGAAGAGGACCATTCTCGAGTTTGAATTGGAGTAATTAACAGCAAACGAGCTCAAAGTGGACATGCAAACTGAAGAGCAACAAGATGAAACACAGCTCAGAACAACCACATAATAAACAAATTATTAACCTCGCTTGCTTGCTTGTAGGCACCCTCCCAAAAAATATTTATGCAAAATTAGAGAAGTTATTAAACAGTTCAATAAATAGAACAATGTGAAATATGGTATTGTTTGCCCTTCTGGGGGGTTCTGTGTGTGTGTGTGTGGGGGGCTCTATAGGCACATTTGTAGGTGAAATTACAGATGTGTGCAAAATGTCACTTTTAGCTCTTTTGGGGGGAAAGGAGCTTAGAATGATTCAAAGCCAATGGATTTTTTTTTTTTAATTGGCACCAAAACAATTGTAGAGAAAATATTATTCAACAATTTTTCACCAATAACCTGAACACCGAACCTGCATGTGCAGTGCATGCTTCCACTCTTGACAACGCTCCAGTTCACGGTTAAAGATGGACTCTTACTGGCTTCATAAGCTATTTAACCCAAACATGCTCTTTTCATGCCATTATCAGCAACATTTACTCAAAGGTTTAGAAATATAAATCCAGAATTTTATGTCTTTCCATCCAGGAGTCAAATGCAATATGTTTTTTGTTCCACCCAATTTCAGTTTTATCACAAATTCTATCATCAATCATTTGTTAACTGATGTCAAACAAACAAAAAAAAAAAATGCAATTGCTGAATATAATCATGTAATGCAAGCCTGATCAGTAAAACCTGAATCTGACAGAATATATGGAGATCCTCAATATTTAGTGCAGGAGGGAGGATTAAAAAGTAAACAGAGTTCAAATTTTGACGAAATCACAAAGTTTTAAACTTCCCTGTAGCACCTTGTGCGTAATTAATAGTTGTGGTTTGCTTCTGTGTTGCCTGAAGTATGAAACCACATCTGCAGCCTTGTACTCTACAACAGGAGCTCAGCCTGCAGATTCACCAAATCCTTTCACGTGTTCACTCATGACCAGATTTTGCACTTAACTTCTGTAACTCTTTGGTCTCACCAGACGATGAATTGGAGGTTTGTTTGTTTTCTTAACAAGGTGCTACAAGACTGTGTAGATAGAGCAAGAACTTTTAATGAGAAAAACTTGTTTCCTCATGACACCAGAAGATGACTCAGTGATATTTAAAGCAAAAAGAACACCGGGGAGACTACAAAGGAAGAGAGAATGCAAACCTGAACAATCCTGGGATTACTGGGATGAACATCTGTTTATGATGTGCATCATTTCAACATAGATCAATCCTGATTCATGTTTGTAAAGTTGATCATTTCAGACACTGTCAACATTCAGTTGTTTGTTTCTCTTGACAAGTTTGACCATTTCAACAAATTCCTTGGAGTTTGATGGAAACCATCAAACAAATGGATTATCCAGGATCAGGTCATGGGGGCAACAGCTCCAGCAGGGGACCCCAAACTTCCCTTTCCCAGGCCACATTAACCACCTCTGGCTGGAGAGGCGTTTCCAGGCCAGTGTGGAAGTATAATCTCTCCACCTAGTCCTGGGTCTTCCCCGGGGTCTCTTCCCAGCTGGAAGAAATGGATTGAAACTTTTGAAAAAGTGCATGTGCTGCCAAGAAGCAAAAGGATCGAGGATGTCAGTCAATATCAACATTTAATTCTTTCTCTCAATAAATTTGTCCATTCCATGAACGTTCCTGGAGAATGGCTTAAAACCCTTTTAAACTGATTGGAATTTTGGAAAGAAAACAAAATTATTATATTACTATGTGTACCTGAAGGAACTAAGCAAGTTATCTGCACAACAGGTATCAATGTGCTGGTGGGATACATTCTGAATTTTTGAAGTGCACTTGAGGGGTGCCTAAGGGCTCAGTCCTTGGGCCTGTGTTGTTTCTTTTATATATTACTGACATATGTGTGGTTTCTAAGTTTGTGAGTTGCATTTTGTTTGCACAACTGTGTTTTGTAGCGGGGATCATTTGGGACAGGTTCTGGACATGATGGAGAGGGAACTACAGAAGTTCAAAGAATGGTTTGATTCACATAAATTATCGCGTCATTTTGTTAAAACAAAGTGTATCATATTTGGAAATAAACCCAGGAATTTATGTAGAAATTTACTAGTACACAATATTGAAATTGAACTTGTAAATGAAACTAAATTTCGTGGGGTTTTCATTGGTGGTAAGTTGAATTGGAAAACACAAAAATTATGTTAAATCAAAAATGTCAAAAGCCATTGCCATTTTGTATAAAGCACAAGACTTCCTCCCCCAACATTCATTAGTTACCTTATTCATTCTTGTTCCGTATATGATCTACTGTATTGAAGTTTGGGGAACCATCAACAAAACAAATACAAATTAAATATGATTACTACAAAAAGAAAGCCATAACAATTATTAGTAATGAATCATATCATGAGCCAGCAAATCTGTTGTGTGGGCCGCCAGAAGAGGAGGTACTGCTTGCCCACCACCAGAGGGCGCCCTGCCTGAAGTGCGGGCTTCAGGCACGAGGGGGCGCTGCCGCCTTACAGGAACAGCCGAGGTGACAGCTGTCACTCATCAACTATGACAGCTGTCACCGATCATCTGCACTTCACTCTGGATAAAAGCAGGATGACACCTCCACCACGTCGCCGAGATATCGTACTTCTTGGAGGTAACTTTCTCTGCCTATTGTACTAATTGATTTCAAGAGCTACTTTGTTGCAGCTGTCCACCCAGAGGACCGGCGTGGGCCGCAACTGTTTCGTTCTACGTCCCACCAGATAAGTGGTACTCAGACGCTGCACGAGTATGTGTTAGAGGTGGAATTCCCACCGTTGTTGTTACGGGGTGTACACACACCCACACTTGACTGTCTTTGCTCTTCACCAGCAGTACCAGATCCGACGCGCTGAGACGGTGGCCACCTGGGGAATTCGGGACCTGGCGGCTCCAGTATTCTTCGGGTTCGGTGGCGGTGGAAATCGTGTGGTTCCGGTTCATCTCCAGACGGACGTCTCCTATCGTCGAGCCTGCCCACACGACACCTTCATTCATTGACTTGTATTTATTCTATAATCTGCTGTGTGTGGTTGTGACATTCACAACAGTAAAGTGTTCAGATTTAACTCCCTCTATTGTCCGTTCATTTGCGCCCCCTGTTGTGGGTCCGTGTCACTACACTTTCCCAACAAAATCCATTGTTTGTTTACACATTTTAAAATTTTGGGACCTGATTGATTATATCATAATACAAATTATGTTTAAGTAAAAAAAAAAAAAAAACTTTTACCACATGTCCAGGACCTGTTCAAAATGAGGGACTCCAGTTATAATTTGCAAGGAACATTATGATTTCAAAAATCAAAGGTTTGAACTAATGTATAAAGTCATTGTGTTTCTGTTAAAGGTGTTGATATTTGGAATTTGTGCCCAGATAATATAAAATCACTCAGTAAATTTGCTGGCCTTTTAAAAGGTTCCACAAAAATCATTTAATTACTTGTTATGGTGTGATGAATTAGGTTTATCGATTTTGTTTTTTTTTGTGCATTCTACATTGCTGTTTGCATGTTTGTCTTTTGAAATTTTAGTTCAGTGATTAATTTATATTTTGTATTAGTTATCATGGGTATATGTATATTTTATATACATATGTAAACATTTTTGCTTTTTTTGGTTAAAGGAGTAGGCGTTTATAAGCTTTTGCCTACACGCTTTCCAGCACATGGGTGCATTGTTGGATTGTTTTCTTTGTAAGTTTACTTTCGTATTTTGGGTCTGTGTGCCAAATAAATTCATCCATTCATTATCCTGTCTGCTCAAGGATCATAATCCATATCAATATTTGATTGTTTTTTGTAATATGTTTCACCATTCTACAAACTTTCCTGAAGATAGGTTGAAAAACGTAAAATGTGATTCAAATGTTGAAAAAGTTCAAAAACAAGTCCACCCTCCACACCTGGATCCTGTTCACAACAAAAATAAATTGGGTGCTTTTCAACTTGTAGAGCAGGTAGCTCAGTGGAAAAGGAGCTGGCCTGCCAATATGTAGGCCTGGGTTTGAATCCACTACCTGTCTGTGTCTATGGACAAGACACATAATCGGCATTGTCTCAGTCCATCTCGTTGTAAATGGTTTCCAGCCTTGCCATGGGAAAGCGATCTGCACTGGACTGGCGTCCCATCCAGGAGCATTTGTATGCTGTCATCTGCTTCATGCTATAGACTCTAGAAATAAGCACGGGCACCAGTGGGCCTCAGGGCGTACATAGTATTTACTTTTCAGTGAGACTTAGGTATCATTGGACCAAGTTGACCTTGTAGAGACATTCTCTCAGCAGCAGTGGTACAAAATGGCTGGACACAAGTGCAGAGCTCAGACTCAGATGAACGTCGGTAAAAGGGTTTTACTGGTTCAAAAAACAGGGTCTGCTAGACAGAGAGGCAGCCAAAAATCAGCAACAGTGTCAGAAACATGAGGCAAAGGTGTGGTCCAAAAAAACAGGCAGGCAGTCTGAAATCACAGCTATTCATCAAGACAAAACATACAGAACAGGGCTATGAAGCGATGGCATAAAGCACAACGATCTGGTGAGGAAACAGTGCAACCCGTGAAGTTTATATACACCCTGGTGCTGAGCTACAGATTAGGAACAGGTGTGTGAAAAGCACCAGAATAAGGGTGTGGCCAAACAGTGTGCACCGCCCACCACCAAGCATCAAGAGAAACAGACAAGAGAAATAGGGACAGACAGTACAAGCAGGAAAAACCCAGTAAGAGAAATCACATACGAGGTCTGTTAGAAAAGTATCGGACCTTTTTATTTTTTTCAAAAACTTGATGGATTTGAATCACGTGTGCTTGCATGAGCCAACCTTGAACCTTCATGCGCATGTGTGAATTTTTTCACGCCTTTCGATTGTGTCATTTGCTGGTAAGCAGCCTTTGTGTGAGGATGGGTGTAGTCTCTCGTCGGATTTTCTTTGCAAGGAAAATGGTGGAACAAGTGGAGCAGCGCGACTGCATCAAATTTTGCCAGAAACTGGGTGACAGCCAGGTGGAAACCATTCACATTCCACTGTGACAAGATTTGGCCATGAAAAGAGTTGCAGCGAAATTCATGCTGCTGGCTTCGGCACAAAGCTGACGGAGCAAAAGTGCCACTGCATTGAATTCTCACAGGACATGCTGGACTCCGCAAAATGATGCCCACCTCTTCCACCATTCGGAAGATTCAGACGGCTTTCGGTGGCTTTTCAGTCGTGTGACTATCTGAGAAATTGTGGAAGAGGTGAACATGTCACAACATGTCCTGTGAGACTTTAACATGGTGGCGCTTTTGTTTCGCCATCAGCTTCGTGCTGAAGCCAGCAGCATGAATTTCGCTGCAACTCTTTTCATGGCAAAATCTTCTGTCACAGTGGAATGTGCTGAAAAAGTGCTGATGTCCACCTCTTCTGCAATTTTTCAGATGGTCACACGACGGTCCCACATCACCACAGCATTCACTTTGGAAATGATCTGGTCATTTCAGCGTGTTGATGGCCGACCGGAGCGCGGCTCGCTCTCCACCGTTGTGTGGACGTCTTTAAACCGGTTGTACCGCTCCTTAATCTGTGTGATGCCCATAGCATCGTCACCGAAAGCCGTCTGAATAATCCGAATGGTTTCCACCTGGATGTCGCCCAGTTTCTGTCAAAATTTGATGCAGTCGCGCTGCTCCAGTCGTTCTGTCTTTTTCCTTGGAATGAAAAAAAGCCGAGCGCACAGCACACGTCCCACACAAAGGCTGCTTACCAGGAAATGACGCAATCGACAAGTGTGAAAAAATTCACGCATGAGCACGAAGGTTCAAGGTTTTCTCATGCAAGCACACGTGATTCAAATCCATCAGGTTTTTGAAAAAATAAAAAGGTTCGATACTTTTCTAACAGACCTTGTACAACAAACTCAAACAAACCTAACTCAACAGACCAGAGCAAACAATGCAAAAGGTCCAAATCCTGACATGTTCACTTATCTCACCAGTGACATTCCAACCAGGTCTCACGGCAAGTCATGACTCAGCAGCACGAAATATACATTCATCTATAAATTCATGATATTGTAACGAAAAGTGCCTCATTTTTGTCATGGCAGCATGAATTCATTCTCATTCATTCCATGATGGCTGCACAAAATTAAAAGTGAAGCGGGGGGTCGGGGTGGTTATGGTTAGAGTGGGGGGAAGGAGTAGGATTAGGTTATGGTTAAGGTTGGGGGTAGGAGTAGGATTAGTAATAGTGAGTTAAAACGAAAATTTGACTCATTACGTGATGGGAACACAAAAAAAAAAAAAAAAACGTGAGACTGGCCTGGACATTCATGATTTTGCAGTTTAGCAAGGCTTAGACAGAATTTTTAGAGATATGAGATCTCTGGACAGAAGTGCTTTGTGCTGCCAATACCTTTGCAGGAAAAATTAAGGTCTAAGTCCTGGTAGTGGTGATGTGATGAGATGTGGCGTCCACCCAGCACCATAAATTGATGGATGTCTTCATAACTACCTGTAGGTCTCTTCAGCGTACCACTGTAATGACTTTGTCAAACGCATGTTTACTTAGGGTCCTATCTCACTGGGCTGCAACATCCTGCAAATGACAATTGCAAGGGAAATTGCTTGTCTTTGCATATTTGCTGGGTGGCGCTCAACTTACTTCAAGCACAGGACATTGCCAGGATCATGCCAGGATTTTGAATTTTTCAAAGTTGGCAAGGCAAGAAGGCTCTTCCTAGTGCGCACCCAGAGCCATCGCTGTTGTCTTGTGACCCTCTGAATGTACTTGCTGTGACTCTTAACATAAGAGATACATGAGAGAGCTGAGGGGAGGGGATGTATGGATGATAGCGGAGATGATCGGAGAGGAACAGCCACTGCTGCCAGCCTGGGCACAGTGTGCGGGACATCAGGACTTCTGGACTTACAGTGAGGCAAATAAATATTTGATCCACTACCAATTTTGCAAGCTTCTCCACCTACAAAGAACGGAGAGGTCTGTAATTTTTACTATAAGTACACCTCAACTGTGAGAGACAGAATAAAAAAAAGAAAATTACATTGTATGATTTTTAAATAATTAATTTGCATTTTATTGTATTTGATACAATAGAAAAAACAGACCTTAATATTTGGTACAGAAACTTTTGTTTACAATTAGAGAGGTCAGATGTTTCCTGTAGTTCTTGACCAAGTTTGCACACTGCAGACAGATCTTCTCCAGATCTTTCAGGTTTAGAGTTTCAGCCCCCTCCAAAGATTTTCTATTGTGTTCAGGTCTGGAGAATGGCCACTCCAGGACCTTGAAATGCTTCTTACAGAGCCACTCCTTAGTTGCCCTGGCTGTGCGTTTTGAGTCAATGTCATGTTCGAAGACCCAACCACAACCTATCTTCAAAGCTCTTACTGAGGGAAGGAGGTTGTTTGCCAAAATCTCACAGTACATGACCCCATCCATCCTCCCTTCAATACGGTGCGGTCATCCTGTCCCCTTTGCAGAAAAGTACCCCCAAAAATGATGTTTCCACCCCCATGCATCACAGTTGGGACAGTGTTCTTGGGCTGTTCTCATCCTCCAAACACGACAAGTGGATTTGATACCAAAAAGCTCTATTTTGGTCTCATCTGACCACATGACCTTCTCCCGTGCCTCCCCTGGATCATCCAGATGCTCACTGGTGAACTTCAAATGGGCCTGGACAGCCCCAGACTGAGGATGACTGATAGTCATCTTGTCTTAATTCCATTTTCTAATAATCACGCCAACAGTTGTTGCCTTCTCACCAAGCTGCTTGCCTATTGTCCTGTAACAAATCCCAGCCTTGTGCAGATCTACAGTTTTGTCCCTGGTGTCCTTAGACAGCTCTTTGGTCTTGGCCATGGTGGACAGCTTGGAGCATAATTGAGTGTGTGGACAGGTGTCTTTTATACCGGTAAGGAGTTCAAACAGGTGCATTTAATACAGGTAAAAAGTGCAGAATAGGAGAGCTTCATAAATAAAAACTAACAGGTCAGTGAGAGCCAGAATTCTTGCTCATTGGTAGGTGATCAGATACTTATTTCATCCAAAATAAATGCAAATTAATTATTTAAAAACATACAATGTGGTTTTCCTGAATGTTTTTTTTCTAGATTCTGTCTCTCAGAGTTGAAGTTTACCTACGATAAAAATTACAGACCTCTCCATTCTTTGTAGGTGGGAAAACTTGCAAAATTGACAGTGGATCGAATACTTATTTGCGTCATTGTATGTACGCATTTAATGTTTTTTGTTTTAGTTATTGAGGTGTACAATTCTGTAGGCATGGAGCACAGTACTGTGTTGCTTTTTTTTTATTTGGAGCACTCACTCTGTCCCTCCATTCCTCTCTCTCTCTGATGACGTGTGGTGGGAGGTCTTTGATGTGCTCATTGTGAGGAAATATGACGACATGCTGTCATTAAATGACACTCTACTCAGTTCCAGCTCCAACAGCTCACATATGCGTCTTTAAACCGGGATAATCTTTCTAAATGCCGTGCCGTGGAAATGTGATGTCATGTCTCCTTTGGAGCCAAAATGCAGGAGAATGGAGGAGGATGCATATGTGAAAAATCAATGTGCAGATCCACCTCAGATCTGCTGTGCCCCCCCTCCCCGAGTGGAAAAAAACAAGGGAACAGCCAAAGGGACTTACAATGTTATTGCCAAATAAATCAAATCCAAGGAGACACACCCTATAGAGAACAGGCTGTTACAGCAATTGATGTGCGCGGATCTCTGAGCCAACATCACCTGTAATTGGAGTAAGCGGGTATAGAAAATGGATGGACTATATACCGGACACGGAAGATAGGACACTAGATCCAGCAGGGACATTGTTCTGCAAAATGGTGCATTATTATTATTTATTATTATTATTATATGTTTGCCATTATTAGGAACAGCGGGGGAATTTCCACAGTCTATTCTCACATCAAGACAAAAAGAGCTGAACACTTGGTGTGCAAATGTGTCATTTATCTTCAGCTGCGAGTGGCCACTTCAGTGAGATACCAACAGCGACACTGTCACTTGTTTGTGTGTTGGGTTGCTAAGTCGTGTCTCCAACTTCTCTCCAACAGTCGCACCCAGTGAGATAGGACCCTTAGGGAGGCACAGATGAAGTGTCATTTAGTGCTCTTCTCTGGGCATGGTCCAGCATGCAAACATCTCAGTTATGGGGCCCCAGGAAATGGAAAAAGACCAAGGGGACGCATCCATTTGAGTAGACAGGAATGTTTGCCTGGGTGGTTGCCATCCAGGACCCAGGAGGTGGCAATGTGTAGCAACAGTACACGCTCCCTGACCTTATCTGAACTCACCCCACTGCACCAACTGCTGGGCTAAAACTGAATAAAATTATGTTTTTTCTGATTTCAGTTAACTTTTGTGGAATGAAAAGAGTCCAAAAAAAAAAGTTATTCTTTTTGCATGTTTGGAGTTGAAGTGCAAAGCTGGTGCGGAGGAGGTCTTACTCACTTCCTTCCTGCTGTCCTGTTTGGAGGAGTCTCCTCACCATGAGGGGAGCCTGCATGCTAATGTGGTGCACACTTGGTGCACTGCTCTGCAATGCCGGGCTGTTGCCGGGCAGAGTTCAAATCTATTTCTATCTCCTGCACTGCATTTTTTTAGAGGATGGCTAATCCTCAGCAGGATGTCAGCTAAAGTGTAATAGAATGTATCAGAAGCTGCCAAGGTGCTAACAGAAAAGTCTATCCTCCCGCTGTTTTAATGAGGCTGTGTCACAAACAGACACGTCACCTGCGCCGTCTGCAAGAGGGTCATTAATACACAGACCACAACACGTGCTCGCTGCACCCTGTGCAAATGGCGCGCGGCCCATCCTGACAGGCAGTGTTATTACATGCATGTCGATATATTCACAGTCTCATATGTGAGCAGACTTTTCATCTCACTTCACCAATGCCACCTGTGTGAAATTAGTTATAGATTTTTGTTGTGTTTGCGGTGCTGCATATTGTCCGTCACATCGAGGTTGTTTGAACGCCTTAATTCAGATTTTAGACCTGAACAACAGAACGACTTTCTCTTTCTACTTATGGCATGCAAGAAAAGTTTGGCACAGGGGAATTCTGTTTCCTGGAATGTGACTTTTGACAAAAAAAAAAAAAACACCAGCAAGCTTACGGTTTAAAATTGTTTATGCTGATTTCAAATTAATCTCAGTCATGATGTTATTGTTTTGTTTTGTTTTTGTTGTTGTTTTTTATCAATTTATTCTAGGGAAGTCACCACACGAACACAACAAGCAACCTAATAATTCTTTAATAATCGCAATATTGCAGTGGATGACATAGAGGGTGGATTGAAGGGGTCAAAGGGGTATTACCAAGGCTTTGTGTCCATCCATCCACCTGTCTGTTTGTCTGTCTGTGCTTAGCATAAGTCCAGTCTTATGACTGCCAGGGTCTTCAAATTCACAGGGAACATTCTTGGGACACAGACCTTGGACATGCTCAAAGATGACTAACCTTGACCTATTTAAAGAGATCAGAAGGTTACATTCTGTTTCTTATTGTAATGCTCATGGCCAACAGCGTGACTCATGCAAATCCACTTTTTTTGGGGGGGGGGGGGGGGGACAGGATTTTGGGAAGGATACGGTGACAGCCAATCAGAGTAGAGAGGCACCGTGAAGTCACTGGCTGATCTCGCTCTGACTGCTAATCCAACATAGCAGAATTTGCTCTGAAACCTCTGCATTTCTTTGTAAGTGTAATATGTCTGTCATATATTATGTAAAATCTAGCGAGAAATAAACACTTCTAAAACTGAAAACATTGTTTTGTAACCTGATAACACATCTGGAGTGATTTACAAAGACATCTCGTAGACATCAGCGTGCACACGCGGTCCAAGGTAAAGAAAATGTAGAAAATGTAAAAAATGTTAAACATTATCATAAAAATACAAGAAAAATAAATTGTAATTAATAATTATTAAATATGAAGCCATCATTGTGACTTTTAAAATCATAATTATGCAATTCTAACATAATCATTTTATACTTCTGAGTGATAAATATGAGGTGGGAAAAATATATTTTTTTAGATTATATAATTATTTTATAAAAATTTATTTTGATTAGATTTTTTGTAGAATAATTTTTTATAACATTCCATAATTACCATCCCCTGCCCCGCCCCCATGTAAAAATGCTTCTACAGATTTTTATAAAGAAGCAGATTAAATCTAAGTAATATGTGTCCTTTCTCTCCAACTCGCTCTTTCACTCGTTACACCGTTGTTTTTGTTTTGTTGTTGTTGTTGTTTTCTCTCTCATTCAGTTGTGAGGTTTGTTTGAAGGGGACGTGTAATCCACGAGTGATTTTCCACGCGATTCTCTCCCCGTTGTCGTCACTGGATGCGGCTGTGAGTTTGTCCGCGGACATGCCAAGGGGTGGCTCGGGTGATGGACTACACGGGCGCTGTCGGCCATCCTTCTGAGATAATGTCATAATGGGGGGGACAGCTGGCAGCTTCGTTTCCTGTCGGCACAAATTTTCTACAACATCAATAATGAGCGGCACAGCCGAGCCATGAGCGCCACGGCTCAGTAGACACATGACTGTAGTCCCATGTGTCCTCTCTCTCTCTCTGTCTCTCTCTCTCTCTCTCTCTCTCCTTCTCTCCTTCTCTTCATCTCTTGGTCTTTACCGTTCCCCAATTTATCTTCATTTTGATTCTCTCCTTCACGTCTCAGGACTCATTTATATGTGTTACTCTGCATACCATTTTCTTCCCTCTATATGAATGTGTTTGTCCTCATTTTTATTCATGTTTTCAGGTGGCTTTACACGCTAAGTGGAGCATAAAAGCAGGTAATATTTGATGCTGTACATCAAAACATGTGGACAGTTGTTTTAATGGAAGAGCTTTTCTCTTGGTGCTGCAACTTCTTCCAGAATATCATCAGTGATGCTCTGTTGTTGTCCATCTGTTTATCAACTAATACTTGAAATTGCTTCTCCTCTCAGGCCTCATATTGGGTCTGGCTGAATTTGTTCCAATGCAAAGTAAGCTCATAGTGCTGCAAAGTATTAGAGCTAAACTTTTTTAATTTCCACAACAGTGCCTCTTAAAGAGAGTTAATTACTGGTGTTCACTGTGCTTGCACACAGAGAAATAGACATTAGTGCATAAATGCACATACATATTGAACTAAAAAAAACATTTTAAATGAAAAATAAGCAAAACTAATTGAAAAATACAAAACTTTGAGATCTCTGGTTTGTATATTGTCCTCTTTTTTTCCCTCGCTGGGTTCAAAAGTGGGGATCGCCAACGCGGTGTGCAGGAGGTCGATTGAATCAGCTGTTGTAGGAATGAGATGATGATCCACCTTCACCCCCTCTACTCCTTGCAGCCTCACTAATCTACCATGCTCCCGCTCATTCATAGACATACGAGGTCTGTCAATAAAGTAACGGTCCTTTTTATTTTTTTTCAAAAACTATATGGATTTCATTCATATGTTTTTACGTCAGACATGCTTGAACCCTCGTGCGCATGCGTGAGTTTTTCCATGCCTGTCGGTGACGTCAATCGCCTGTGAGCACGCCTTGGGAAGTAGTGGTCCCGCCCCCTCGTCGGATTTTCATTGTCTGGAAATGGCGGAATGAAAAGGACTTTTTTTCCATCAGAATTTTTTCAGAAGCTGTTAGAGACTAGCACCTGGAAACCATTCGAAAAATTTATCTGGCTTTCGGTGAAAATTTTACGGGCTTCACAGAGAATAAGGTCTGTTAGTACAGCTTTAAGGACCCCTTTAAGGACGCTCGGCGCGCCACGCTCCAAGCTGCGACGACAGAGCTGGACATCAGCCATTTTCCGGCAGATTTCAGTTTTAACAAGAGATTTTGTCATGGAAAGCCGAGCGAAGGCTTCGCGCGTAAAGACCGATTCGCTTTGGAAGCGAGACAACGGAACGCCTCCGTTTCGGTGTGTCAGAGGACAAGTTGGGACATGTCCAGCTCTCCACAATTTCTCTGATACTTACTGGACTGGTTAGCATTGAAAGCTGAGATAGACATGTCCAAACTTGTCCTCTGACACGCCGAAACGGAGGTGTTCCTTTGTCTCGCTTCCAAAGCGAATCGGTCGTGATGCGCGTCCGCGCGGCTTTCCATGACAAAATCTCTTGTTAAAAGTGAAATCTGCCGGAAAATGGCTGATGTCCAGCTCTTGTGATAACCAGAGAAAGAGCACACGACAGTCTCGTATCCACAGAGCCATCCATTTAGAAATGGTCCGGTGGCTTGTGCCGCTTTGTCGCAGCTCGGAGCGCGGCGCACCGAGCGTCCTTAAAGGGGTCCTTAAAGCTGTACTAACAGACCTTATTCTCTGTGAAGCCCGTAAAATTTTCACCAAAAGCCAGATAAATTTTTTGAATGGTTTTCAGGTGTCCTTTTCATTCCGCCATTTCCAGACAATGAAAATCCGACGAGGGGGCGGGACCAGTCCTTCCCAAGGCATGCTCACAGGCGAATGACGTCACCGACAGGCGTGGAAAAACTTATGCATGCGCATGAGGGTTCAAGCATGTCTGACATAAAAACATGAATGAAATCCATATAGTTTTTTGAAAAAAAATAAAAAGGACCGTTACTTTGACAGACCTCATATACTCCATCTTACTACAAATGACTTTCATCCCCTTCTCTCCACCTATCTAAGCTTATGTCAGCCTGCTCCTGACTCAAAAACTAGGGAATTTTGATGCATTGCATGCTGATCCATTTCCTTGCCAGAAATCATCACACTTGTCTCACACTCAGTTACTCATCTTCAACCACTTACTCCAGTTAAGGGTCGTAGGAGGCTGGAGCCTATCCCAGCAGTCATAGAGCGTGAGACAGGGTACACCTTGGACAGGACACCAGTTTGGCACAGGGCCACATATAGACAAACACATACAGTCACACCTACGGAAAATTTAACATTTCCAGTCCACCTAACCTGCGTGTCTTTGGATGTGGGAGGAAGCCACCACAGGCGGGAACCAAACCCATGACCTTCTCGCTGTGAGGGAACAGTGCTAACCACCGTGCTGCCATCCCACTTGTCTTCAGTACACCTAACTCTATTATGTGCTCAAAATACAACCACTTTTCACCATTTTATGAATCAAAATTTCATATCAAATGTATTAATTTATATAGCGCCAAATCGCGATGAGGTCACTTCAAGGCGCTTCACAGAACATCATTTAAAAAAGCAGAACAAAATGAATTAGAAGATTAAAAACACAATAAAACAATAAAAACATAAATAAGTAAAAAGAATAAAAGAAGACAGTAACATAAAATAGGGGAAAAAAATGTGTCTTCAGTTTAGATTTAAAAGTCTCCACAGAGTCTGATTGACAGATCTATGCGGGCAGCTCATTCCACAGAGCTGGGACATGGAAAGAAATGCTCTGTAACCCACCAACTTTTTATTCACCTTATAGGGACACACAGCAGACCTGCACCCTGTGAACGCAAGGCCCGAGCCGGTACATAGGGCTCAACCAGGTCGGCCAGGTAGGGAGGTGCCAGTCTGTGAACAATTTTGTAGGCCAGTAACAACACCTTAAAGTCCACTCTGAGAGACCGGAAGCCAGTGCAGGGATGCCAAAACTTGTGTAATGTGGTCAAGCCTCTGCTTCATGAAAATTCAGTAAGGTATATCTTATATATTATATTCCAGTTCTAAGGTGGAACTATGCCAGTATACAAAGGTATATCTAAAAAGGAAGAGTAAAATAGGAGAGTAGAAAAGAGTAGAGTAGAGACACTTAGGTTCCTGGTCTTGAGAACCAGGGATGGTAGGTTAAAAAGCTTTTTTATCCCATGGGAACTCTCTCTACCCACCCAAGCAGCTCAAGAAAAAGGTATATATAATATAATAAGTAATAAGACATAAGAAGTCATGTCAGAAGTCTGGCAGCAGCATTTTGAACCAGTTGAAGTCACCTAATGCTGGACTGAGATAAACCATGAAACAGAGCATTGCAATAGTCCAATCTGGAAGAGATAAAAGCATGAATCAGAGTCTCAGCATCAGCCACAGATAGGATGGGACAAATCTTTGCTATATTTCACAGATGGAAGAAAGCAGTCCTCGTAATGTATCTAATGTGGAGGTCAAAGGATCAAAAATTACCCCAAGGTTCCTCACTGTGTCCATATAACACATGAACCTAAGCTAAGAACCAGCTGATCAAATTGATGCCGATGTCTTGCTGGACCAAGAACCATTATTTCAGTCTTATCAGAGTTTAAAAGTAGAAAGTTACTAGACATCCAACTTCTCACTGCTGTAAGGCAGTCTTCTAAAGATTTCATGTGGACAAGATTACCAGCAGTTATCGGCATGTATTGAGTAATTGAGTATCATCAGCATAGCAATGAAAGGCAATCCCAAAATACTGCAGTATATTCCCAAGGGGTGCTACATAAACGGTAAAAAGCGAGGGGGTAAACCAGATCCCTGTGGAACCCCAAACTTCATGTCCCTAAGATAAGAGGTAGTGCCATTACACAAAACACAGTGAGAACGACTGGACAGGTATGACGTCAACCACGTAAGAGCAGTTCCAGTAATCCTGAAACAATTCTCCAACTTTTCAAGTAAAATATGATGATCACTGGTATCAAACGCAGCACTGAGATCCAACAGCACCAAGACTCTAGTGGTATCTGAGTCCATCATTCTCAGTAAGGTGGTCCACGAGCTGCCGTGAAACCACGTTTAGAGCAGAATGATAGATTTGATATCGGCCTATAATTTTTCAATACACCATGGTCAAGATTGGATTCCTTAAGTTATGGTTTAACCGCTGCAGATTTAAAACATTTTGGAAGAGATCCAGAAGTTAGTGAAAAATTAAATAAATTGACTAAATACAACCCTTTTACCTTTGTGCTTTACTATGTATTAAAATGGTGCACCGTGAAGAATACAAAATGGAGTTGGATATGCCACAAATGCACTTGTTCTATGTGCTTTGGACTCACACCTGCACCTGTGTTTGGGTTCTTGTGTTCAAACGTAGGCTGCGCTGTGATTGGCCTGTTCAGTTTATGATGCACAGCACTGTAAATACAGCGTGGAAAAGCTTCTTTTTATGGGAGCGTGTCCTGAAAATGAGACGCCTGGAGATATAACGAAGCAACAACACGTTTTTGATTAGAGTAGATGTTTAAGTTTATCTGCAGAGCAATGGGATATTAAATTATTTGAAACATTATACCTGCAGTATACCCAGATGGTGACTCTTGAGGTGTGATTCAGAGAATTGCTGTGGACACAAGGAAGCCATTAGGAAAATGATCTGCTTCTCTTTGAATTTTATTTGACTTTCATCTCTTTTGCTTTTGTCGTGGTTGAGTAATCTGTAGTTTTCTTGGTTTGCTAATGTCATTTTGATGGATTTTTTTTTTTTGCCCTCCTGTCCCCTCTGACCTGCATAATAATACTCCTGTAAGCTGGAGTTGTGCTCTGAGAAGTGTTTGTGTAAATACAGGCTATGGTAATGACGGGGACGACACGTCTGCAGGGCCAGCAAACATGACTGTCGCTATGTTCAGGCAGCAGGGACCAACGTGTGACACAACAGTGTGACAGTTAAATACACTTCAGTATAAACACACATCTACTGTGAGTGCAGCAAACACAAACTAACACAAGCAGAGAATCAGGACAGAGAAATGCTGGAATATGTTTAATGGCAGTCAAACACCATCTGGTTTGTTGGTCATGTTGTCCTATTTTTACTTATTTTATTGAAAGAAGCTTTGCAAAACCTTACTTTTTTATTGAAAGAAACTTTGCAAAAATGCATCATGTGTTTAGTTCGTTTTTGCTAGACTGCCAAAAAAATCAAAAACAAAAGACAGATGGAGATTTAATGCCACCAAAACATAAATGTGTAATGTTCATCTGTGTATAGTTTTGTACAGGAAATCTTTAGACAAATAAAACAAATTGCTCTCGTATTGAATTTAGCTGTATCATATGGTTCTCTTATTTTTCGAATCACAATGCATTTCACCCGACTGTTGCAGAGAGATGGTGACTTTCAAGAGGTATGGATGGACTGGTTGCATTGTTGCCATCTGGAAGCTGGGATGGTTCCATGGTGTGACATATGTGACAACTTGTGGCACCAGTGAATGCTCCCAGACCTGACTTGATGTGATATTTCTACCAGAAATATGTGGAAGACAAGATAAATTTGAATATTTTAATTCATTAAGATAGTATGCAGAATGTGAGAACAGTCATTGTTATAGGTCTTTGTTACAGCAGAGATGAGAGGTGTGATTGTATGAAATCCTGCCACTAGAAAAGGCAGGAGTGGAGCCTATGGCAGAGCAGTGGAAAGGGACTAACTGGTGGTAGCGGGGTGGAGGAAGGAGCGTGTGGTTGGCAATCTGTAAACAACCAGAAGTGAGCAAGAACTTTGACTTTTACAGAATATTTATTTTTCCTATTGGTTAACGGGAGACACCTGCATCTGCTTAGAGATTACAGTGTTAGTTAACTTATTTTGAACAAATTACTTAAAATCTGAGTAGAACCTTCTTCTGGTAGAATCTAGGCTACGCTTCTTGAAAACAAATAATGTTTTAAAAATGGACCATTATTCAAAAAAAAAAACAAAACAAAACAAAAAAATTCTCCTTATAACCACAGTTAGACTGATTTGATTTTAATCTTGTAATCTTGGGAACAAAAAAGAACAATGCCAATAAGTCAGTGTCAGAATGAAATTAGCTTCCTGCTGCATTCCTGCAGTTTTCTTTTTTCCTATAATTAGGTGACAGCAAAGACAAAGGCCTTGGAGAGAGCGAGCTGACACTCATGACTGCAGTTTACCATAAACTGCCTCTTGCTTTTTTGTTGCTGACTGCAGGGAGATGAAAATTTTAAAATGTTGAACACTGTGTTGAGCAGAAAGGAGAGAGAGTTAACCAAACATGGCTGGAACGAGCAGCAGATTTATCAGGAGTCAAACATTTGGTGAGTCTACAGTGAGCCTGCCAGTGTGTTTGACTGATGTTGGTTTTTCATTTATTATCTGATATGATGGAGATAATTCTTAGAACTACCCTTGGAAACCTGCAGTGAAATTTGATTATTATAACAGTTTGGAATGACAATGAATTCTTTATTTCAGTTCAGCGATGTCCAAAGCCTTAGCTCGCAATCATTTATTCCATATTTATTCCATATTTATTGTGTTTTCCCATCATTGTCTGTTTGAGCCGACACCCACTCTGTGGTAGTTTGCTTTCAGTACACCTGAACTTTGCATCTTAAAATAAAAACATACATTGTTCATCAAATCATTGATTGCTTGTTTATTCATTATATTTGAATGAATGAATGAATGAATGAATTTATTCAGCACACACAGTCCAAAACAACAACAAAAACTTACAGTGAAGAAGAACATGGACTGACAATACATCCGTGTGCCTGAAAGGGTATAGGCAGAAGCAAAGGTTTTTAACGCCTACCTCTTTAACCAAAAATAAAATTATCTAGAACGAAAGGAGTGGGGGGAAGTAAAAAACCCAACTATTCCCACTCCCATTTTCAACCACTTCAATCTCTTCAGCTTAAAGGATACAATCCGAATGCTACCGAACAAATTTACATTTTTAATTTGGCAACACACAAAACTTAACCTTCTTTAGCAGATACATATCTTGAAAACATCATGCCTTTATACTGATTTTTAAACTGATTGATATTTGGACATCATTTGAGTTCCTCCGTCAGGTTATTCCATATTCTAGGGCCACACATGGAGACACAGAAACCTTTCCTGGTTGTCCAAGCACCAGCAATTTTAAAAATGATACAAGCCCCGTAAATTATATTTTCCCTCTCTCTCAGTAAAACATTCTTGAATTTTAAAGGGCACTTGTTTATTTTTCACTTTGTACATTAATTGAACAGTCTTGAACAAAATCATATTGTGACGTTTTAATATTTGAGATTTAATGAACAATGGGTTGGAGTGGTCTTGATAATCTGTATTATGAATTGTTCTTAATGCCTTTTTTTGAAGAATGAATAATGGTTGCAATGTAGTTTTATAATTGTTGTTGTATTTCAAAAACTAAATATAATAGTGACACAGGTCCAGAAAAAATGCACGCATACCTTTGACCATTATATTGTTTCAAAATTCAAAATGTTCTTTGCATTCAGAACCTGAACCTGATGTGAAAACTACACACCATTATCTATTAAAGGTTTTTTTTAGCTTTACAGTTGCATATCTATGATACTCAAAAACAAAACAAAACAAAACAAAAAAAACAGAATAGTTGTATTTGTTTTATGTTTTCACAGTTGTTAATATTCACCAAGCAGTGGTGGGCATAGTGGCTACATGACCAAAGTTTTGGAAATTAGAAAACAGAGAAAAATCCTTATTTCAATCTTTATTTAACTTCAATCACATCCCCTCTTAATTTCCACCATTTGTGTCATGATACAATTATTCTGTGCACAGCGCCCTGACAGGTGGTACAGAGGTATATACTATATTACCAAAGTAACCAAAAGTTGCATTTTGGATTGATCTAGGGCAAGAAAGATCACCAAATCAATTAATAAGTTTATTGTCATTATATGCCCTTTTATTTTGAGATGCACAAGATGACAACATTTATTATTTTTGAGTTATCGGTATCTTCCAGCAGGAAGCAGCCCATCGCACAACACAAGTGTCACTGGTAGTGTAGAACTCACACAGCTGTAAAGCACCTTTCACTTATGGTTTCATTTAAAACAAATTAATTCCGGACAGTTTAGTGAAAATAATGGCAACTCTTTCACAAAGTGAAAATATCAGCTATATGTTTTAGTTTTAAAGTAATGCACAAATTCTGAAGGTTTGATGTTAATAAAACAGACATGTGCCAAAAGGCATTATAGGAAAATTCAAATGACCTGCTCTCATCACTTCCTCCTCCCCTCTCCATCAAAATGCAGAGAGCACTGCTCATGTACTAGATGGGAGTGTAAATAGACCAACATATTTAGAACGTCTTGATATAAGTGGATGACAGATCACAGGCATTGTAAAAACCAACACACAAGTTACAGTAACTTTACGGAGGTGTCAAAATTGCCATTTTTTTTATTTCAGTTTCATGACAGTATCATTTTAAACTACCACAATTCCCCCCATTGAGATATCCCAGAATCCCTTGCAAACCAGAGAGTTGCTGCAGTCAAAAAACACAGAGAAACTATATGATGACAATTGCAGATGAACATTATACGACCAAAATGTAACTTTTATGCCTTTCATAACATTTTTTAAGAGACTGCTGCTTGAGACCCTGAAAACATGCTAAAACAAATATTCCAAATATTCTGTGTCTGCTACGTTAAGTACATAAGTTAACCACCGTGGAACTACATAAACTCAAACTGAATTTCACACATTTCATATATATATATATATATATATATATATATATATATATATATATATATATATATGTTTGTTACTCTGGAACAAACAGTGCTGTAAAGGACACTAAGTAGGATGTTAAAGAGCATACTTCAGTTTCCTTCAGAATGACATGAACAGGAAGCGGTTGCGGCTCACAGTGATTCGCTGCCCACTATAAATAACAGTGAAACAGCCTGAGCTTCTCGCAGGTTTACATAAAATAAACACAATAACAATGTCTATAAACGCAGCCAGAACATATATTCAGGCACAATATACAAAGAGTTTTATGTTGGAATGATGTTAATGCTGTTGTTCATGTGCAGTGCAGCAGCTAAATTGCAACCTGATCAGACAGTCTTAATGCAAACTCTGAAATTTTGCAACATTTTGCGGGATTTGAAACCTCACATACAAATTACAGTTAATCTATTTATACTCCCATTCAGTAGATGGCAGTGTTCTCTACATTTTGACGAGTGGGGGGGAGGAGGAAGTGATGAGATCAGGTCATTTAAATTTTCCCTTAATTCCTTTTGGCATTATGTCTGTTTAATGTCAAAACTTCAGAATTTGTGCATTACTTTAAAACATATAGCTGATATTTTCACTTTGTAAAATTGACAGAGGTGACGTTGATTTTGATATTTTGTCCGGAATTAGTTTGTTTAAAATTTTAACCATAAGTCAAAACTGCCTTGCTGTGCATGATGCCTGTGACGCATCTGCAAGACTGTATGACTGTGAAAATAATGATTTTTTTTTTCCTCCCTTTTATCCTCCTCTCTGGTCATCAGGTTTCTTTTGCTGAGAAAAGGCTGATCTTAGCTAGAAGCGCTAGCTCACTGTTTATGATTGTCTTTTAATTTAATCAGAAAAGTTATCGGTTTACCGTTTAGCTGTGACTTCTGCTAAATTTGTTAGGGGTTTATCGGTTTAGCTTTATGAAAGTTAACTTTTCAGTTAGCGGATTAACTGTTATCGAAGCTAACCTTTTGGTTAGCTGTGCCCACCACTGGATGTATTACAGACAGATGGTGTGTAGAGCACTATTGTTATTAATGTTAATTTATAAAGTGGGTGTAATGGGTAGTTGTTTCTAAGTTAATGCGAAAATCATAACACGGTGACTTCTTTAAGTTTAAAAATATCTGTAGTTCTATCTGCAGGAGGGAACAAAATATTCTCAGCATTAATTGAGTTAACCTTGCATCATGCACTTTTTGATGCATCTCTAGAGAATTCACCATGGAAACAATTGTTTAAATGCCTTGGACACGACCATGGAATCAGAGCACTTAGTAGGCTAGTCAGAGACAGGTGATTGTCTACTCTGTCTTGCCTGTAATTCTGTTACCAGGAGGCGATTAGCTGAGGCAGACTGACAGAACTTTAAAAATAAAGCAGAGCTGCAATTACCCTGGCAGAAATGCGATACGGAGGCAGAGCCTTTCATGTCCACACTAACACACACAGGCGAGACAGAATCACTCTGTCTTATTCATCACTGATACTGAACAAGTCTTGTGTTTTGGATTTTCTTCCCTTTGCAACATGCAGCATTTTAAAGGTTTTATGTTGTGATAAAATTCTTCTATCATTAGCAGACTGCATGTCATGTGCATCAATACCATATCTGATATTTTATAAGGATTCAGGATTTAGGCATTACTCTGACACATTATCTCTGTGCTTTTTCTAGCAATATTTTTTTTTTTCGTCTTTGAACCTTCCATATCACAGAATAAACATTCTTTAATCAGTTATTTCTCACTGTGTATCTAAGCTGTGATAATATGTACAGGGGGCGATGGCCATACAACAACCACTGGGTTCGATCCCTGGGTATGACAGAATATTAAATTCACCCGGAGCAAGTCACTGAGCCCCAAACTAGTGACTTATGGGCACATAACCACAATGCAAAGATAAAAGAACCTAAGATACACTGCAGTGTTAAATCAATAGAGCAATAACAATGAAGCTCATATTCTTTAATTAAATGGTCACAAGTTGATAAAAACTGAAGTCAAATAACTGCATAGATGTTTTAGGTCATTCAAGCAAAGCGATACCTGGACATTCAATATATAATATCTATTTCTAAATCATTTTCAAAGAATTTCAACCTGTTGTACAAGTCAGAAGCCATAAAAAGATAATACCGTACATCAATACACAACACAGAAAGGTGGGCAGCACTGTTACCTCACAGCAAGAAGGTTGTGGGATTGTTTTTTAAACCATAAACCTATAAATGTGAACACCAGAATCATAAATCAGTCCTCACAGATGATATGCCATGGAAAATAGATAAATGATTTCTTGGATGAACTTAGGGTGGTTTCATACCACCTTCATTTGGTGCAGGTTTTTTACTGTGGTCCAGGAGGTGTAAAAGCTGCCGCAGACCATCGTCCAGCCCAAACAGCCCATTTTTGAGCCAACTACATTCAAAACACAATGTGCTTTGTTTGTCTTTGTTTTTGATGTGAAATAAATTTTGTGCTTGATTTGGACTATTGGACCAGTTCCAGGAGGTTTCACCAACGTAGAGTCCCATCACCTGCATCAACCTTTTGCACACTGGTTTAAATAATATACACTGACAGTGTGACAATATTACATATTCTTGCCAGGAATGCTAATTATCTTAAAGGTACTATAAATAATTTAGTGTCATTTGGCATTGCATCACCATCTCTACCACTCAGCCACTCCTCCCCAACTCTTAAGAAAAAAAAAAAAATTAATTCATGGCATCTGTTTACGTCCAGAAGGAACACCTACATTATTGTCAATTTGAGACGTTGTCTATGTTAGAAAATGTTTTGCCTGTTCATCCAAACAGCAATATGCTGCAACCTGAAGACAAACTGAGATGTTCAGGACCATCCAACATGTAGGTGTGTTCACTCGCATAAGCCAAAAAAGATTTTAAGATGTTGAGATGAGTGGTTTTGACATATTTTTCTGCCTTCTCTCAAAAGTGTCCACATTCGATGTTACAAATCACTAAAAACCCCGTGCACAAGGTCTGGGGTCATGATGTCTTCATCCTCCTCCAACATCAGCTGCATCCAGATCTGGACCCAGAATCTTGAATAATATTTGAAGGATTATTTGCATGGTGCCTCCATCAGCAGTTATATACCCACAGACCTTATGCAGAATACTGTTATCATGACTCCATCCTGCTTTGTGGTGAATGAAATCCTGACCCAGAATCTTTAATTTTTTTTCCTTTCCTTTCCTTTCTTTCTTTTTTTTTTTGTTGTTGTTCTAAGAAATACAGCTTCTACCCAAGTTGATAAAACTAATCCACCAGTTTGCATGAAAAGCAGCTTTGCTGGGTCACATCACTTTGTGTTAGTTTCTCAACATTCAAACATAAAATCACCAAAGTTTAAATGTTTAGCCAGTAATTTCCAACAAATATGGTGTGATATTAAATTATATATTATAATTCTTAATTGTAAGACGTGCTTGTCAGGAGAAATTTCTTCCTTCCATACATCCTTATGGCTAACTTCAGGATCTTAAAACTCAAGAACTGTAAAACTATCAAAATGGAAATTATACATTAAAACAGGGAATATCATGGCACTGCATGCCTAAAAAGTCATGCATTTCTGGCCTTTATAAATGCCTTTTTATTTTTTGTTTTTTGTTTGTTTGTTTGTTTTTTTGCCAAATTTTTGGTTTCAAATAGGAAATGTACCAGAGGCCCTGAAATGCTCATATCCACTACTAGATGGAGCCAAATGCGCAAATGTGGGGCAAGGTCTCAACTACCTAGTCACTTGACAAGTTAATGTTTGTTGAAAATAAGTTAGTCAGACACCAAAAACCAACGTACAATTGTGTACCTTGCTTGTATGGGAAATATAATTCTATAGACCTTGTCGATATCAAATATTGCAAACTTCTCCATGTGGGACTATTAAATAAATATGTTATGTAAATATATATATCTTATATCTAAACTACAAACACAGATGCCAATGACATGAAAAATTAATTACACCTACTGGATGTAGGATTCAGTGTAATCTAGTGGTGAGGTTGCAGATTGCATTATATTGTCACTTATCTATCTTTTATTCTTGCTTTCTTCACATTTTCAGTTCTTTTGCAACAGAGATTCATACTCTTTTGCCTTCTCTTGTCAAAGCAGTGTGTAAAATGAGGGTTCTCAAACTTGTTAGCCTTAATCCAGTAGACAGTATATAGGGAAGAAACGACTGTTTATCTGCTTCTTAGTTGTAGTATGTCCCCTTTGGGCTACTGTATCAATATGCAGGTGCAATATGGCACTAACATGTACAAATGAAGGACTCATTCTAAGCTTATGAAAACACAGTGACTCACTGTTGAAGGTAATTATATACAAATCAACAGATGGTTATGAATACTGTTTCACCCTAAATGACATACACTGTAAGTTCAAAAAATTATTGTCACTTTATAACAATTAGACTGTTGTGGCGAGAGCTCTGGATGGAACCGGACCATTACAAGGTGCTGGACTCAAATGCAAGGGAGCAAGAACCAGAACAGGTTGTGAACACGAAAAGCTTGAATTACAAAAATAAATAATTGAGTACGATGCTGAACTGGAGGAAGCCTGCTGAGCCTAGACTGGGCCCACATACAGTGGTGGAAGTTCAGGAGCTGCAGAGCACACAGGGCCAGACTTGGGAGTCTGAGAATAAGCTGACGTCCTGGAGTATATGGAGCTGGAACCAGGGCCAGGTGGGTCGCAGAGCGCCAAGGATGAGGAACTGGGAAGATGGAGGAGAACACGGGTGAGTGACTGCATTCGTAACATTAGAAGCCTTAACTGACGAACAGTTCACTGAAGGCTTAAACACGGATGTTCTCTGGTCCAGGAATAAAGCTCACTGTCCTGTCTAGGAAATAAGGTTCTCTGTTCAGGAATTGTACACAGTTCATGAATTATCATTCTCCACAACAGAAGGTTCTCCTCTCTCCAAAGAGGAATGCTGGAGCTCTGACAGAGTGACCATCAGATTCTTGGTCACATACCTGACTAAGGTTCATCTCCCCTGATCACTCAGTTTAGACAGGTGGCCATCTCTTGGAAGAGTCCTGGTGGATCTGAACTTCTTCCATTTATGAGTGATGGAAGCCACTGTGGTCAATGGGATCTTCAAAGCAGCAGAAATGTTTATGTACCCTTCCCCAGATTTGTGCCTTGAGACAATCCTGTCTCAGAAGTCTGCAAAAAATTCCTTTTACATGCTTGGTTTGTGCTCTGACATGTCAACTGTCAACTGTGGGGCCTTATATGGAGACAGGTGTGTGCCTTTACAAATCATGTCCAAACAACTGAATTTACCCCAGGTGGACTCCAACTAAGCTGTAGAAACATCTCAAGGATGATCAGTGGAAACACAGTTCACATGAGCTCTTCATGGCAAAAGCTCTGAATACTTACGTACATGTGATTTCTTACTCTTTATTATTATTATTATTTTTAACAAATTTGCAGGAATCTCAAAATGTAATTATGGGGTATTCTGTTTAGAATTTAAAGAAAAAATAATAATTTCATCCATTTTGGAGTAAGGGTGTAACATAAAATGTGCAAAAAGTGAAACACTGTGAATACTTTCCAGATGCATTTTGCCACTTTCGACAAATCTACAGATTGCAGTGAAGTGTGCTTTTAAGGACTCCACCCTTTGAAGCCTTGACTGAGTTTCATGTGTCTGTGAGTCACTCTCTCAGCATAATGGAACAACAGCAGACCAACAAAAAAAAAAGAAAAGTACAAGATGGAAGAGGAGGTGGGATAATGAGTGCGAAGTGTTGGGGGGGCGATGGTGGCAGGGAGCCTGACGGGGCATGGAAACATGTTCCTGCAGGCTTGGACAGACTGCTGGTCATAGTGCAGCAGAGTGGGCATTTTGCTGTTGAAAAATATCTGTCAGGTTGAGATCCCCTTTAGACCACCTCACTGCTCTGGTTTTGTAACCTCATCTGTTAACAGATGTCTTGTGAAATGCCTTTGTGTCTGTACCTGCAACTCCGCAAGTGGTGCAAGAAGTGTTTTGTGAGTGTACCTGAAAGAACAACCATAATATCAAAGTGTTTTAAGCCAAAAAAAGGCAATCACTGGACTTCAATCACCATCCAGAAGATCTCCACTGACAGTCACATTCATGTTCCTTCATTGTCGCGTTCATCATGCATCATGCATTTATTCACTTTGGCTTGGATACGATCCACTTAGGATATCCTCCCCTCTTCTGTTCCCTCCAGTCATGTGATTGATGTCTGTGGGACAACTCTGTCACTGTAGTACATCAAACTAAGAGCCCGTCCACACTAGGACGAGTTTAGGCATATCCACAAAAACGTTTTGTGTTGTATTGATGTTTCGTCCGTATGGAACCAGCCTTTTGGTTGGTGCTACAGAATCTACCAAGCTCATTGGGGCTACGTGGAGCTTTATGCACATGTCCCACATCTTCTTTTCCATTTTTGTGCAAGTGTTATAGTGCCACATACAGGCCTGGCATATATTATATACCATTTTCAGTTGTTTTCAGTAGTTTTGTGTGTATGCACATATTTCTTGAAATGGTTCTTTTTGAAAATGACAAAGAAAAAGGTCCATTTCCATGTGGATAAGGCCTGAACGAATGTCACTCACGCAGGTACCCCTGGGTTGAGGTTCCCAGCAACTGGAGAAGGCCAAGGGCATGCTAATGTTTAACCTGGCTGTGGCAGATAGGTATTTACTTTTGAGAAGATGGGATGAGCTGGTTCTCTGCCTGGGTGTTTGCCATCCAGGATCAAAGGCAGATTCATGGTGTGGTGGATGCGGCGGCACTGGCTCATGCTCCCAGACTGGACTTGACTTGATTATTGAAGGAGACATGATAATCCAAATCACCTTTGAAATGTTTACCCCCTTTGGTTGTATTGCTTAATGATCAGAATCAGATTTATTGCCTAGTAAGTTCTCACAAGGAATTTGATCTGGTGTCATTGATGCATAAACAACAATAAAAGAAAATCCTTCTGTAAGAAGTAATAGGTGCATAAACAACAATAAAAAGAAAAAAAAAAACTTCTGTAAGAAGTAAAGGAGTCAAATAGACAAATGGGCAAAACTATATTTACTGTCAAATAGACATAGTGGAATGGGGCTGTGCGGGCATGCTGATGAACAGTACGGGGAGGATCAGTCTGTACTTTGTGGGAGTGGGGATGGAGGCAGGGTACGTGGGGGTCTCTGGCATTATTTATCAGTCTAGCTGCGGACGGAAAGAAGCTGTTTTTCTGTCTTGAGGTTTTGGTCCTGATGGACCTCAGCCATCTGCCAGAGAGGAGGGTAATTGGTGCCCTGACACTTGCACGACTTTGATCCGTGCATTTGCACATACATCATTGTGACGATCCCACCCGCTGTGTTCCCAGCTGGACGCCACGCTTTGTTCCACTGGCTGCCACGCATTGTGCGCTGGATACTGCATATATATAATAATTATTTTGTAGTGGATTAATCATTTTCTCTGCAAGTTGGCTGTTGAAAACACCTCTAATCGAATCACAGAGGGCTGTTTCAGCTGCAGCTTTTCCCTCTCTCTCTCTCTCTCTCTCTCTCTCTCTCTCTCTCTCTCTCTCTCTCTCTCTCTCTCTCTCACGTGCGTACTTGAGGTGGAGAAAGCATTTTGAGCATCTAAAAAGGTAATTATTTGTCATGTTTATATTGTAATAGCTTGGTGGAGGGGTGGTAGCCAAGTGGTTAATGCGCTTGGCTTCAGTGCAGAAGGTTCTGGGTTTAAATCCCACCCCTTCCACATTTCTCCATGTAATGTGGAGTTGCGTCAGGAAGGGCATCCGGCGTAAAACCTGTGCCAATTCAACATGCAGATCCACCTTGGATTTGCTGTGGTGACCCCAAGTGCAAACAAGGGAGCAGCCGAAGGGACTTTACTTTTATATTGTAATAGCTTGGTAAAACAGTTGCATGTTCATCCTGTGTGCAGCTGTAAAAGTATGTTTGTGATAGATTTAACATCTCGTTATAATCGTTTAGACAAGATGCGCTCTGATGTGGTGTGCTGACACAATCACTCACACTCACATGCTGTATTTTTGAATTGTTTGCGTATTGCTCACGTGAAGTTCACATAATTAATGTGTGATGAGATCTTGAACATTTCAAAATTTTCTTTGTGCACTTGCACAAAGCTGTGCACAGTTTACAACAGTTTACAGCGAGTTTGAGACGAGTTTACTCTCATGCACGGCAGCGTGCATGCAAGTGCATGGATTAAAGTCGTGCAAGTGTCAGGGGGCCTTAACAAGAAGTTTGTATCCTGGGTGAGAGGGATCGGCCACTATCGTGCTTGCTCGCCTCAGAGCCCTGAAGGTGTACAGGTCCTGTAGGGATGGCAGATTGCAGTCGATCACCTTCTCTCCTGCGTGGATGACACAGTCTGCTCCTGTTCTTAGCAGTGACAGCAGCGTACCAGACAGTGATGGAGGAGGAGATGATGGATCAATATTCACAAAATTGCCCTCCCTCTGTTGGATGGATGGAGGTTATGTGGTTGGAGTTTATTTTGGGGATTTTGTTTGAAGTAGTGTATTTTATAGTTTGGCTTTAGTTCATCTTATACTGAACTGGACCATTGTGCTTGTTTGCTTTTATAACAGCAACCAGCTGCTTGTGTTGGTGTATTTGTGCATGTATTCATGGAAGTGTTGTGATGCCATTGTGTGTGTGCACGTGTGTGTATTGACCATGTGGGCGGATCACAGAGGGATGGGGGTGCTGATAGGGGTGCTGCAGCAATTTCACTAAAGGCAATTTGAATATTGTTGCTTCATTATAACAGCAGTCACCAAGAGCCACCTGATGAAATATTTATCAGGGATTTGCGGATTCAGGCACTTTTAATTACCATTTGCTAAACAGGCGTCTCACGAGGTTTACTGTAGAGCCATCGGTCTTGTCATTCAGTGTTTGCTTGTCTCTGCTTACTGCGGCATGTCTTTGGTGCTCATTACACTGGAGGAACATGGTGAACTAACAAAAGCAACTTGATGACTTTTGTCCGCATTGAACCATCACTTTGACTGCTTTGGACAAACGTTCTGTTTTCCTCCATTTATGCTGCAGGTGAAATTTTCCATGTAAAGCAGCCAATGAGAAACCATGTCCGATTCGAGGTGGAGATTAGAGATACCAGGAAAGGATGGCAATGTTGGCTCACTGTTGCACAATTCTGTGTGGGAACAGAAAGAAACAAAAGTTCAGTGTGGGACACGTCGCTGTTTATTCAACACAGGAATCAAATAAAACATTCCAGTGAGAGCTCCTGCTCTGTCTCCATCTCTCCAATCTGTCAGCGCTTTTTTTCAAGGCTTTTCTATTTCTTTTCAGATCCGGACGACATCCGAATACTCATACTAGCTTACTGTACAGTAGACAAAAAGCAGTTCCTGTAAATTTTTGGATGATCTAGTGGGGATGGAGACTAGATCACTAACATCAAGTATTAGATATATGTTGCTGTACATGAATGACATATTTCTGAACAACACCAAAAGCAACTGAGACAGATTTGATTGGTCCTCATTTTGAACTTTTCCATGTGTTTAACCCTCTGGGTCCGTATACGATGGCTAAGACCAAGTTTTACTAAATTATAAATAACTTTTGAATGATATGAGATAGAAACTTACTTTTTATTTTTTTGCTAAAAAGTTAACTCCGTGGACCTTTCAGCCAGCCATCAGCCATCTTTGTACTCCTCATGGAAGCTGTGTGATGACGTGTGCAATGTGAGTGTCCAATCGGAATTGGTTCACCGTCACATGGTTTTCCAAAATCCAATCATAGGGCAGATTTACCTCACGTGAAAAGCCAAAGATCGTTTTCAGGAGTGATATGTTACTAGTTGGACCGTTTGAATAGCCCCCTCCATGCTCTAATGAGTACATACTATTAGTACATGCTCAGTGCGCCCTGCACCATTACAGACAGCGATCAGTGAAAGCAGGAGCACATGGAGAGCCTCTGATGACAATCTCACATGCTCAAACAAAGAGTGTGTAACTATCAGGATTGCTCCACTAGTTTGCATGTGAATGTTACTGGATAACTCTGTTGCTTTGTCTGCGTAAAGCAATGTTTACCATATCAATGGACAACAAAACGCATAGACAATTTTGTATATATTGTTCAAAATGTGCATTTGCGTTTATTGTTTGAACCTTTTTGTTGTACAGTCTTTCACACAAGACCTCAAATTACCTTTATAAAGTGTCAAAACAGTTGTTTATTATAGTTTGCTGTGTGTTTTGAATAAATGTGTGTTGAAAATTATTTTTCGCTTTATTTTTTCCTTGCCTATTTTTGACTATAAACCTTTATTACACTTATAAAACACAACAAAAACATATGTATTCTGAAAGCACAGGTTGTCCTGAAAAAAAAGAGACATAAACCTTGATTGTGGAATGCAGGGAGAGCTGTTAACAGCAATAATGAAACATTTATGCCAGGCGAGTGAACTGTCCAAAAAATGCCCTCGGACTTAAGCGACTTTTGGACATTCCATAGAAACTAAAAATCCCATTTAGTGAATAGTGTCATATCTGGTGACTTTTATTCCACACAAACTGCTCAGTTTTGGAATAGTGGGGTTGTTTGGAATGTTGTAGCTGGAGGGACAGAAATGAGGGGGGGTCACTGGGAGACGCAGGGGATGAACAGACACTCTCTGCAGGCCACCATGCAATCTTAGTTCAAGTTATGTCATAGAAGTCTAATCAACAGCAATCACTGTGTTGAGGTCTACACTGCCAGGTTTAAATTTATATGTTTAAGAAATTTCAGCTTTATTGTTCAGTTTAAAACATTTGTTAGAAAAGTAAACAAGTAGTCATGGCAACCCCTCTGTGCTGAGGCAGATTGTCTCTTGATCGATCCCAGGATGGGATCTGAATGCAGAGAAAATTGACTTCCAGAGGTGATCCAGATACATCTGTGCATGGGCTTGTTTAAAGTAGAAATGTCATTGCACGTCGGCAAACACACAGTGCTTGAAAGATCCTTAGCGTGGTCCGATGGCTGGCAAATCCGGAATGACTGAGGTCTGAGGACCTGCTGCAGCCTTCATCTGCCTTCACAGCTGTTGGGTTACAAGCCATCACCTCCTCCACCTGATCCATTGTTGAGGACGTCTTGTTTCTCCAGAACCTCATTAGCTGTCTTGTGTTCAGGGTTCTTGTTGGGCTTTTGTCGTTATCTTAGTGGCCACCAGGCACCCAAGTTCCCCATCATATGTCACCCTAACAAGCCACCCCTGACTTGATGAGATATCCAGGTGTCATGACGTGAAAGAGGGGTTTGATTTAAACACGCAATCAAGTAATAAGCTGCATCACTCTGAAGTAATTAAAATGGTCACATAATTTTGCATTTTTAACAATGCAGTGAATTGTGACCTTTTGTTTTTAAACAGAACGTTCCCAACACAGTTTATAATTCTACTAGCATTCTACTAGGGGGAGGTGATGGTCGAGTGGTTAAGCGTTGGGCTTGAGACCAGAGGATCCTTGGTTCAAATCCCAGCCTGACTGGAAAATCACTAAGGGCGCTTGGGCAAGGTCTTTAATGGCTAGTGGGCGACTTGCATGGTATTAGTTTGACACTGGGGTGAATGTGAGGCATTAGTGTGTAAAGTACTTTGAGCATCTAATGCAGATGGAAAAGCCCCATATAATTGCAGTCTGTTTACCATTTACTAGCATATTCTGGGTGCACTCAGAGGTCTCCTAGTTTGATATACCTAGTTTGATATACCTTGTAGTCCTTTAAAGGGTGGTTTTCAGTAGGGACCTTAAAAAGAAGTCCAGTCTACTTCACAGGCTCATGTTTAATTCAGGTAGGGAGTAGCAGTTGTAGTAAACCTGGAGCTCCTTAAAGATGTCAAAACTCTTTACTCTTTCTTGAAGGCTGAATCCCTGCACACTGTAAACAAACTTCATTTCAGCTTATATACGTAATTCTTTCAAATCACTGGTGAGGGCTGGAATATAAATTGAGAGCTTTACCTTCCAACTCAGCTCCTTTTTATCAAAACAGTCAAAACTAATACCCACCTTAGTGCAGATACCTCTCTAATCCACCTGTCCATTCAGTACTTGTTGGCAATACCCCAACCTACTTGAACTCCTAAACTTGAGACAGTATCTTGATCCCAACTTGCAGCCATATGGAAGAATAGTTAGATATCTATGTGAGTGGATACTTTGGGACAAATTAAAGCAAGAGATGAGCCAGATGTCCAGAAATTACAAAGAAGTCAGTCCTATATAGGCACAGAAGCCCATTGTTGATAATCTCCTGGTGTGAAGCACATGAGTGTCTACGACATCAGTCCATCGCACGTTACCTCCCCAGGCATTTACAGCTGGGTGGACTCGGCTAATGCAGATAAAGTGTGTTCCAGTGGCACAGGCAAGTAGCGTCAGTGGGAATCAAACCCAGCTCTACATATTTGAAGCCTTACTCACTGAGCAAGTCTGTCAAAGACACACTTGATCATAAATGTTCTTTACCACAGATTCTGAACTCCAAACGATTACCTTTCTTGGTGCAGCGAGGCCCAAATTGGCTCTTATTGAAATTCAGAGTCAAGATGTTCTCGCCTCAAAGGAACCATCTGGTCAAGGTTCCTCAGTGAAAGGTTCTCTCTTGAGGGATTTGCTCTGCCAAAAGTGTATGCAAAACTGTTCCCTCATGGATTGCCTGTAACGACCTGGATTTTCCTGCGATTACTTAAGCCCTATGGCTAATTACCTTTTCAGATGAAAACATACGCCTCCTCATTAATTCAACACTTCACGATCTATCATAATTACTGCCAAATAAGTTGTTGTTATCGCTTTAATTGAAATTAGTGGCTGTGATTTATCCCACAGAAGAATGTTCAAGCCTGCTTGCACATGCTACAGGACAGAAAACTGGGAACATACATGAAAAAGTGCAGTTTTACAACTGCAATTTTAGCATAATTTGAAAAGAAACTAACTCAGCAGCATTCTGCTTTGTAATGATGTTCAATGACTGTAAATATCAAGGAAAAAAGAAAGCTTATTTTCAGTGTTTCATGACTTTATGTGCAAAGGTTAACTGACAAAACAGCTATTATTGCACCAGTGAGGGATTTTAATATGACCAAATTAGATTAGATCTGATTACAGGCTATTCAGATTATATCTGTTGGGGGTGTTATTTTATTTATTTTTTTCTAGGTTTTATTGGCAGAGTGAAATGAACAGCATATACGGGACTGCAGCTTCCAGTTTTAAACAATATAATAGTAAAATAAGGGGAAATTACATCCCTTCACTATTACTACACAAACATATAATCAGTGGTGTAATTAATCACCTGACAATCATTCTGTAAGTGTAATACACACCATAGTGTCACACCTTTTATTTGTGGCATTCTAACAATTTCTGTAAAACCAGTCATGCCTTCGGAACCTTACACCTTTGTGAAAATTTATGAAACTCTTGGGTGTAAATGCCCGGTTTGTCTCCAAATAATAATACAAAATAATAATTAAAAAAATAAACAACAACGTAGTAACAGTGCACATGGTTTAGTCAACAAATTTTAACATAAAATAATGAAAATAAATTAATTTTGTGCCAGAAATAAAAGTGAAGTTAATGTTGCAGACATGAGTTGGTGAGGAAATCTGGCAACATACAGTTTTTGTTTTGACTTTAAGGCACTTAATGACTATAAGTGTGTTAGTTATTTAAGCAATATTTTTCTGGCTTGGGACTCCGGTGAGGGCGGTCACATCTTCTCCTCTCTCCCTTATCTCTGCTCCGACCTTCAAAGTCCCTACTTCACCAGACTGTGAATTCTTCAAACTATATTGGATTAACCATGGAATTGATCATCTGGTCTCTGAATGCTATTGACACAATTTTTTCTACAAGAAGTTCAGGGCCGGGGGAACCTGCGTGCCCAGATCGAATCTACCCTGCGGGCTATGTTCTCGATGCCGGGGAGACGTGGCAAGTCGCATGCTTTGCGCCATTCTCTGTGGAGGACGTCGAGGATTTATTTATATTTGGTTTCATAGTAGGAGGGCTGGTACTTATTGGCTTATGTGCTGCCCTGACCTACCGGAAAACTGGCAAGATGGCTGCCACTAAAACCATGACCCCTCACTTGTCCGTCATGATTAATGAGTTGGGCAAGGCGATGCATTCTCAGACTGCGTTAACGGACGCAGACGTAAGTTGGATGACATCTCGGAGCAAATACACACTTTGCAGAAGAAGATTTCAGAGACCGGGGAATATTCATAATTTCTGATCTGGTTTGTTCATGTGAAACTGTAAAAGTGTTTTTCACTGCTCAAACCACAAACACGCAGGCTTATCAGCTTCTGAAGGACAACATGCCCATTGTTTTCCTCCAGAAGAATGTCTATGGCCTTGGTGAACATTCGGCTGCCCCTTATCTTCTCTAACTCCCATACAGACAGAACTGAGTCACACATGGACAGAGACTGGAAGCATGCTCCACTTCCCCTCCTTCCTGCTCCCTACCACACACCCCATCCCAGCCCCCGCTCACGCCACTCCCCCCAAGCTGGTGACGATGCGACTCATGTTTGCTGCGGCCCTCACCCAATTTGCCTCAATTCGGATGATGGACTGCTTCAAGTTTAGAGCACATAAACAATGTCAAATGTGTATGTGTTGTCTTTAATTTTTATGTGCGCCATTATTACGGTAAACAAGTAATAATTGTGGATTAATTGCTGTATTTTGTCTGAGATAATTGGAGTGTAAATGTAATCTTGTTGCTGTTGCATTTGTAATGACAATGCTAATAAATCTCATTCCATTCCAAACTGGCACAGGTTAAGCTAATACAGCAAATGCCAATATGGCCTGACTGTAGATTTGAATATCAGTAAATTTACTCTGCTAACTGCAATGTAGTTTTCAAAAAATTAATGGAAACTTCATGGAAATATGTACCAAAAATAATTCACAATGTGCAACTAAAGGATTCTTCTTCGTACAATAATAATAATAGTAATAATAAAATTAAATGTATTTATGAATCAGTTTTTTATGAATCACATGTGTGTGTGTGTGCGTGTGTGTGAGTAGTAGTAGTAGTAGTAGCATCATTAAATCACTATATAATTTAATAAATATATCCTTGTCAGTGTCGCTGGCCAAACGCCCCCCCCCCCAAAAAAAAAAATCGGTCCACCTTGCCTTCACTGTGCATGCGTCCTTTCTGTGCATCAGCCGCGGTTCACCGATTATCACCTTGTTTCTGCTTCAAACTGCACTGCAGTCATCATCTATCTCAGCGACAGATATCTGAAGCTTTTGTACAACAATCATTTCCACATAAATTCAACATTATTTCATCATAAAAGACGAGGGGAGCGATCAGAGCGACAGCAGCAAGACGTGCTCCTGTGCTTCCTTCATTTCAGAGCAAGAGTAACGACCAGTGATGCCGGTAACACGTTACTTAGTAACGCGTTACTCTAATCTGACCACTTTTTTCAGTAACGAGTAATCTGAGTTAATCTTTCCAAATCAGTAATCAGATTAAAGTTACTTCTTCAAGTCACTGTGCATTACTATTATTTTTGCATTGTGGGTCGATAGCAGCATTAAACTTGGTCCGTGGGCAGGAGGTCGGGGTTCGACTGAACTGCCCACTTTAAGCGAGCTGTGAGCTTTTCATCCGCGGTTTTCTGCAGCAGGTACGACTCGTCCTCACCTCTTAAAGTGCGGTGACAACAGCACACCTGCACTGAGCTTTACAAAGACATTGTTATGCTTTTTTCTCCTTTATTTAGAATTCTGAGCCGCTCAGTATCTGCTGCTAAAAACAGCTGATCCTCCGCGATGCGTCAACAACTAACACTATTTTCCACTCAAATGCACCTAAACTCTCTTTCTGAGGACCACGATGTGAAAACGCAATAAAACTTTTTTACCTGTAAATCTGGTCATGTTTTCTGCATAAATAAATGTTATCCATTCTTTGTGCTCAAACACCAAAGCAGGGGCGAATCCAGGTGGAATAGGGGCGTGGGGCAAGGATGTGCCCCCCCCCCAACACCCCTAGATTAAAGGTCCAGTTTTGAAGCCTTTTTTTTTTTACTACAACTACTAATACTACTTATAATAATAATAATAATAATTTCAGTCAAATGTAAAAAAGTAAAATATTTAGAGAGAATTTAAATGTTAGAAAAAATGTTAGAAAGAATTTAACAGTTACATTTATAAACAATGTAGGTTAGAAATGGCAAGTTTTACTGTTACAGTGCTGTCAACAGTTAAATATGAGGTCAAGAAAGAGGTCTTTATTTTACTTTTTATAAAACAAGTATTTATTTTCATTGAAGTCAAGAAAGGGTGACTATAAAGTGAGTTTGGGCAAAACAAGTATCATTGTCATGGTGAGGTGGCAGAGGGCTGTTGTCGACAGCTGGGTAAGTAACTAAAAAAGTAACTAGTAATCTAACTTAGTTACTTTTACAGTTGAGTAATCAGTAAAGTAACTAAGTTACTTTTTCAAGGAGTAATCAGTAATCAGTAACTGGATTACTTTTTCAAAGTAACTGTGGCAACACTGGTAACGACGGATCGATTATGGCCTCGTTTTTGCTTAAAATGGCCTTGTTTCTGCTTAGAACTGACTTTAGAATGATTTAAGAGGTTTTATCTTGTCATCTGATGATTAATAATCCCATGAATCCATTTGATCGCTTTGGGTGAAGAGAGTCAGACTCGGATGAGCTGCTGTGGTCCCAAATGACATATGCACAGTGAAGGCAGGGCGGACCAGTTTTTTTTTTTTTTTTTTTTTGGCCTTCATTCTGCGACACCGGTAACAAGTAGCTCATAATGGCAAAGGACACAACTGTTTGTTGATTTTTGGCTTTTGCCAAAATGAACTTCTTAAATGAATGATGCATAATTGAGCATCTTTTGTCACCATCTAGCAGGCGATGTAAGCATTTCAGGGCTTCTGATACACTTCCTATTTAAACCCTAAATTCAATTACAAAAGGCATTTGTAAATGTCAGAAATACATGTTTTTTTGGACTTGGCAGAACTGATGTATGAAAATTTTGATTTTGAGAGTTCTTGAGTTTTAAAATATGAAAATTTGCTGGAAGCATGGAATTTCTCCTGACAAGCTCAAATTATACTTGTGATTAAATCTGTAATATGTGTCTATTCAAGCTCAGATTCAGTACTTTAAGAAGTTTGATGAAAGTTTGTTAATTTTTTTTAATTTTATTTTATTTATTTATTTTAATAACTCCACAAACAGACACAGTCAAAAACCTGCTTGCTAGATCAAAAAAACAAAACAAAAAGAAAACCTCTCACAAGGGTACAGATTTCTGAGGGGAGCCAAGAGAGAAAATGAGAATTTGATTAAATACGAGGGCCGCATGCTGCTTTGAGATGCTTTGTGTTCTTTGTTTGCATCAGTGAACGTCTAGCTTCGTCAGGAGGCCATCTGTGAGGAAATGCTGCTGCGGCGCTGCGTGGTGAGACGGGATGGCGGGCAGATAGGGGGAAGGTCTGCATATCAGTCCTGGCTGCTGTCCAGCTCCCTTTGACATGTCTTATTAGTCAGGTCTTTAAAAGCCTGCGCCTGCCTTCTCAGGCACACTCCTCCCCAATCTCTGTGATTAAAGTACGCCCGACGCTCCCAGTGCAGAGCCAAGCTGGTCACACAGCGTTTATGTTGGGTCACGCTCATTACTCAGACACACCGCCACTTCCGCCACTGCTGCAAGAAGCAAGAAGAATTCATTATGGAACAGGTGAAATTAAACTGCAATTTCTTCTCTTTTAACGCAACAGTCACTCTGTCCTCTGAAGATATTATTCTTAATTTTAGACATAAAATCAAACCATCAGTCAACGAAAGACATCAGAGGGCTGATCCTCACCCTGCGTAGGCTGCACATACCCTATGCAACACTAGGTGCCAGTTACTGACTTTGTGTTTGATTTGCATCTTAAATTAAAAAGAGAATATCATCATGAATGCACAACTGGGCCAGCACATAAAAAAAACAAAAGTATTATTACTAGGGATGTCCCGATCAGGTTTTTTTGGCCCGATCCGATTCCGAGTCATCTGATTTTGAGTATCTGCCGATACTGAGTCCCGATCCGTTACTTTAAAAAACTGAATGAACAATGAACAAATGCTAAATATATAATATTTTCATTTTAATCACCTTATTTTATTATTTATCACTTAAACAGTGCACTTCTCTTTGCGGTAGCTTGAACAATCAAGTAATAATCTACGAGACTTAAAAAATGTACAAATTTCCATGTTATTTTATTTGTCTAAAAATAAGTGTCCAAGGTTCCTTATGTTAAACAAGAAATTATCTAATCTGAAATAACACGTGGTTTTAATTTATACATGAAAGGTTTCTAAAGAACCATTTATTGATTTAGCTATTTTAATTACAAGTGTTCTAAACTTTTTTAAACAGTAATCAGAAATTTTGAGGTAACAAACAACAACAGCAAAAAACATTTCCAAGGATTTTTCTTCAGAAAACTGCTCTATAAATGAGCAGCCACACACGAGCAGTGTGGCACGTTTCTGTTTTGTACAGATCAGTGGTTTCTGCACCAATCTGTTTTGTACAGATCAGTGGTTTCTGCCACTAGTCTTCCGTGTTTTGGCCCAACGGGTCGTTCCTATTGGACAGCGTGAAGCTACGTCACAGCTCAGAGCGTCGAAAGTTGGATTGGGTTGAACTTATGTTTTTTCTTTTGTTCAATAAAAAAAAAAGATTGGGTTGAACTGTGATCTCATCAGCCTGCCGAAAAGCGGCAATGCGCACTCCCTGTTGTGTGGGCCGCTGAAGAGGAGGTACTGCTGGCCCACCACCACCAGATGGCGCCCTGCTTGGAGTGCGGGCTTCAAGCACGAGAGGGCGTCGGAGCCGCTGGGAGTGACAGCTGTCACTTATCAGCACCAGCTGTCACTCATCCAACTCATCACCATAAAGGCCGGACTGCAACTCCACCTCCTCGCCGAGAAATCAGCTACCACTCAAGGTAACCTTCTCTGCGGTGATTATCTGTGACTAAGCATTGTTCTGTGTGCAGCCGTTTTCCTGTGGCTACAGTCTGAAGCTGGATTGGCGGATAGTGTGAGCGCGACGTCTTCACCTCTCACTCCTTCCAGGGAAGTGACTGACAGGAGCTGCACGGGTGAATCTGTTTCTCGAGGTGGAGGTTCTCCCTCCCGGAGGAACTGATCAGGAAAAATTACTGGGTGTGTCTTCACACACCCACCATTAACTGTTTCTGTTTCTGCCAGCAGTACCAGGTCTGACAGCTGGAGACGGTGGCCACCTGGGAATCGGGACTTGGCGGCTCCGGTGTTCTTCAGATCCGCTGGCGGTGGAAGCCGTGTGGGATCCGGCTCTTCTCTGGACAGACGTCTTCTATCCTCGAGCCTGCCCACACGTCACCTTGTATATGATTGACTGTACTCCTCTATTGTTATTGTTTGTATTCTGTTGTGCAATTCACAACATTAAATTGTTACTTTTTGGCTTATTCATTGTCCGTTCATTAACGCCCCCTGTTGTGGGTCCGTGTCATTACACCTTCCCAACAGGATTTCTCGGCCAGCGTCATGGATCCCGAGGGGCGTCAACCATCGCTTGAACAGCCAATGGAAGAGCGAGGTGAACAGGCGTCAGCAGGAGATGTGTTAGGTGAGCTGCAGCAAATCTTAACCGCTTTCACTGCTCGGTTGGACTTAGTCACCGAGCAGAATGTTATTCTCAATCGGAGGATGGAGGCTCTCACCGCCCAGATGGAAGCGCATGCTCAGGGCGCTGCTGCAGCACCTCCTCCTGCTGACCGGAGGCCTGAAACAGACATTCCGCTGGTCGTTCAACGACCCCCCCCACCATCCCCTGAAGCTCACATAAGCCCTCCGGAGCTGTACGGAGGCTGTGTCGAGACGTGCGCGGACTTCTTAATGCAGTGCTCGCTCGTCTTTTCACAGCGTCCCGTCATGTACGCGTCAGACGCCAGCCGGGTGGCTTACGTAATAAATTTGCTTCGAGGCACGCGCCTGGGCTACGGCGCTCTGGGAGCAGAATTCACGGCTCCTAACGATGTATACTGGGTTTGTGAGGGAGTTCAAACAGGTTTTTGATCACCCCCATAGAGGCGAATCTGCATCAAACTTGCTGCTGTCAATCAGACAGGGGCGTCGGAGTGCAGCGGAGTACGCAGTCGACTTCTGCATCGCGGCAGCGAGGTCCGGCTGGAACAACGTTGCGCTCCGCACCGCCTTCGTAAATGGACTGTCTCCGGTCCTGAAGGAACATCTACTGGCTAAGGACGAACCGCGGGATTTGGATGGGCTTGTTGATCTGGTTATACGATTAGATAACCGATTAGAGGAACACCGTCGGGAGCAGGGCGGGGGGCGTGGCCGGGCACGAGCCATCCCTTTTCCTTCCGGGTCCGAAAGGGTGCCGCCTTCCCCACGCTCCACAGCCCGTGACTCCCGTGTGGCAACAGCTCCCCCTGCTGACGAAGCTATGGACATGAGCAGGGCCAAAGTTAAATCAAATAACAGACAACGGAGGCTGGCCCGCGGTGAATGTTTTTTCTGTGGCTCGAGTGAGCATCTACAAAGGAACTGCCCCAAGCGGTTAAACGACAACGCCCGCCCTTAGAAACTTGGCTAAGGGTGGGCCATAACATGCACGCGGGGAAACCCCGTAAATCAGCACGCATCCCAGTTACGATCCTGAGTGGGGATCTGACCCTTCACGCCCCAGCACTGGTAGACACGGGGTCGGAAGGGAATCTGCTGGACAGTAGATGGGCAAGGGAGGTCGGGCTCCCTCTAGTGGCTGTACCTTCACCTTTGAAGGTACGGGCACTAGAAGGCACCCTTCTTCCACTAATCACACACCAGACACAGCCAGTGACATTGGTGGTGTCTGGTAATCACAGGGAGGAGATTGTGTTTTACGTAACACCTTCTACCTCCCGTGTGATTTTGGGTTATCCTTGGATGATAAAGCACAATCCTCGGATTGATTGGCCATCTGGGGTTGTGGCTCAGTGGAGTGAAACCTGCCACCGGGAATGTCTCGGATCCTCAGTTCCGCCTGGTGTGATGGCTAGTGAGGAGGTCAAGATTCCCCCCAATCTGACGGCGGTGCCGGAGGAGTACCATGATCTTGCTGACGTCTTCAGCAAAGATCTGGCACTCTCTCTTCCCCCGCACCGACCGTACGATTGCACCATTGATTTGATCCCGGGCGTTGAGTACCCGTCCAGCAGGCTGTACAACCTCTCACATCCTGAGCGAGAATCAATGGAGACCTACATCCGGGACTCATTAGCTGCCGGGCTGATCCGGAACTCCACCTCCCCGATGGGTGCAGGTTTCTTTTTTGTGGGCAAGAAAGACGGCGGACTCCGTCCATGCATTGATTACAGAGGGCTGAACGAGATCACGGTTCGCAATCGATACCCTTTGCCTCTGTTGGATTCAGGGTTCACGCCCCTGCATGGAGCCCAAATTTTCACAAAACTGGATCTTAGGAATGTGTACCACCTGGTTCGGATCCGGAAGGGAGATGAGTGGAAGACGGCATTTAACACCTCGTTAGGTCACTTTGAGTACCTGGTCATGCCGTTCGGCCTCACCAATGCGCCCGCGACGTTCCAGGCCTTGGTTAATGATGTCTTGCGGGACTTCCTGCATCGGTTTGTCTTCGTATATCTAGACGATATACTCATCTTTTCCCCGGATCCTGAGACTCATGTTACGCATGTACGTCAGGTCCTGCAGCGGTTGTTGGAGAACCGGCTGTTTGTGAAGGGCGAGAAGTGCGAGTTCCACCATACTTCTTTGTCCTTGCTGGGGTTTATTATCGCCTCCTACTCCGTCGCCCCTGATCCGGCCAAGGTTGCGGTGGTGAGAGATTGGCCCCAACCAACAAACCGTAGGAAACTACAGCAGTTCCTCGGTTTTGCTAATTTTTACCGGAGGTTCATCAAAGGCTACAGTCAGGTAGTTAGCCCCCTGACAGCCCTGACCTCCACAAAAATCCCCTTCACCTGGTCGGATCGGTGCGAAGCCGCGTTTAGGGAGTTGAAACGCCGGTTCTCAACTGCGCCAGTCCTGGTGCAGCCCGATCCAAAACACCAGTTTATAGTCGAAGTGGATGCCTCTGACTCATGGATAGGAGCCGTGCTATCCCAGAGCGGGGAGTCCGACAAGGTTCTCCACCCATGTGCCTACTTTTCCCGCAGGTTGACCCCGGCTGAAAGGAACTATGACGTCAGCAATCGGGAACTTCTTGCGGTGAAGGAGGCTCTGGAGGAGTGGAGACACCTGTTGGAGGGAGCTTCGGTACCATTCACGGTTTTCACAGACCATCGGAACCTGGAGTACATTCGGACCGCCAAGCGTCTGAACCCCAAGCAAGCCCGCTGGTCACTGTTCTTCGGGCGTTTTGACTTTCAGATCACATTCCGCCCCGGGACGAAGAACCAACGGTCTGACGCCCTGTCCCGGGTGCACGAGGAGGAAGTCAGGACCGAACTGTCAGACCCAACAGAAACCATCATCCCCGAGTCCACTGTCGTGGCCACCTTCACCTCGGACGTGGAGAAGACCGTCCGGGAGGCCCTGACACGGAACCCGGACCCGGGGACTGGACCGAAGAACAAGATGTACGTCCCACCAGAGGCCAGGGCTGCAGTCCTTGACTTCTGTCACGGTTCCAAGCTCTCCTGCCACCCGGGGGTGCAAAGAACCGTGGCAGTGGTCCGGCAGCGCTTCTGGTGGGCGTCTCTGGAAGCCGACGTCCAGGAGTATGTCCAGGCCTGCACCACCTGCGCCAGGGGCAAAGCCGACCACCACAAGACCCAAGGCCTCCTCCAGCCTCTGCCCGTGCCTCATTGCCCCTGGTCTCACATCGGCCTGGACTTTGTCACGGGCCTCCCGCTGTCCCAGGGCATGACTGCCATCCTCACGATAGTGGACCGAAGCTCCTGACGGCCCAGGAGATTGCAGACCTCCTGGTCCACCATGTCGTGCGTCTGCATGGGATTCCATCGGACATTGTCTCAGATCGTGGTCCTCAGTTCTCCTCCCAGGTCTGGAGGAGTTTCTGCAGGGAACTGGGGGCCACCGTAAGTCTCTATGTCTGGGTACCACCCCCAGACGAACGGGCAGGCAGAGCGGACGAACCAGGAACTGGAGCAGGCCCTCCGCTGCGTGACCTCCGCGCACCCGACGGCCTGGAGCAACCATCCATCTGGCCTGGATCGAGTACGCTCATAATACCCAAGTTTCATCTGCCACCGGCCTCTACCCGTTTGAGGTATGTTTGGGGTACCAGCCCCCATTGTTTCCGCTAGTGGAGGGAGAGGTCGGGGTGCCCTCAGTCCAGGCCCATCTGAGGAAGTGCCGCTCTGCCCTGCACAAAGCCCGGACGAGGGCTAAGGCCCATGCAGACCGCCAGCGTGCCCCGGCCCCTACATATCAGCCCGGGCAGGTGGTTTGGCTATCTATAAAGGACATCCCCCTGCAAGTGGAATCCCAAAAGCTTCACTGCGGATTCATCCGGTCTTTCATGTGTCACGCCTCAAACCCTGCCATACCTCTCCGCTCTGTACCCCTGGACCGGCGCCGCCACCTGCCCGGATCATTGACGGGGAGCCGGCTTGGACTGTGCGCCGGCTCCTGGACGTCCGTCGGAAGGGCCGGGGGTTCCAGTACTTAGTGGACTGGGAGGGATACGGACCCGAAGAACGCTCCTGGGTGAAGAGGAGCTTCATCCTGGACCCGGCCCTCCTGGCCGACGTCTACACCCGGCACCCGGACAAGCCTGGTCGGGCGCCAGGAGGCGCCCGTTGAGGGGGGGGTCCTGTTGTGTGGGCCGCTGAAGAGGAGGTACTGCTGGCCCACCACCACCACATGGCGCCCTGCTTGGAGTGTGGGCTTCAAGCACGAGAGGGCGTCGGAGCCGCTGGGAGTGACAGCTGTCACTTATCAGCACCAGCTGTCACTCATCCAACTCATCACCATAAAGGCCGGACTGCAACTCCACCTCCTCGCCGAGAAATCAGCTACCACTCAAGGTAACCTTCTCTGCGGTGATTATCTGTGACTAAGCATTGTTCTGTGTGCAGCCATTTTCCTGTGGCTACAGTCTGAAGCTGGATTGGCGGATAGTGTGAGCGCGACGTCTTCGCCTCTCACTCCTTCCAGGGAAGTGACTGACAGGAGCTGCACGGGTGAATCTGTTTCTGGAGGTGGAGGTTCTCCCTCCCGGAGGAACTGATCAGGAAAGATTACTGGGTGTGTCTTCACACACCCACCATTAACTGTTTCTGTTTCTGCCAGCAGTACCAGGTCTGACAGCTGGAGACGGTGGCCACCTGGGACTCGGGACTTGGCGGCTCCGGTGTTCTTCAGATCCGCTGGCGGTGGAAGCTGTGTGGGATCCGGCTCTTCTCTGGACAGACGTCTTCTATCCTCGAGCCTGCCCACACGTCACCTTGTATATGATTGACTGTACTCCTCTATTGTTATTGTCTGTATTCCGTTGTGCAATTCACAACATTAAATTGTTACTTTTTGGCTTATCCATTGTCCGTTCATTAACACCCCCTGTTGTGGGTCCGTGTCACTACACCTTCCCAACACTCCCGTCAGAAGCATCACTTTAGCTCAGCTTTTGACGCGACGCTTCTGATGCCTCTAAAAAGCAACACGTCTCATTGCAAATAATGCCTTTTACACCAATTTTTGACACCTCTGACGCTTCTGACACGTAAAAGTCCATTAATCTGCAATAATGAGCTTGAAATAGCGCTGATCAAAATAATGAGGATAAAATCTATATCGGATTCCTGATCGGGATGCAACATCCGATTTCAATCAAGTCTGAAACCACATGATCGGGCCCGATTTCCGATCACGTGATCAGATCGGGACATCCCTATTTATTACAGACCGGCGATGACGATATATTTACTTGCTGTATTCCGAAAGATCAACATCTTGTTTTGGACATAATTATTTAGTGGCAGTATGATAGAATTTGTAATAAATGTACTACACTCGCAACGCTTTGACATTTTATAGATCATTAGAGATATTATCCCCACCTACCTAAACAAAGTACCGGCAGGACTATAGTCATGAATCCTGTTCGTCTGCCCAAAAATTTGCAGCTATTATCTCAAAGCCCATTTGGGCCAAAATAACCAAACTGGCCACATGGGTAATCCTGGTGTGGGGAGCAATCACCATAGCAACAGTGACTTGATTTGTGTATTTCTTAAGCTGCCGAGTCAGTATTTTTGGCTCATATAGACTTCTTACTTGAGTTAGACACAATATATTGACACAACCTGGATCTGAAGACCCAATCCTCCCTCCCTTCCCCTCCCCAACAAACTGATACTGTCTTGAACGTCTGTGTGGCCTTAATAATTATCAAAATTTTAATGTTCCTCTGTATTATTGTTAAAAATGTTTTTTATTAATATGACCTAAGCAGTGGGTCACACCTTTGAGTCTGGTCTGCTTGAGGTTTCTTCCTGAAAATTATCAGAGGGAGTTTGTCCTTACCACTGTCGCCTCTGTGCTTGCTCTCGGGGTTGGTAAGGTTGGACCTTACTTGTGTGAAGTGCCTTGAGGCAACTTTGCTCTGAGTTGGCGCTATATAAATGAAATAAATTGAATTGAATTGAACCTACAACTGACTCCAAGGCCCCACTAAGTACCAGATGACCTTAGTATTTAGGTCTGGAGGTCATCCAATTCACAACTTTACCCAGTGCGGGGCCGGGGATTTTACAGCTTCTTGTTTAGTTGTATAATTAAAATAATTTTAAAAATCAAGAAATAATCTTTATTTGCATTGTTAATCTGTCCCAAATCAAGAGAGCCAGTGTGAAGTTCTAAGACAAACAAAGCACTTGCACGCCACAAGCTGTCTCATTTCCATTGTTCCACAGATTCTCAGCCCTTGCCTTCGTTAGTTGTGGTAATTTCAACTTGTGTTGTATGTGTGAAAAACGAACATGTTGAGAATTGAGTAACACTTCATGGTCCATTTGCTGTGGTATGCGGAGCTCCTTTACTGTACATCCCGTACAGCGTGTTGGGGGGAGTGATGAGCTGACAGTGGGTATTCGTCGGTGCGTGAAGGGGGGTCCCACTCCATCATTCCCCACTCTTGTTTCACCTGTTTTGTTGTTTGTTTGTTTATTTTGTTTTTTGTATAGAAGCAGCTTTTGTGAGGGACTTGTGTGTGTGTGTGTGTGTGTGTGTGTGTGTGTGTGTGTGTGTGTGTGTGTGTGTGTGTGTGTGTGTGTGTGTGTGTGTGTGTGTGTGTGTGTGTGTGTGTGTGTGTGTGTGTCAGACCTGTAATCAAGAGTCACTATGCATAAAGGGACCTCCGGTCATTAAGGAATTAGCTAACGGCTTGTTTAGACAATCTATTCGTTTAAAGTGTGGACATGTGGGCACAGTTCCACACACAGCTCTACAGGGGAATGTGAATGTCAAACATGCACTAAACCTTTATGACCTTCAAACATCATTGGGAGGGTGCTCACAGTCTGTGGATTTGGGTCTTAAAGAGGACAGTGCATGTCTTTGCTGGTCTAATAGAAAAATGTTCTTTTCCTTTTTAAACTGTGTGTAACCTGATGTGGATATCCAGTAATGTTTGTGCAAATCTGGATAAATGATCAAAACCAGGAAAGTAATTACTCAAAATATATTATCAACTCATGTAGTAATAGAGAGGACTGAAGTGGAATATAAGTACAAGCAATTTGTGATTCATTTTTGGGAACAGATGTGGAATACACATCTGAATCAAACCCAATTTGGTAAACATTTGGTCGTGCCCCAGAATAAAAAACAAAAAATTTGAGGGTGAGTACAGATAAAAGAACAGAATAAGTAACTGTTAAAGCCATTTTTTCATATTGGCATTTAGGCCTTTGTGAAGATATTAAAAATAGATCCTGCAGACACTTGTTCATCTGTGAAAGTTAATTACATAAGGTCCTTTGGCACCTCCCTTGTTTTTCCACTCTGGGTCGCCACAACAGACCAGAGGTGGGTCTGCATGTGGATTTGACACAAGTTTAACACCGGATGCCCTTCAGGATGCAAATCCATATTGGAGAATTGGCCGGAGCAGGGAATTGTATGGGAAATCTTCCACACTGGAAACAAATATCTGCTTGGCCACCACCTCTTTCTGTGAAAGCTAATTATATTGTGTAAGGTATTTTCCTCAGCAGTGGGATTTGTTGTGTGGGCCGCCAGAAGAGGAGGTACTGCTGGCCCACCACCAGAGGGCGCCCTGCCTGAAGTGCGGGCTTCAGGCACGAGAGGGCGCAGTCGCCGCACAGGAGCAGCCAGGGTGACAGCTGTCACGCATCACCTGCAACAGCTGTTACCACTCATCTGATCAGCAGGGGAATATCAGCAGGACGACGTCTCCACCTCTTTGCCGAGATATCGTTCTACCTGGAAGGTAACGTACTCAGCTAACTGTGTGACAGTAAACCTTCTTGTGACTTTGTGCGTTCTTCTCTTTTCCAACGAGAGGTGGAGGTAGTTTTCCCTGCCGTGCGGATTGCTGGGTGCAAACGCGCCCTCGTTTAATTGTCTCTTTGTTCCTCGCCAGCAGTACCAGGTCCGACACGCGGAGGCAGTGGCCACCTGGGAATTCGGGACTTGGCGGCTCCAGTATTCCCGGGGTCTGGTGGCGGAGGAAATCATGTGGTTCCGGTTCTACTTTGGACGGACGTCTCCTATCTTCGAGCCTGCCCACACGACACCTTTTGTGATTTGGCTTTTTGTCCATTATTGTAATCTGTTGTATTTGTTGTGCCCATTCACAACAGTAAAGTGTTGTTATTTGACTTCCTCCATTGTCCGTTCATTTGCGCCCCCTGTTGTGGGTCCGTGTACCGACACTTTCCCAACAGGGATTAAGAGGTTGGCATTGAAACATTTGAATGAAATTAATGGATATGTTCACTTTTTTTTTTATAAATTTGTCATATTAAAGCATGAGCAGCCAAGGCTCAAACCCTCAAGGCCAAGATCATGACTTGAAACCTCAAGGTCAAGACCAAGAAAACAAAGCCAAAAAAGACAGAAAATGGAATACACAAAGATGGAGAGTGCCATAAATAAGAGACAAAGATGGATTTTCGTATCCAACACATTTATTATAAAAGTAATTTCAAGAACAGCAGTTTAAAGTGGCATTCTGTATTGTACGGGTTGTTTTGGACCCTATTTAAAGTAGCAAAATTCCATCTGCCTTGAATTTTCTTGAGATGTCCAAGACTTTAAGCCCTTAAAACCAAGGTATCCTTGGATACCTTAGCTACCTACCACCTGGCAACACAGTGACTTAGTGGTTAGCACTGTTGCCTCACAGAAAAAGGTCATGGGATTGATTCCCACCTGTGGCCTTTCTTTGTAGGGTTTGCATGTTCTCCCCATGTTTGTGTGGGTTTTCTCCGGATGCTCTGGCTTCCTCCCTCATCCAAAGACATGCAGGTTAGGTGAATTGGAAACTTTAAAAAAATGTCCATGTCTCCCTTGTAAAAGAGATCTCAATCTCAATACGCCTAACCTGGTTAAATAAAGGTTTAATTGAATTAATAAGGCAACCAAGGGCAAGGCATCCAAGGCCAAAGCATGCAAGGACAAGGTCAAGGCCTGAAAAATAGGCCTGAAGGTTTTTGAGGAACCTTCAGGCCTATTTTTCAGGTCAATAAAAATGGGCCAGGGGATCCACGTTCAAGGCACCCAAGGCTAAAATCAGAATTAAAATGTGCCTTAAATTGCTTTTGGCCAAGGCAATAAAGGGCCAGGCCAGGGCATAGAAAAAATAGAATGAAGGTGCCACAAAGCCAAGGCCAAGCATCAACACTGCTATGAGTGCTGCACAAACTTTGGTTTAGTCTGGAATGAATGAAAATCAATGGGACAGATTTCATATTAGTTAAAAATAGATTGGAAATAGCAAAGACTTAACACTACCAGCCTAATTTTTATTGCCTTTATGTTCGTGTTACAAGAAGAAAAAAAGACTAGGTGTGTGTATATGTACCACAGGTGGGATGAAGTCACCAGCAAGTCACCCTCAAGCCATGAATCAGCAAGTCTCAAGTCAAGTCTCAAGTCATAATGACCACCAATTGTTTCCGAGCTGAGTTTAGACTTGACTTGGTACTTGCCGATTCATGACTTCAGAATGACTTCAGATATATATATATATATATATATATATATATATATATATATATATATATATATATATATATATATATTAGGGCTGGGCAACGTTAACGAGCTAACGTTGCGTTAATTATTGAGGTCATTATCAACGACAATTTTGTTCCTCCCCTTAACGCTGCAGGGTTTTTTTTTTAGCCTTTTATGACTTGCTCGTTGCCTTTTATTTTGAAAGCGTCAGTCGGGGCGAGCTTATGCTGCTGCTTCCTGCTAATAGCTGAGTTCACACAGAAAATGACACGAGGATCGAGAAAAGTACAGGCTATGCAATGCACAACAAAACAAAATGCAGAAAGACGCCGAACTTTTGAATGGACATTTTCGGTACAAAGTTCTACAGGATCAGGCCCGGATCCAGACCGGTTGGGACCGATGCAATTTTTTTTTACGCATCGTTCGTCATCGGTAAAAAAAAAAAATCTTGAATAATCTTGAATAGCCAAATGTGTCCCCGCGGTGAACACAGCTTTTCGGTGGTTTTCATGTCAACCTATAGTCCGTAAATTATACGGATTTTTCCGAGTTTCAGAGTCATACGGACGTACAAATAAAGTCGGATATTCAGGGTTTGGTCTGTAATAAACCATTTCTGCAGCGCGGCTCCACTTTGAAACCATGAACCATTGAAGCAATGCTTCGATCCAGTAGCTCGTTGGTTCTTTGATTCACTACTCTTCAGAAACGGCAAGCCGCTTCTTAACCCCTTGCAAAGCCATTAAAATATCGTCAGTCACTTTTGTGTGGATTAAAGTCACTAACTGGGACTCTTGTCTTGTTGCTGTCAAGAAACAAGACTCGTCCTCCATTCCATTCACACAGCTCGAAACGCTGCGTGGCTGAGACAGAGTCCGGTCGGAATTAATAACTTCAAAATTAATAAAATGACACCTCTTTCCAAATGTAATACAGACAAGAAACTACAATCGACTAAAACGTTTTTTTTTTTTCCTCCCAAAATGATACATGCTGTATTTTCTTTTCAAATTACATCCTAAGTGAAGCACATTAGCTGTAAGCTCAGCTCAGATATATGGAAACACATTCATGCCCATAATGTCTGAAACGAAATGCTTTTGACAAAAACTACAGGTTTTGTTTATTCCTATTTATGTCCAGAGATCAAGGATTCACCATGTAGAGTTCATTATGTACAAAGTTTAAGGATCCAGTGACCAAATTCATATTTATTTACTTTAAGACTCAATAAAATGTTCAATTTCAATTCAATTTAATTGGCTTATAAAGTGCCAAATCACAACAAAATCTAAATATACTAAAACAAATACGAGGGCTGTCAATAAAGTAACGGTCCTTTTTATTTTTTTCAAGAACTATATGGATTTCATTCATATGTTTTTACGTCAGACATGCTTGAACCCTCGTGCGCATGCGTGAGTTTTTCCATGCCTGTCGGTGACGTCATTCTCCTGTGAGCACTCCTTGTGGGAGGAGTCGTCCAGCCCCTCGTCGGAATTCCTTTGTCTGAGAAGTTGCTGAGAGACTGGCGCTTTGTTTGATCAAAATTTTTTCTAAACCTGTGAGACACATCGAAGTGGACACGGTTCGAAAAATTAAGCTGGTTTTCAGTGAAAATTTTAATGGCTGATGAGATATTTTGAGGTGATACTGTCGCTTTAAGGACTTCCCACGGTGCGAGACGTCACGCAGTGCTCTCAGGCGCCGTCGTCAGCCTGTTTCAAGCTGAAAACCTCCACATTTCAGGCTCTATTGATCCAGGATGTCGTGAGAGAACAGAGAAGTTTCAGAAGAAGTCGGTTTCAGCATTTTATCCGGATATTCCACTGTTAAAGGAGATTTTTTTAATGAAAGACGTGCGGACGCAGCCGCCGCAACGCTCCGCCACAGGAAAAACACCTCTGTTGAAAGCCTTAAGGACAAGTTGGAACATGTCCTGCCTGTTAAACAATTTCTCATATACTCACTCCACTGAAAGCCATCAAAAGCCGCCTGGATTTTACAAATGGTTATCAACACGGAGGTGTTTTTCCTGTGCCGCCGAGGGGCTGGACGACTCCTCCCACAAGGAGTGCTCACAGGCGACTGACGTCACCGACAGGCGTGGAAAAACTCACGCATGTGCACGAGGGTTCAAGCATGTCTGACGTAAAACATATGAATGAAATCCATATAGTTTTTGAAAAAAATAAAAAGGACCGTTACTTTATTGACAGCCCTCGTACATCACAATTGTACACATATCAATTTGTGGTATGTGTGCAATTGTGACGTATTTGTTTTAGTACATTTAGTCATGGACATAAATATTATTTTGATATGAAACAGGATAACAAATAACCTGCCAGTGGTTTTATATTTAATTTCATTAGTGTGTTTCAGTTGAAATTTACATTTTCAAATTTATGCAATGTTCATTTACATTTTCAAATAAAACTGTGCTTTTAAGCGGCTTTTGAATTCATTTTTGGGTTTCACATATACCATGCGAATAATCATGATTAATCACAGAAAGTCATTGAGTTAATGCAATTAAGATTTTTTATGTTTGCCCACCCCTAATATATATATATATGTGTGTGTGTGTGTGTGTGTGTGTGTGTGTGTGTGTGTGTGTGTGTGTGTGTGTGTGTGTGTGTGTGTGTGTGTGTGTGTATGTACAATCCTGCACAGGTCTTTTAGCTCAGCTAACTTTGCTCTGTAAATAGGCCCCGTAGGAATGTGACAGTATCACCAGCAAGATGTGTGAACTCAAAAAGATTTTAATCACAACAGGGTGGATTTTTATGATTCATAAAAATACAGGTTTCATTCATTTCAAACAACAAGTAGGTATTGCCTTTTTTGGAGAATGGGGTTACTCTCATATGATGAAGTCTGCAGAGGTGTTTAGAGCATTCAGAGGCTTCATAGCAAACATTAATTTGACTGAAGTTATAAAAAAAAATGAACCATTCCCTGAAAGGATTTTTTTTTTAATTTACTGTTTATTGGAATGGTGTACCAAATAATGTGTCACTGACTGTGTGCTGCTTATCTGTTGCATATTTCATTAAGTTTCAGCACTCACAGTCTGGAGCAGCACAAAAAAATAACAGCTGTTACCAAAAGTGTCGCTTCCAGAGTTTTTATAAAGGCTAAGACAATTTGACTGCACAAAATATATCTGGTGGTGCAGATGATTACTGTTTCATGTGATAGCAGTTTCTATTGGCAAAAAGAAAAATGTGCTGCATCGACAGGAAATTGTACAGAACATTTTCCAACGTATTTGTCACTCTTTATGATTTCACAAAAAAATCCTGGAAATGTGGCTTTTTTTTTGTTGTTTGTGCAAGGTGTGATTGGATGGAACAGTATCATTCTAACCTGGCAACACTGCTGTCATTAAGGAAGTATTTTCGCTCACAGACCTGCTGCTCACATTACGTGTTTTGTTTTTGCCACAATTCGCTGTAAACTCTGCAGACGACTGGGTGTGAAAATTCTTGGAGAATAGCGCTTTTTGCCTCGCACAACAACAGTGGGTGACTTTCTCCTACAGAGACTAGCACTGCATCTTATGAGGTACCACACGTATTTCCACCAGCAGAGTCTAAAATTCTCACATATCATAAACTAAAGGGGTGGAGCTAATGGAGATGATGGTCACTAATTCGTGGTCACTAATGGCGGTGCTGCTGCTAGACTAAATCATAGATTTGTTCTTTAGTACATACAGAAAATCATATTTAAGGGCCCCTTGAAACATAGTGCAAATATGTACAACTCCAGGGCAGCTCACAGCAGTAGAGCTCATATGAGCGCACCACAAAAAATCGCACCGATGGACAGGTGTGCATGATGCCGGCGCGACGGTTCGTGCATGCAGGAACACAGTGCCAGCAGCTGCTGTGAAGAAAAAAAAAATACATATTGCAACAGTTCCGTGCACCCTGGAACACAGCAGCTTTTTCACAGCAGCTGTGCGATGTGGTTGAAAATAAAAAAAAAATAAAAATTACATGCCACCCAGGGGAATCGAACTTGGACCTTCCAAAAGCTTTAATTTCCAGTCAGAAACTTTACCACTGAGCTACTATTGCTGTCCTGTGAAAGCTGTGGGAAACTCCCTGATATCAGAAAGGACATAGATGTATTTTAAGAAAACTAAAACCACACACCATATAAAAACACTGCATTTATCAAGCGGACAATACAAATATGATCCATCCGTTCCTTTGTAGATGACCCATGGTCACTGATGTACAGTCATGAAATGACATGAATGAAAAGCAGTGTGGCACATGTCCACCTGGATCGCGTGCGTGTCCTACTGGCGTGCCACAGGATTACACCACGTCATGTGGAACAGAGCTCACATGGGTGACGTGACAGTCAGATCGCCCACTGAGTGTTCTGATCTGACAGTCCGTTTCAACCTGGGGGCAGCCCGTCAATGGGCTCGCTCGCTGCAGCCCGTCGCCAAGCGATATATGTTTTTATTTATGTCCACGTCATGACAGCGAGTAGACACACACACGTCACAGTGGGCAGTTGTTAGTCCATGTCCATCCAAACACAGTACGTGTTGTCCAGCTGGGATGTCCAGAACAATAGATCCCTACAGCTGCTTCTGTTGGTGCCCACATCTGACAGTTTAGTGCACACACCAAAGCCACATTCATGGGGCACTTAGACAAATTGCACTGCCAGCTGACTGTTGTCATGTTAATAGTATGAATGGCCACACATTTTCTAAGTGCCATCCCAGCAGTGTTAGATGTTTGTGTGTGTCATCTGGAATTTGGCCGACACCAGCTGTGAAAGGGATCGATGGGTTTGCACGGCACACACTCTGTCTTTCAGCCGCTGGTGTGTGCAAATAGATGTATGAGGCAGCTACGATTTTACACATTTTGCACACAATTCCTGCTTCATGCGCACTTTATGTGCAAATTAACCAAATGTGCACTATGTGTGAAGGGGCCCTAAATAGTTAAAATTGGTGTGGAAACAGTGTGCTACTTAATGCAATCTTAAACTCAAATCTTAAGCTCAAATCCACTTTTGTACCCCTTCTAACGTTTTTCTAAGGTCACTCATGTCAAATATTAAAGCAGTCATATTGATTCCTATTCTGAGTTGTAAACAAGTATGCATTGACAGGTGTCTCAAAAATGGATATTAAAATGTAAGTCAAGTCTGGGAGCATGTGCTGGTGCCTTGCTTTATGGCATGCATGACACCATGGAACCACCTTTGGTCCTGGATGACAACCACTCAAGTAGACAACTGGTCCATTGCTACATCTCTAAAATATCTACAGTGCATCCTAAAAGTATTCAGAGGCTTCACATTTTCCACATTTTGTCATGTTACACCCTTATTCCAAAATGGATGAAATTATTTTTTCCTTCAAAATTCTACACAAAATACCCTATAATGACAATGTGAAAAAAGTTTTTTGGGGGGATTTTTGAAAATTTATTAAAAGTAATAATATAAAAACCCACTAAGAAATCACGTGTACATAAATATTCACACTATTTGCTCAATGTTGTGTGGGCCGCTGAAGAGGAGGTACTGCTGGCCCACCACCACCAGATGGCGCCCTGCTTGGAGTGTGGGCTTCAAGCACGAGAGGGCGCCGGAGCCACTGGGAGTGACAGCTGTCACTCATCATCAGCACCAGCTGTCACTCAGTCAACTCATCACCATCACCATAAAGGCCGGACTGCAACTCCACCTCCTCGCCGAGAAATCAGCTACCTTGGAGGTAATATTCTCTGCTGTGTCTGAACTTAACACTGACTTATAGTCTGAACTTCTTTGCAGCCGTTTTCCTGTAAGTGTTGCCTTATCTGTGGGATTGGCGTTTGGTGTGATCAGCGACGGCTTCGCTTCACACCCCAACCAGATAAGTGGTTAGACAGGAGCTGCACGAGTGTGTGATTGGAGGTGGAGGTGCTCCCTCCCAAAAGAACACAGACTGTGGGATTACTGAGTGTGCGTACTCACACTCACCTGTGCTGTTTCTGTTCTCTGCCAGCAGTGCCAGGTCTGACAGCTGGAGACGGTGACCACCTGGGGACCCAGGACTTGGCGGCTCCGGTGTTCTTCAGATCCGTTGGCGGTGAGGGCTGTGTGGGATCCGGCTCGGTTCTGGATGGGCGTCTTCTATCCTCAAGCCTGCCCACACGTCACCCAACGTGTAATTGACTGTAGTCCCAAACTGATTGTTGTCTGTATTCCGTTGTGCACAATTTACAACATTAAATTGTTACTGTTTGGCTTATCCATTGCCCGTTCTTTTACGCCCCCTGTTGTGGGTCCGTGTACCTACACTTTCACAACACTCAATACTTTGTTGAGGCACCTTTAGTAGCAATGCACATGATACCACAAGCTTGGCACACCTATCTTTTTGGCAATTTTGCCCATTCCACCTTGCAGCACTTTAAACTCAAACTCAAAGCAAATTTCTACAACTTGATATAAATTAATTAAAAATATAAAAGCCAAGATGATAGGTTGCATAAGTAATGGGCCACATTGGTATAATACCTGTAAATAACCAGTTTTATTGCCAGTTTTCTTCAGACAAGTCAGGGGATGGATACATAAACATTTCCAAGTCACTGAATATGTCTTGGACTTTATTTGCATCAATTATGAAGAAATACAAACAGAATGGCACTCTATGGTAATTTTTTTGGTGTAGATGGTTCTCAAAAACTGAGTGACTGTGCAAGAAGGAGACAAGTGAGGAAAGCCACCAAGACACTCAGACAACCCAGAAGAATAGGTTTCTGTGGCTGTGATTGGAGAAATTGTGCATAGTGCATGTTTTGCATTTTGTATCACCAGTTATATATCTTCATGATGGAGTGGTATAGAGGAGGGTTTTCTTTCACCAAACATCAGATCTAGGCTTGCATCTCAGATGCACCTATTGGCAAGTTGAAGCTGAACTTTCAGGTGTTATTTTAAAGAAAATCCTCCTCTATACCACTATGCCATCTTCTCGCATGACTCTATCACACTGTATTCATGGGTTTGCATGAGAGTTGTTTGATGGCTTGGCTGTATTCATCACCATGAGCTTAAAATTCTCATAATAATATCTCCTCACTTTGTGTGTTCTGTAGTCAGAATGAAACCATGTCACTTTATCATGCAGCACTGTAAGCTAGAGGGGTGGGTTGCTTCAGTCATGAGAGGCATATTCATTTCAATGGTATTTGACACCTCCTACTGTGCAGATATATATGTGTAAAATTACAGAAGCTGACTATATGACGACCCTATTTTGTTCAGATGTATGTCCAAGAAAAAATGCCATATTATATTAAGATCAATACAATAGACATTTTATGAGGGTATCTGATAAAATGTCCAGTTACTGTGTTTTGTGGGGGTATTGGGTACTGTTGCAGATATATATGGCATATAAAAATCTTGTCCCTGAATACAATACAGCCCCATTTTTCAGACATTATCTCCAAGAAGGAAAATACTGTCATATTAGAACAATGCAATCAAGTTCTCATAAATGGAGAACAGGTGGAAACTTCAGGTTTCTAGGCACCCACATCTCTGCAGACAACTCCTGGGCTCCAACATCAGGGCTCTGGTTAAGAAGGCTCAACAGTGGCTACACTTCCTGCATGTCCTCAGGAAGAACAACTTAGACATGAAGCTGCTGCTGGCCTTCTTTCACTCCTCAGTGGAGATGTGACATACTGTCTGGGTGCGTGGTACGCAGGCTCCACAGCTGGAGACAGAAAGACGGTGCAAAGGATCATAAACACTGCCCAGAATCATCAGCCACCCTCTGTCCAACCTGGTTACACGACTGAAAAGCCACCGAAAGCCGTCTGAAAGCCATCCTGTGAGACCAACACGGAAGTGGTTTTGTGCCGCGTCCCTCCGCTCCTCTTTCCATGAAAAAAACTCCTGTAACAGTGGAATGTACCGAAAAAGTCTTGATGTCCACGTCTTATGCCATTTTTGTGTAAGTCAGACGACGTCCCGGATCAACAAAGCCTTCACGTTGGAAATGATCTGGTTGTTTCAGTGGGGTTTGAGCCTGTCGATCGGCGCTCGGAGCGCAGCGCGCTCTCAGCAGCTGTGGGCGGTCTTTAAACCGTCTGGAGCACTCCTTAATCTGTGTAATCCCCATAAAATCGTCCCTGAAAGCCATCTGAATTTTCCGAATGGTGTCCACCTGGAGGTCTCTCACAGTTTCTGGAAAAATTTGATGCAGCAAAGCTCCAAATCGTTCAGACATTTAATTTGCAATAAAATCCGACGAGAGGGGTGGACCACTGCTCACTCAAAGCCTGCTCACAGGCGAATGACACAACCGACAGGCGTGAAAAAACTCACGCATGCGCACGAAGGTTCAAGCTTGGCTGATGCAATCACACGTGATTCAAATCCATATGGTTTTTGCAAAAAATAAAAAGGTCGGATACTTTTCTAACAGACCTTATATATATATGACATGTAAAAACCTTCCAAGAAGAAAATGCTGTTTTGTATTTGGAACAGTGTGTTGCCATTTTATCAGTGCATCTGATAAATTGTCTAGTTACTATGTTTCATGGTGGTGTTTCTGAGAAATGATGGTTTGATGGCAGCAACAGCTTTCGATTATGTTCACAGATGTGCACATGTATAAGTCTATTATACAGTGACACAAAAAGGAACAAAAAAAATCCTGTGCAGCTGGATAGGTGTCCTCTCGGGATGTGCTGTCTGAAAGCAAACTGATGGTGTTTAGCTTCACACCAAACCTCGGTCACGTCCGCACGCTCTGCTCTGCTAAAACTTGACTGGTGGGCTCCATGTCATTCATGCCCACCCAACAACAGCTGTGCTGACTGCTGCTGTATACACTAGGGAGACAGCCACCACCCACACAGGCTCACGCCCTCATGGGTGTGCACACACATGCACAGAGAAAAGTGAGCACGGATTGTTTCATTTAGTGGTTTATGATTTTGCACATTAACACAGCGAACATCAGAACAAGCTTCCATCCAGAAGCAGAGATGTCTGTGCATACGGAGCTCCCCCTGCAGCACTTAATATTAATTCATGCACACTTTGCATATCAATGATACATTATTCAGAAATGATAAGTCGCATAGTAATTATTAATATTTAGTTCACCTTTTCACCCGTCTCCCTCATATGTGAAAAGTGGTGGATGGATTTTGATTTGGACTTTTGTGGACACATTACAGAGACTTTCATTTCTTTATCACTGAGATTTTCTGTGGATTTCTTCCTTGACCTTCTTATTTCTCTACATCATTATCCCATTTTTATTTATTTATTTGTCTGGGTAATATGACCTGAGGCTGAGCTGAGCTTAGTGTCTTCTCCACTTTGATACTCAGTCAGAATCGGGGATCAAATTCATTGACCCCACTCTTAAACATTTCTGGAACATCTCTGTCTTATGATGTCATATAAACCTGATAAGGGTTACGTCGGAATGCCAATGTCCTCATTTTTTCATTATTTTGGGTATTATTATTATTAGTAGTAGTAGTAGTAGTATTTTTTATTATTGCGTCAGTAATATTACTAATTATACTAATTTTCAGTTTTTATTTATGTATTGATTAATTTTTACAATAGTTTTGTTCTGAAAAGCAAATAACATTAACACAACCTCAAGGAATTTATTTTGTATGAATGTAGCCAAAGCACACAAAAAAAGTCCGATGTCAGTAAACAGTAATACAATATACAGTTTTTTTTTGTTTGTTTGTTTGTGGTGTTGACTGTATTAACAGATTACATCATTACCTGCTGAAAAATCTCTTACCAGCTGCTTTGCACTTGCTGCTTTGTTTCTCTTTGATTGGGTGATACGCAGAAAAGGCAAACACAATAATGGCTTGGGGAATTATGTTGTTTTTGTTATACTAATAACAAAAAAGCTGAGATGATTCACAGAAGTATTAAGTACTTTACACAGTAACACAGCTTTGAACCTTTACATCGCATTACAGGCCACTTTAAATACAGATACACTGAATGACGGTCATTTATCTCAGTTTCATCCACAACGAGGGATACACACCAGACAAAAGCATAATTAAAGGCTTATTTCCATGTTAAGCTGTTTCTTTGTGATACATCTTCCAATACAGGGTAGTGAGCGACTAATGATGTGATTTACATTTCGTCAAATAAAATGCACAATTATGTGACTATATATATATATATATATATATATACATATATATCGTCCTGGTGTTTTAGACTCCGCATCGTGCATTCAAACCGTATAATGCACGGCTTTGAGTTTTTTAATCCACTTATACCATGGTCCCACACAGTGGGCTAACACACAGATATTTATTTAACTTTTTTCGTGTTCTCTTCTTCTTTCCCATCTTCAGTCTTGTCCAGTTCGTCCGATGTTAAATCTTTATGCCATTGCTTTTCCTCAAACATTTTATTTTGGCCCAAAATATTAAAATTCACTTGGAAATCCATGTTTTATCGCATTTCTGTCATTCACCTGTCAAAACACATCTGATCTACGCCAACTGATTTGTGCGTTGCTATGGTGACGACCAGAGCGGAGTGATATTACAGTGACTTAACTCGCCGAACTACGTGTGCGTATACACGAAAATAATGCACGCCAGTTAGACATGGAATTCTCACTGACCATGGTATAAATAAATATATATATATATATATATATATATATATATATATATATATATATATATATATATATAAAGTTCATGTAGAAACGCTATGTGGTGAAATTTACAGAGCTGTTACATTTAAAGAACGTTAAGTAATTATGATATTCCCACAACAATAAATTAACAGACATAAAATTGTGCATTAATAAAATTATATGTTAATAAAAACATTGTATTTGGAGACTATTGAAGCTCCGTTTCACTTTATTATGCTTCTTTATACCGTAATACGGTGACTTGAGAGGATCATAGTGTTAAGCTGTTGAAATTGAGACACTTTTGAACCATAATGCTCTTAAACCTCAACAAGGCATCGACACTGTCTCTGGCACTGGCTCTCAAACTGCCTCCCTCCTCAGCTCCGAAATACATGGGTGCAAACGAAACAGCTTCTGAGGAACAATGGAATGTTGGGAACATGCTGTTATGGCATTTAGGTGCTTTCCTAAAGTTACTGATGATAACTCTTTACAAAATGAGTGACTGGCAAAGTAATATAGAGATAAAGGATCCAGAATTTTGTGATCAGGTTTGAGAAAAGACGTTGATCATGTCATGCAGTTTGGTAGACTAACTGTCATGGAATTCTAATTCCATCCAGCTGTTAAAGGATACCAGTCTAGACTGTGCACATAAGCTGTGATGGACCAGCATCGCTTCTAGGGGGAGACTTAGACTCTTCAGACTACAGAATCTGGTGATAACCTTTGGCACCAGTGGACCTCAGAGCCTAAATTGGACTTACGAGAGGCGATTGAGAGGTTTTGAGCCCAAAAACCAACATTTCTCAACATTGCACCCAGTCAGTCAAAACTTTAAAACATTCTCCTGGTTTCTCAGAATGCAAAAGATGGAGATACCCTACTTTATTTGGGTAAGGCTCAGTAGTTCTCAACACCCCTCGTACTGAGGTTCATACCAGGATCCTGGACATTCATTTTGCATGAAAAAACCAGAAGTAATCCTGACACTGCTGTGTACCAAACTACATAGAACCATGTGGATCAGAAGATTCTTCTGGCTCAGGAATGTGTACCTATATACATAAAGTTCTGGTGCACAGATGATCCAAGTGACAGATATGTATTGATTTTTGGTTGGGTTTTTTGGTTGGTAGTTTTTTGTGATGAAATCAAATTTTCTGCATCCACAAACATGGGATACAGGAGAAGTCAGCCTGATGCAAACACGGTCCCAGGTGTGAACTGGGCCAGGAGCTAGCCCTACCCCAAACCCTCACCCCAACACAACCCAAACCAAGTTCTCTTGATACCCAAAGATACTGAATGTCTGGGATCAGAGGATGTGAAGTGAAGTGAGTTTTGGTCAGAAGTGATATGGAGCTGACTGTTGAATCCACAATTTCTCTGGTAAGATTTTGAATTTGTTTTTGAGTGGAAAACAACAGGATATCATCCCCCACACCCTTTGGCTTGGTAAATAAGATGCAGCTTATCATTCATATTCACCCAAACCACATATTCCTTCAACATTTGGAAACTAAATTGAAGTGTCTAATTTGTATTTTTGTTTGCCCAGCCAGATGTTACCCATTTACATATTTGGCTGTCTCCACTGTCAACAGACTATTCAGTATGAGGAATTAATAATTTGTTAATGGCGAGAGGCACAAAGAGAGGCAGATAGCATTCCTAATGAGCGGGCTGCACCTTCATGGATGGTCGGGGAATATTAATAGTACCTTTTTGTTCAGGCAAACTAACATGAAGAGCATTTTGGGTCAAGAAACCGAGTCAGTCCATCTGATATGTATGTGTCCTTCATCGTCTCTGAGAATATCTGCAGTATTCTTATTCTGTCTGTTTTTCTGTCCAATACATTCACAGACACGTGCATGTGCAGACACGTGCACGCACACCTATACGTAGCTGCAGATCAGATTCATCCCCCGACCATTAAAAGTGAATATGGGTTAATGAATGTGACCTTGTGCAGGGAGCTGTGCGCAGAGAGCGGGTGCTGATGGGAGATGAGGTGGCTGTGGCAGAGCTGGTGAAGGGTTTAAACTCAAAGGGGAACGAGGGGACTAATTCACTGAGTGCTTCTAATGTAATGAGTCAGGCCTGCTAAATGAAGTTCATTTGAAAAAGAAGGAGGTATAAAAATAAGGACTGTGCTCCTGAAGGTGTACAGTTTGCTATACGAGCAGGAAGTGAATCAGCAGAGACGCCGATTTCATTTTCAGAGGGAATGTTGCTAATTTGACTCAGGGAGGTGAAATATTTGTTTTAGAAATTTGGTATATTTTGCACATTTGTAGATGACACTTCAGCACCACCCTCATGTGGTTCTCAGCCGAGTGTTTTTGCAGTGAGTGAACTGTTATTTCTGCCACCAACCACACTGATGATTACAGTCTGTGCTATTACAAATACAGGCAGGTCCAAAAGTAATTATACAGTAACACCATTTTTGTGTTTTTGCCTCTGCAAAACCATCACAGTGGAGTTGAAATTAAACCAATAAAGATGGGCAGGGTATGTAGACTTTTAACTATAATTCAAGGTGTTTAACAAAAATATCAGTACACCATGTTTTACAGAACATGAGTTGCACCTTTTTTCTGTATATGGAACACATTTTCTAAGACAGCGTTTCCCTGGGGACAAGTTTAACATCAGAAAGGAACTCAATGTAGCACATGTGCACACCACAGTCTGTGCTGTTACTGAACATAAAATCCAAAAAAAAAAGCAAGAATGAACAAAAAAACTATTTTACAACATGTTGGATGTTGTATGGCACAGTTTGGACAAAAGAAATTGTCAGATGCACACAGATTGGATGTATGCAGGAAGCCCTCAGGTCAGTGGCGGTCCTAGAGTGATTTACTCCCCGGGCGAAACCCCCTGCGTACGCCCCCCCCCCCCCCCCCTGCACACTAACATGGCCACCACCTCCACCCCACCACCCATGAAAACACTAACTTCGTCCAGAACACCCACAATCCCACAAATTAACTCACAACAGCTATTTTCAAAAACAAATTTCTGGTTTTAATGACTATTGCAATAACAAACACAAAGAAATTGGCACAGTCTAATGTGTCATCATCCATGGACTTATCTGCAATGATCATCTCAAAAGTTTGCAGGAGGCATTATAATTGTTTGCCACAGTGCTCACTATCTGTGATGTGAAATTCCATTGAGTAGAAGCATTTCTGGGCAACCTTGAGCAGCCTGCAGACTCAAGAAAAGACATCCGCTTTGTGGATTTTGAGAAAAATGTGGCAAACCCAGAGAGTGATGCAAAAAATATTCTGCACTCAGATAAGCATTTAGCCCCCTGAGACAGAACCAGATTCAGTCTGTGTGCATAGCAATGCACAAACATTGCACTGGGGGCTGTTGCTTTAACTTTGGCCTGCAAACCATTGAGAGCTGAAGCCACGACAGCAGCCATGGCTTCTTCGTAAGGAAGACTATCAAATGGCTTCGTCAAAATCCGGTCCACAACATTCAAATTGTCTGCCATTATGTGCAGCTTGCGACTGGCGCGAGGCTAGTGTGAAGTGTGTCCGCCTGTGAGTGCTTTGTGACGGTGGAGGAGCTCAGCAGCACCCGCTGCTTGGTAGGGACAGAAACTGCCATAGAAGTCAGAAAGAGTGATAGAAGTCAGTCTCCAAACACAAGCAGCTACAAAAAAAAACAAAAAAAACCACCAGAAATAGAAGCTCGATTTGTCGCTAGTCGTTTTTAATAAAGAAAATGCCGCTAAAAGGATTAGGAAAGTCTCCGGTTCAACTCAGAACAGAATGAAAATGCTCCCATGGATGTTTACACCAAAAGATCGCTGATTCGCTCATTTCGCTGTCAATCAAAAAGGGATTCAGCCTCAGACAGATCATCCAATCATCATGTAGAAGCTGAGCGTCCGGGCCGGCCGAGGCCAGCCCACTGCCCCATAGACCCCCAGACACGCTGAGCGTCCGATGGGCGGAACAAAGCCCAGCATTTATCCAATGACTCGTCTCGTTCCGCTGCAGTCTTTGCTTCGCTATTGAACTCTGTGGATGCTCAGCGTCCACAGTGTTTAAAGCACTGTGAAGCTGCGGGAATGAGTGAGAGAGGAAAGCCACCATGGGACGGGGGAGCGCCACTCTGCCGTAACGTAACCACGACACCCCCCCCCCCCCCATCAGGACAACCCCCCCACCCCGTTTTTTTTTTTTTGACCGTTTTTTTTTTTTTTTTTTTTTTTTTTCGCTCGGTCGGCCCGCCTCCAGGACCGCCCCTGCCTCAGGTTGTGGTGTGTATCATAAGGACTGGTATATTCCAAAAATAAGTAAGATGGAGAAATGTGCGATGGACAACATAGTGAATGATAATTGATGAAGTTTGGAGAAAATAAATCATCAGATACACACAGAGTGCTGGAAACACTACAATTGTAAAATTATTCCATTTGTTTTTTGCTTCAGTCAGCTCTTTAATTTGGGATTATGTGCATTGTTGGCCTTTCACTGAATTGAAAATTTGTGCATAAAATGCGACAACCCAAAATAGGTCATAATCGAGATTTATGTTCTATTTTTTGTGTTATCTTATTGTACAAAATGATCATGTTTGGAACATATATTTTATAGGAATATATGATTTTAAAACAAGAACATTGGGCCTCAATCAAAAACTGTTATTAAGAACAAATTTGTTCCTAAATTCTGCTTACGAAGTTTTTATGAAGATTGTGGCATTCATGAATGTTTTTCTATCCAGAACTTCTTAAGTAAGAACAAATCCTATGAACACTCTTATGCACATTTCCGTTCCATGTCACATTGGTTGTGTTGTCTGCGTATGTGAAGGTAATTAAAATACAATATTGCAGTGATGTGGCTGTGATATCTCTGTTCATTATTATATGCTACGTTTTAGTAAATTTTTTTTTATTAAAATAAATTAAATGTACACTGTTAAAAAGTATAGCTGCATTAAGTTAAGTGAACTTATGTCTTCTTATTTACTCCATTTGTAATGACAAGTTCAGGATACTGGACTCAAGTTTATATGTACTCCTAAAAAGTAGGGAGCGGAAAATTAAATATAAAATTATTTAGTTTTTCCCATTAGCCTACCTGAGCGTGCCGTCTCCCCGTTGATGGCCCCAATGCACTGGTCCAACTCGGACAGCATTTGGGTGTCTGCTGTTCCCCCTCAAGTTCACTACATCTCCTGTCTGGATTTTAAGATGTTTTTTGTTTCATGTCACATTTTAAATCAGACAAATTTTTTTTTCGCTGCTTTCCTGCACTAAGTTGGTATCCGAGTTGCAACATATGTCCTATAGGTTAAACATGCTGGACTTTGTTTAACTACTTTAGAAGATAGACATACTAGAGGTGATTTCATTCAAATGTACAAAATCTTACAGGGATATGAAAAAATTAAGTTTGAAATTTTCATTGAAATGAAAAGGTATGCTGAGATATGCTGATATGCATGGGCTGATCCTTGAGGTTGAAAGGAAAAATATATAAATACAAGGAAAAAAATGTCAGCAATAGGGCTAATATGTTGTGGAATAGTTTGCCTTGGTATGTGGTTTCCTCGCCAGGTGTGGATGCTTTTAAACGAAATTATGATTTGTATTATAGTAACACCGCTAGGTTTTAATGGTTTTTTCCCTTTTTTGTTGTTATGTGTCGATATATACAAATTTGTATATTTTTACACAATAAAATTAACTATGAATTATTATTATGCATCTTCCTCTGAACTGCCACAGTTGTTTTCGCTCTTTGCACTGAAATTGATTTTCCTTTTGCTTTCGACATTGTGTTTCAATACTAATCATATGTCAATGGACAATTTTCAAGTTGCGCTGCTGAGACTTCCGGTTAGTGAGCCTCTCACTCGCATGTTTGGTGTCATAAGAAACAACAGCTTGCTATGACGCCTTGCGGCTAACCGATCGGTTGTTATGGGCCAGTTGTTTGTGAAACGTTGTGTGTTCTCCAAAAAAGTGGAAATTAAAAAGTGAAACACTCAGTCTGCAAGTTTAAGCAAAAAACAGATGAGTGATGGATTTCTCCTGAGGAGCTTCTTTCAGAGACTGTTTGTCAGTGTGGTCCTGGTGTGAGGAGTTCAGCACTCCCCTCACACCGGGACCAGAGAGAGACAGCAGCCGGGCTAATAGCAAACTTTGGCTGTGGGTGCCCGGCCACCAGGTCATTAGTTACTCCCAGTTGTTATGATGCCTCATGGAGCGCCTAACATATCCGTTGTTATGACACCTCATGGAGCGGCTGATTGATCCATTGTTATGACGCTTCATGGAGCGGCTAACCGATCCTTTGTTATGATGCCTCACAGAGCAGCTAACCGATCCCTTGTTATGACGCCTCACGGAGCGGCTAACTGAGCCGTTGTTATGATGCCTCACGGAGCGGCTAACCGATCCGTTGTTATGATGCCTCACAGAGCGGCTAACCGATCTGTTGTTATGATGCCTCACAGAGCGGCTAACCGATCCGTTGTTATGATGCCTCACAGAGCGGCTAACCGATCTGTTGTTATGATGCCTCACAGAGCGGCTAACTGAGCCGTTGTTATGATGCCTCACAGAGCGGCTAACCAATCCGTTGTTATGATGCCTCACAGAGCGGCTAACCGATCTGTTGTTATGATGCCTCACTGAGCGGCTAACTGATCCCTTGTTATGACGCCTCTCGGAGCGGCTAACCGATCCGTTGTTATGACGCCTCACAGAGCGGCTAACCGATCCGTTGTTATGACACCTCATGGATAGGTTGACCGTTCGAAGCTGGACACCGGTTAAATGATGTCTCCGAAAGTCAATGTAAATCCAGATTTCTTGTTTCATTTTGGCTTTGGTGTCCCTTGTTAGTGTCATGTGGCCAGGGCGTTACATTCGTTGCTAGGAAAGTTCAACGACTAAAATACCAACATTGTGGACGCAATGAACATGTTTTCACTATTATTTGATTTCTTTGTGTGACTGACATTATTATTCAAGCATTCAAAAGGCTATTCCTACCTCCACACAACTCCAAACAGCATTAACAAAGTTTCTTGACAGCTCTTGTTGTTGAACAAAACCGCGTCTCCCTAACTGGATTGAGTTGTGGCATCATTGCTGCTGTATTGCAACTTGAAAATCCCCCATTAGGCTCACCCCATTAGGCTTTGTGCTTTCAGTTTAGGAGGAGATGTGATTCATCTACTTAATAAAACAGTTGCAAACAATTCTGCAGTTTAAGAACAAATAGATGGATCTGACGTCGAGTTTTCATAATAACCTTCTTAGGTACAGCTTAAGAAGGAATCTAAGAAGTTTCATAAGAAGAATTTGGTGAATGAAGCCCATTGTATAACTGCAGTGTCAGGCTGCAATTAACAGTTATTTTTGTAATTGAATAATCTTTTATTTCATTATTATTTTTTGATTAAACATTTAATCTAATAATTTATTTTGTTATTAGTCTGTTGGTTATTTTCAGATTAAATCAATTATATTTGAGTTAATTTACCAGTAAATCCAAACCATAACTTTCAGTCTTGAATTAAAATATTTTGTTTAAAATCCTTTAAAAAAAAATAAACCCCAACATATAAAGGATATAAAGTGAAAAGAATTAAAAAAAAAAAAACACGTGGGTTGAAAAAAAAACATTCATTCATTCATTTTTAATACCCATTTGCTCCAATCAAGGGTTCACAGGGGGCTGGAGCCTATCCCTGCTAATCATTCTATAAGTCACACCCTTTCACCCTACCTGGTTGTGAGATTGGTGATCCTTGAGCAACTTTTGAGCACTTTTTCCTCTGAGCATTTATTTTCCCTTGTTGAGCCTACCTGTGTTTTTGACCACTGTCTGCCTGTTTTCTGACCCTGTCTCTGCCTCATGCTTTGGTTCCTGTTATCTCACCCTGCCTACATGTGTATGGAACCCTGCCTGAACATTTATTAAACCCTGTTTTATTGTCATCTGAATCCTGAATTTGTGTCCAGCCAAGCTGTACTAGTAAGCCTGATAAATATGGACATTTAAAATTAAAAGAAGACTCAAAACGATCAATCTATTACCAAAATAGTTCGCAAAAAATTGAATAATTGGTTAATCAATGCTGCAGCTCCACTGATGTGGCTTGTTGAAATTTATTGCATTATTTAAGTATTTTAAAGGATTATGTATGAGGTTCAAATAAAAGTTGATATCTAAAGCTGTTATCATAATCTGTGGTTCTGGGTAATTCCTGAACTGCCCTGCTGCAACAGCCCACACCAGTATGTGCCTTTGGTATCCCCTGCGCCCCATTCTCACCGTCCTTCCCACTGTCATTCAGCATCGATCTGCATTTCACTGAACACAACTTGTAAAACGCAGTAACATAAAAAGAAATTCACTGACACTGTTGTTCATGTTACTCATAATCTTGCACATCTCTTTACTGGTCGAGAGGATTTTGATTTCTCACCATATATTCCACTTTATCGAGCTGTTTGACAAAATGTACCACTGTTTTTGTAAGAACAAAACAAACACCTGTCTGCTGTAATACAACCCGTGCTGTCTTTGTTGAATTTATTTTTGTTTTTGCTTCTTTTTTATTTGCATCAGATTCCTCTGTCACTTTGGTGTCTCAAAAAGCAGAGTTTAAATTTGTGATTCTGTGAGCTTCAGCTTTCTGATTTATGTTTTGAACTGTTCTTACTGTAAATTTATATGTAGATTGCCCAAAGTTTCCAGGATATTCTTGGGTGAATAGATGTTGCTTTTCATGTCATTCTTCCAAAGTGCTATGATGTATTCATATATATATATATATATATATATATATATATATATATATATATATATATATATATATATATATATATATATATATATATATATATATACGAGGGCTGTCCGTAAAGTATAGGTCCTTTTTATTTTTTTCAAAAACTATATGGATTTCATTCATATGTTTTTACGTCAGACATGCTTGCACCCTCGTGCGCATGCGTGAGTTTTTCCATGCCTGTCGGTGACGTCATTCGCCTGTGAGCACTCCTTGTGGGAGGAGTCGTCCAGCCCCTCGTCGGAATTCCTTTGTCTGAGAAGTTGCTGAGAGACTGGCGCGTTGTTTGATCAAAATTTTTTCTAAACCTGTGAGACACATCGAAGTGGACATGGTACGAAAAATTAAGCTGGTTTTCAGTGAAAATTTTAACAGCTGATAAGAGATTTTGAGGTGATTCTGTCGCTTTAAGGACTTTTCACGGTGCAAGACGTCGTGCAGCGCTCTCAGGCGCCGTCGTCAGCCTGTTTCAAGCTTAAAACCTCCACATTTCAGGCTCTATTGATCCAGGACGTCGTGAGAGAACAGAGAAGTTTCAGAAGAAGTCGGTTTCAGCATTTTATCCGGATATTCCACTGTTAAAGGAGATTTTTTTAATGAAAGACGTGCGGACGGGTCCGCGCGTCGGGACGCAGCCGACGCGGCGCGGCGGCACAGGAAAAACACCTCCGTGTTGATAACCATTTGTTAAAATCCAGTTGGCTTTTGATGGCTTTCAGTGGAGTGAATATATGAGAAATTGTTTATCAGCTGGAGATGTTCCAACTTGTCCTCAAGGCTTCCAACAGAGGTGTTTTTCCTGTGGCGGAGCGTCGCGGCGGCTGCGAGCCGACGCTGCAATCCGCCCGCACGTCTTTCATCCGTTGTTATGAATCACCTCAAAATCTCTCATCAGCTGTTAAAATTTTCACTGAAGACCAGCTTAATTTTTCGAACCATGTCCACTTCGATGTGTCTCACAGGTTTAGAAAAAATTTTGATCAAACAAAGCGCCAGTCTCTCAGCAACTTCTCAGACAAAGGAATTCCGAAGAGGGGCTGGACGACTCCTCCCACAAGGAGTGCTCACAGGCGAATGACGTCACCGACAGGCGTGGAAAAACTCACGCATGCGCACGAGGGTTCAAGCATGTCTGACGTAAAAACATATGAATGAAATCCATATAGTTTTTGAAAAAAATAAAAAGGACCTATACTTTACGGACAGACCTTGTATATATATATATATCAGAGGTGGGACGAAGTCACCGCCAAGTCATTCTCAAGTCATCAATCTGAAACTGCTGTTCCTTCAGAGAGCATATATATATATATATATATATATACACACACACACACACACACACACAGTGGTCCCTCGTTTATCGCGGGAGTTACGTTCTAAAAATAGCCCGCAATAAGCGAAATCCGCGAAGTAGTCAGCGTTATTTTTTACAATTATTATAGACATTTTAAGGCTGTAAAACCCCTCACTACACACTTTATACACTTTTCTCAAACAGGCATTAACATTTTCTCACTTTTCTCTTGTGTGTAAACACTCTCAAAGTTCCAACCTTAGTAGAAAAATAAGACCAACCTGTTTTCAGGCCCAAACATTTTTTTTTTTTTTTTTGAGAAATAAATATAGAACGTTTTCCTATAAATAATTATGATGGCTTTTAGAACTAACAAATGTAACTTTAACGATCAACCTACGAGGTTGGACACATAAGAATTTATTAATAGTGACTCACCAGTATTTCACAGTTCCTCTGATCGTGCCTCTGCGTCCTGGCGCCGCACCGCTGTCGCACCTTTTTCCACTCACACCTCAGTGCAGGTGTCTTTTTCCGAGTGAAGAACACAGTCATAGGTAGTTGTTGGCGCTCTTTTTTCTTCTGGGCGAGAAGATTCTTATAAACAGACACGCAGAACGTGTTGGGAAGGTGTCGTAACACGGACCCGCAACAGGGGGCGCAAATGAACGGACAATGGATAAGACAAAGAGTAACAATTTAGGTACGGGTCCAGGAGTGCAGAGTGGTGAGGCGTGGTATGGTTTTAACCTGGAGACATGAAACACTGGGTGAATCCGCAGTGAAGCTGGGAGTTTCAGCTTCACTGCGGCCAGGCTGAGGATCTTGATTACAGGGAAAGGTCCGATGAACCGGTCTTTGAGTTTTTGTGATTCAACCTGCAGTGGGATGTCCTTAGTTGATAACCACACCTCCTGCCCAGGCTGGTATGCAGGGGCCAGGGAACGCCGGCGATCTGCATGGGCCTTAGCCCTCGTCCGGGCCTGCAACAGGGCAGAACGGGCGGTCCGCCACACCCGGCGGCACCTCCGCAGGTGGGCCTGGACCGAGGGGACCCCGACCTCTCCCTCCACAAGTGGAAACAATGGGGGCTGATACCCCAAACACGCCTTGAAAGGGGAGAGGCCGGTAGCAGGTGAGACTTGACTATTGTGGGCGTACTCGATCCAGGCCAGATGGTCACTCCAAGCCGCCGGATGCGCGGAGGTTACGCAGCGGAGGGCCTGTTCCAACTCCTGGTTCGCCCGCTCTGCCTGGCCGTTCGTCTGTGGGTGATACCCGGATGAGAGACTCACGGTGGCCCCCAGTTCCTTATAAAAACTCCTCCAGACCTGCGAGGAGAACTGGGGACCACGATCCAAAACGATGTCCGATGGTATCCCATGCAGACGTACGACGTGGTGGACCAGGAGGTCTGCTGTCTCCTGGGCCGTCGGGAGCTTCGGGAGGGCCACGAAGTGGGCCGCCTTGGAGAACCGGTCCACTATCGTGAGGATGACTGTGTTGCCCTGGGACGGCGGGAGGCCTGTGACGAAGTCCAGGCTGATGTGAGACCAGGGGCGATGAGGCACAGGCAGGGGCTGGAGGAGGCCTCTGATCCGCCTTGCCCCTAGCACAGGTGGTGCAGGCCTGGACATACTCCCGGACGTCGGCTTCCAGTGACGCCCACCAGAAGCGCTGCTGGACTACTGCCACGGTCCTACGCACTCCGGGATGACAGGAGAGCTTGGATCCGTGGCAGAAGTCCAAGACGGCAGCCCTGGCTTCTGGTGGGACGTAGAGTCTGTTCTTAGGACCGTTCCCCGGGTCCGGGTTCCTTGCCAGGGCCTCCCGGACGGTCTTCTCCACGTCCCATGTGAGGGTGGCCATGACGGTGGACTCGGGAACGATGGTCTCGATGGGGTCTGACAACTCGGCCTTGGCTTCCTCTTCGTGCACCCGGGACAGTGCATCGGATCGTTGGTTCTTAGTCCCGGGACGGTAGGTGATCCGGAAGTCAAAGCAGCCGAAGAACAGGGACCAGCGGGCTTGCCTGGGGTTCAGCCGCTTGGCGGCCCGGATGTACTCCAGGTTCCGATGGTCCGTGAAAACCGTGAAAGGCACCGTAGCTCCCTCCAACAGGTGTCTCCACTCTTCAAGAGCCTCCTTCACCGCGAGGAGTTCCCGATTGCCCACGTCATAGTTACGTTCAGCGGGGGTCAACCTGCGGGAAAAGTAGGCACATGGATGGAGAACTTTGTTGGACTCCCCGCTCTGGGACAGAACGGCTCCTATCCCTGAGTCAGAGGCATCCACCTCCACTATGAACTGGCGAGTAGGATCAGGCTGCACCAGAACTGGTGCAGACGAAAACCGGCGTTTCAACTCCCTAAACGCGGCTTCGCACCGATCCGACCAGGTGAAGGGGACTTTAGTGGAGGTCAGGGCAGTCAGGGGGCTAACAACCTGACTGTAACCTTTAATGAACCTCCGGTAGAAATTTGCAAAGCCGAGGAACTGTTGCAGCTTCCTACGGCTTGTTGGTTGGGGCCAATCTCTCACCGCCGCAACCTTGGCCGGATCCGGGGCGACGGAGTTGGAGGAGATGATGAACCCCAGGAAGGACAAAGAAGTGCGGTGGAACTCACACTTCTCGCCCTTCACAAACAACCGGTTTTCTAGTAACCGCTGCAGGACCTGACGTACATGCTGGACATGAGTCTCAGGGTCCGGAGAAAAGATGAGTATATCATCCAGATATACGAAGACAAACCGGTGCAGGAAGTCCCGCAAGACGTCATTAACCAATGCTTGGAATGTCGCGGGGGCATTAGTGAGGCCGAACGGCATGACCAGGTACTCAAAATGACCTAACGGGGTGTTAAATGCCGTCTTCCATTCCTCTCCCTTCCGGATCCGAACCAGGTGGTACGCATTCCTAAGATCTAGTTTGGTGAACATTTTGGCTCCATGCAGGGGCGTGAACACCGAATCTAACAGGGGCAACGGGTATCGATTGCGAACCGTAATCTCGTTCAGCCCTCTGTAGTCAATGCATGGATGGAGTCCGCCATCTTTTTTACCCACAAAAAAGAAACCCGCACCCATCGGGGAGGTGGAGTTCCGAATCAACCCGGCAGCTAAGGAGTCCCGGATGTAGGTCTCCATCGATTCGCGTTCCGGACGTGAGAGGTTGTACAATCTACTGGACGGGTACTCAGCGCCCGGAATCAAATCAATGGCACAATCGTGCGGTCGGTGCGGGGGAAGAGTGAGTGCCAGATCTTTGCTGAAGACGTCAGCAAGATCGTGGTACACCTCGGGCACCGCCGTCAGATTGGGGGGGACTTTGACCTCCTCTTTAGCTGTGATTCCGGGTGGACCCGAGGATCCAAGACACTCCCGGTGGCAGGTTTCGCTCCACTGTGTCACCACCCCAGACGGCCAATCAATCCGGGGATTGTGCTTCACCATCCATGGAAATCCCAGAATCACTCGGGAGGCAGAAGGTGTCACAAAAAACACGATCTCCTCCCTGTGATTCCCAGACACAACCAAGGTCACTGGCTGTGTCTGATGTGTAATTAACGGGAGTAGAGTGCCATCTAGTGCTCGCACCTTCAATGGTGAAGGCAGAGCCACCAGAGGAAGCCCTACTTCCCTGGCCCATCTGCTATCCAGCAGATTCCCTTCTGACCCCGTGTCTACCAGTGCTGGGGCGTGAAGGGTTAAATCCCCACTCAGGATTGTTGGGTTTTCCCCGTGTACATATTATGGCCCACCCTTAACCCAGTTCCTAAGGATGGGTGTTGGAGTTTGATCGTTTGGGGCAGTCTTTTAACCTGTGCTCACAAGAGCCACAGAAAAAACACTCCCCGCGGGCCAGCCTCCTTTGTCTGATATTTGATTTTAATTTGGCCCTGCTCGTGTCCATAGCTTCGTCAGCAGGAGGAGCTGTTGCCACACGGAGCCCTCTGGCAGTGGAACGTGGGGAAGACGACACCCTTTCGGACCCGGAGGAGAGAGGGACGGCTTGAGCCCGACCACGCCCCCTGACCTGCTCCCGACGGTGTTCATTCAACCGGTTGTCTAAGCGTATAACCAAATTGATAAGCCCGTTGAAGTCTTGCGGTTCCTCCTTAGCCAGCAAATGCTCCTTCAGAACTGGAGACAGTCCGTTTATGAAGGCAGCGCGGAGCGCAACATTATTCCAGCCGGACCTCGCAGCCGCGATGCGGAAGTCGACTGTATAATCAGCTGCGCTTCGGCGCCCCTGTCTCATTGACAGCAGCACGCTCGAGGCGGTCTCGCCTCTGTTGGGATGATCAAACACGTTTGAATTCCCGTACAAACCCAGCGTATGACGTCAGGAGCCACAAATTCTGTTCCCAAAGCGCCGTAGCCCAGGCGCGTGCCTCACCTTGAAGCAAATTAATCACATAAGCCACCCGGCTGGCATCTGATGCATACATAACTGGACGCTGTGCAAAAACGAGCGAACACTGCATTAAGAAGTCTGCGCACGTTTCGACACAGCCTCCGTACGGTTCTGGAGGGCTTATGTAAGCTTCAGGGGACGGTGGGGGGGTTTGTTGAACGGCCAGTGGAACGTCTATCTGTGGCCCAGAGCCAGCAGGAGGAGTCACTGCAGCAGCGCTCGAGTCGCGCGCTTCCACTCTGGCGGTGAAAGCCTCCACCCTCCGATTGAGGACTGCATTCTGCTCGGTTACCAGATTTAACTGAGCGGTGAAAGCGGTAAGGATTTGCTGCAGATCACTTACCACGCCTCCTGCTGACGCCTGCGCTCCTTGTTCTCCCATTGGCTGTTCAAGCTGTGGTTGACGCCCCTCGGGATCCATGACGAATGGCGGCCGAGAAATCAGACAAAGATAATGCCAATTGAACACAAGGTGACGTGTGGGCAGGCTCGAAGATAGGAGACCTCTGGCGATCGGAGAGCCGGGACCCACACAGCTTCCACCACCAACGGCCTGAAGAACACCGGAACCGCCAAGTCCTGAGTCCCCAGGTGGTCACCGTCTTCTGTTGCAGACCCTGGTACTGCTGGCAGAAGATGAAAAACAGTTAATGGTGAGTGTGTATCCACACACCCACTAATCCTTCACCTACAGATCTTCGAGGAGGGAAAACCTCCACCTCCGATACAGAGTCACCCGTGCAGCTCCTGACAGTGGCTCCTTGGATGGAGTGAGAGGCGAAGACGTCGCAGACTCTCACTGCATGCCAATCCAAAAACCCTGAATCCTCAGGAATACGGCTGCACACAGGACAATTAGTTTATACTTGATCACAGCAGAGAATTACCTTCACGGTAGTTGATTTCTCGGCGAGGAGGTGGAGTAATGATCCGGCTTTTGTAGAGATGCAGGTGATTGGTGACAGCTGGTGTAAATGAGTGACAGCTGTCACTCTCTGTCTCGGCGCCCTCATGCTTGAAGCCCGCACTCCAAGCAGGGCGCCGACTGGTGGTGGTGGGCCAGCAGTACCTCCTCTTCAGCGGCCCACACAACAGAACGGTGCCGCGACCGGCCTGCTTGATGAGGACGCAGAACACAATGCGCTGTAAAAAAAAAAAAAAAGCATGCAAAATTGGACTAAAAAAATCCGTGAAACTGCGAGGCCGCAAAAGATGAACCACGTTATAGCGAGGGACCACTGTACATACATATATATATATATATATATATATATATATATATATATATATATATATATATATATATATATATATATATATATATATATATATATATATACACACAGTATACGTCATAATGACCACCAATTGTTTGCAAGCGGACTTGATACTTGACTTGGGACTTGCAGATTGACGACTTGAGAATGACTTGACAGTGACTTTGTCCCACCACCTCTGATATATATATATATATATATATATATATATATATATATATATATATATATATATATATATATATAACGCACTTGAGTCACATTTTAGGATGTAAACAGAGCTGTCCTCCTCGGCCACTCCTCCTTAATCTCGCCTCCTCTGCCTCAAACTGAAGGAATGCTGGTTGGAGACTTTAACAGATTTTACCGCTTTCTATTTAAGATGATGTTTTTGCCTTTGTGCTGTTGCTAATCCACCACCACCAGTGCACTCTGAAGGAACAGCAGTTTCAGTCTGAGATTCTTCTGGACATCACAGCTCCTCATCCTGCCTCAAATAGTCAGTCCAGAAACCCTGACACTTGTATCTGCCATCTCTTTTCTCTCAGTCCAATTTAATGAGTTCAGGGTTGGAACATAAATCAAGTGGTAAATTGAGAGCTTCACCTCATGACTTGGCTCTTTCTTTAACATGACAGTTCAGCGTAATGGCCACATTACTGATGACGCCATCCGCCTGTGTCTGCCTGTGGCTCTCACATGCTATTTTTTGTCACTCCTTCACTCGTGTCTCAGAGGTGCTGCACGCTGTCCCTGTGTGGCCCGGATGGTCCACCAGGATGACTTGGGAAATTATGTCCTGGTGCTTTACACAGACATACACTGTTTAACAAGGAATGATCTCCCACAGACGAGCGTTGGTTTTGCTTCTCCTGTCAGAACGTGTCAAGGTTGCATTTAAAATGTGAAGCATGTGTGGATGGAGGTGCAGAGGTGCCAGTTGTTCTCCCTCCATCACCTCCTCACTGCCAGCTCTTTTATTATTCAAGCTTTCTCTGTTGATGTTGTATCTGTCACATCTGCAACATTTCCTGTTTCCTGTCAAAGACACCTTGTGACTAAATCTGATGATCTGTCACCACTGCCACGGAGCTGTGTTTCATCCAGGTCAGCGGCCATCTTTCCCGCCTTCTACTGCTGCCTTTCTGAAAAGCCTTTTTGTTACTTTTTTCTGTTTTTAAAGGAGGGGAGAGAGCCAGAGAGAGTAGTAGCGTAACTAGAGGGGGGTTGAAGGCGATTACCAGTGCTCCACTCCCTGAGCCACTAGCAAAAGTGTGATAAAACATGGGAAAGGTGTTGCATGAACATAGACTGATTAATGAACGCTTATACATCCGGAATTAGAAGAATTTCTGAGTTAAAAAAAAAAGTGTATTAAAACAGACAGAATTTAGCTTCCAAGATTGCCTTAGAAAATTTTCCGCCAGGAGTAAACACAAATGTGCCTCAAATGTGCCTGTAGTATCTTACTTGTTCCTTACATTCAAATATTAATCATGAAATATGAAGTTATCAAGCATCACAATCAATGTTAAACATCAGATTTGTTTTGTTTTTCACACACACACAAAAAGGTATTTTAATAATGAGATTGTATTATTGATTTATTATCATAAATTTGGCTTGTGAACTTGATGGGTAATCCATCCCAAATTTGTGTTGTTATGGAAAAATTTAAAGATTGTACAAAGTGACTGGTTGAATTTCATTAATATCTTGGAAATAATGTCAAGAGTAAATCATTATGGACTAAATGAAGAAAGCATAAAACTGTCAAAACTTTCATTAACCACCAGAGGAGATGCAGAGGTTTTTTTTAGTACCACCTATCTGTCTGTCTGTTTGAATACCACCACTGCTTATGCTACGTTTACACATAGGCAGGACACATTATGAATGCCATATTTACATCATTCTTGGCACATTCCTGACATTCTTAATGTGACTTTCTTAATAGTGCGTGTTCGTGCGTGATATTCGTGGAGCATGTTTTTGGCTGTCAAAAAATCTTCCACGAATGTCATGCACCAGCCTCATTTCACCTCATGTTGTGGATGCCACAACTGACGTGTTGATCCATCTTGATTAGTCATGATCCTTAATAAAATGGACTGCATTTATATAGCGCTTTTCCATCTGCATCAGACGCTCAAAGCGCTTTACAATTATGCGTCACATTCACCCCGATGTCAGGGATAGAGCTTGGCAGTGTTCTTCTCTGACATGCGCACAATTAAATCCTGCTGGACCGCATTCAGTTTCATTGCTGCAGTATGCTGAAGAAGGACGGTGACACCAAGTCAGCTAAAAGTCTTGTTCCAATGCTCATCAGCGCGCTCCTGCAGGTGTTCCACCTGCTGCATGTGCCTGATGTTTGGGAAAATGAGTGAGACGAGAGCCATGTGGAGCCACACATCTGGCTCTCTCCATCTCCTCCTCATCTCTGCGCCACTCCATGGCACAGAGCCCAACTAAGCATGCAGTCACAAAGTTCTTCTGCTGTGGATTTTGAGGGGCAAACTGGAGCGATCTGAATTGTTCAGCAGCTGATGGATGAATATGGGTGTGCTTGTGGAGACAATTCACTTCATTCACAACATGAAAGAACATAACAATGGACTTTTACGCACAATAGCGTGCAACAACACAGAACATTATTCTTGATCATGCGTAATGCTTCCTGATAATTCTCCAGCAACACATGCCATTAATCGTAACGTGTGGTAACAGTTTGCAGCAGTTCCTGAGGTCACCTGCGCCTCTGCCTCAAATCATCACATTTGTGATCATTGGCCAAGAATGGATACTTCGTGTCATTCATGACTTGTCGTTATGTGTAAATGCAGCAGTAGGTATACTTTGTCAGTCGGGAAGCACTATAGTTAAAAAAGTTCCTCTGTCCTACCATCAGACCACATTCCATTGAAATTTTTTTATGGAGGAAAGACTTTTGCCAAATACATTTCGAGATTTTGAGGTGAATTTAGAACCTAGATGTAGATCCAAAACCATTTCAGAACTTTTTTACAATGTCGTCCTTTGGTTTCCAGCTGAGTGCCGCTATGTTGGAGTTTACCCTTGTAGATAAGAGGGTCACCTCCCTGTGCCTTGAGGTGGGGGGGAGGAACTCTTACCTTTGTTTGGAGTATTCGGCCTTCTTGAAGTACCTGAATGGAATCCTGTATAGGGCTCCAGTGTGGTCTCCATTGTTCTGCTGGTGGACTTCAACGCACACAGAGGCAATGACTAATTGGACTGTCCATAATGAACACCATGTTCAAACATAAGGATGCTCATAAGTGTGCATGGTACCACAGCACAGTAGGCCGAAGGTTGATGATTGACTTTGTGATCGTATCATCTGATCTGAGGCCACATGTTCTGGATGCTCGGGTGAAGAGAGGGACAGAGCTGTCACCCGATCACCAGCTGGTGGTGAGTTGGATCAGAGGGTGGGGTAGGACTTAGACAGGCCTGGAAAGCCCAAACAGATAGTGCAGGTGAACTGTGAATGTCTGTAGGACCCCACTGTCTGAAAGATCTTGAACTCACACCTCAGACGGATCTTTTCTGACATCCCTGTGGAAGTTGGTGGCATTGAACCAGAATGGTCAATGTTCAAAGCTTCCATTGCAGAAGCCGTCACAGGGAACTGTGGCCTGAAGGTCTTAGGTGCCTCAAGGGGCGGCACCCTTTGAACACTGTGGTGTACACCAGTAGTCAGGGAAGCCATCCAACTGAAGGAGTCCTTCTGGGATATGTTATGTCAGAGGACTCCTGAGGCAGTTGCAAGGTAGTGACAGGGCTGAAGGATGGCAGCCTCTGCTGTGAAAGAGGGTGTGGTAGGAGTTCAGAGTAACTATGTAGAAGGGCTTTCGGCCGGCACCAAGGTGCTTCTGGCAGACCGTGAGGCACCTCAGGAAAGGAAAACTGGAAACCATCCAAGCTGTCTACAGTAAGGACGGGACTCTGTTGACCTCAACTGAGGAGGTAATTGGACGCTGGAAGTAACACTTTGAGGAACTCCTGCATCAGACTGGAGCTCTGACCTCTATAGTAGGGACAGAGCTAGAAGCTGATGGGAGATCATCATCAATTGCCCTGGTGGAAGTCATTGAAGTAGTCAAACAAATCCACAGTGGCGAAGCCCCAGAGGTTGATGAGATCCGTCCAGAAATGCTGAAGGCTTTGGGAGTGGAGGGATTGTCTTAGATGAGATGTCTCTTCAACACTGCATTGAGGTCTGGGACAGTGCCTAAGGAATAGTGGTGGTCCCCATATTTAAAAAGGGGGCCGCGTTCTCTGCAGTAAGTCTTTGTAAGGCAGTAAGTCAGACTTGTTTCCAGTGGGGGTTGGCCTCCGCCAGGGCTGCGCCTTGTCACCAATCCTGTTTGTGATATTTGTGGACAGGATATCAAGGCATAGTTGGGGGGAGCAGGGTTTCCAGTTTGGTGGGCTCATGGTTACATCACTGCTTTTTGCATATGATGTGATCCTGTTGGCTTCATCGGCCGGTGACCTCCAACACTCACTGGATCGGTTCACAGCCAAGTGTGAAGTTTCTGGGATGAGGATCAGCACCTCTAAATCTGAGGCCATGGTTCTCAGCAGGAAACCGATGGACCTAGGACTAGGTGAAAAGATTATATCTCCACACTGGCCTCGGAACGACTTGGTATCCTTCAGTCAGGTGCTTAATGTGGCCTGGGAAAGGGAAGTTTGGGGTTCCCTGCTTGAGCTGTTGTCTCTGCAACATGGTTCCAGATAAGTGTAGTGAGTGAGTGAGTGATTGAGTGAGTGGTTTCCTTTTTCTTGTTTGTTTGTTTTGTTGGGGGGAGTTGGCTTGCTTGTGTGTTTGTTTTAAAGGCTGGCCTCCGCCAGCATGCTCTGTGACACCCTGTCAGAAAAATATGCTAGAATAATTTGTTGGATTTCCGTTGGTAACACTATGACAGTGATCTGGAGCTGCCTCAGAAAGGTGTTCTTTTACCTCTTATATTATTCCCTTATGACATCAGAAAGGGCATGGAAAATGATGGAAAATGTCAGATGTAATAATACTTATTCCAATGCGATAATTTAGCTTTAGTTGTACAACCCCAATTCCAATGAAGTTGGGATGTTGTGTAAAATGTAAATAAAAACAGAATACAATGATTTATAAATCCTCTTCAATCTATATTCAATTGAATACAACACAAAGACGAGATATTTAATGTTCAAACTGATAAACTTTATTGTTTTTGTGCAAATATTTGCTCATTTTGAAATGGATGCCTGCAACACGTTTCAAAAAAGCTGGGACAGTGGTATATTTACCACTGTGTTACATCACCTTTCCTTCTAACAGCACTCAATAAGCATTTGAACTGAGGACACTAATTGTTGTTGAAGCTTTTGTAGGTGGAATTCTTTCCCATTCTTGCTTGATGTACGACTTCAGTTGTTCAACAGTCCGGGGTCTCCATTGTCGTATTATGCACTTCATAATGCACCACACATTTTCAATGGGTGACAGGTCTGGACTGCAGGCAGGCCAGTCTAGTACCCGCACTCTTTTACTACGAAGCCACACTGTTGTAACATGTGCAGAATGTGGCTTGGCATTGTCTTCCTGAAATAAGCAGGGACGTCCCCAAAAAAGATGTTGCTTGGATGGCAGCATATGTTGCTCCAAAACCTGGATGTACCCTTCAGCATTGATGGTGCCATCACAGATGTGTAAGTTGCCCATACCATGAGCACTAGCACACCCCCATACCATCACAGATCCTGGCATTTGAACTTTGTGCTGGTAACAATCTGGATGGTCTTTCCTCTTTTGTCCATGATTTCCAAACACAATTTGAAATGTGGACTCAGACAACAGCACACTTTTCCACGTTGCATCGCTCGGTCCCAGAGAAGGCGGTGGCGTTTCTGGATGTCATTGATGTTTGGCTTTCGCTTTGCATGGTAGAGTTTTAACTTGCACTTGTAGATGTAGCGACGAACTGTGTTAACTGACAATGGTTTCTGAAGTGTTTCTGAGCCCACGTGGTAAGATGCTGTCAGTTTTTAATGCAGTGCCGCCTGAGGGATCGAAGGTCACGGGCATTCATTGTTGGTTTTCAGCCTTGCCGCTGACTTGTAGAAAGATTTCCAGATTCTCTGAATCTTCTGATTATATTATGGCCTGTAGATGATGGAATCCCTAAATTCCTTGCAACTGAACATTGAGAAACATTGTTCTCTCATTGTTCGCTTGATTACAAATAAATACTTTTACATGGAGATCTCATTGGTTGCTTGTTTTATTTGTATTTGTGCTGGCAGATGTAGGGCTTTTTTGTTTCATGACATCTGGCAATGCTGACGGTCCTGGGGTTGAAGGAGGCTCAGGTGGTCACCATGTGAGGATGTTTGAAGGAGCCAAGCTGACTGGGCTGTGGGCTCTGGGCTGACGTCACGTCGGCACAGCCAAAATGTTGTGTAACTGTGTGGAAAAACAAGAAGTGTCACTTGAAAAAAGAAACCAGCTGTGGCTGCTGCTGCAGCGGAGGCATGTATGTGTGGCTCATTATTCCCAATTGTTATTTCAAGAGGAAACAATTTATCAGCTGAATATTAAAAAATGGTGAAAACCGAAGAACACTGCATTAAAATATGATTTTTAAAAAGCACTTTGCAGCAAAAGGAGTCATCACCGATGCTGTGGTTGAGATATATCTTGTTGGATTTTACTGACTTAAACTCGCTTATTTGTGTTACTCAGCTCCTCTGGGCTGACAAACATTGAGGGAACTGCAGGGTGCTGGTGGTGTATACAACGTGAGAGAAAATGGGAAGCTGAAGGAAAGTTGAGAAGTTCTTTTTAATTTGGGATTAATCAGATGCAACCAAGAAGCAGATATTCTGGTTCTCAGGATTTATCCAGTTTTTGTTTGTTTAGTTTTTAGTTTGTTTAACTGCACAAAAAGCACAAGACAACTGTTTGACAGGAAATAAAAGAAACACTGTTTTGTTTTTGCTCACTGGAATACATGTTCCAATTATGGTCCAAAACTAAATATGAAGGTACATTTTGCTTTGTTTTGGATCATTTATTTATTTAATCCTTCACCTGTCCAGAGATTTGGGCAAAATTGATCATCATGATAATGATATTTTTGTCATTAGTCTTTCCACGTACCAGTAAAAATAATAATAAAATTATTATTATTATTATTATTATTATTATTATTATTATTATTACTACTACAAGTAAGTTTCACATAAGGTCAGGGAAACAACTATAACTTGACTTTTGGCTGTCAGCCCATCTCATTTTCACCAGAAGTTAACTTCGCAGATGAGTAAACAGTCAAGACTTTGCAGCATTTGTCACCATCTAGTGGGTGAAATGAGCATTTCAGGGCTTCTGGTACATCCACTACTGGGAAATTTACTGGGAAATTCTCTGCTAAACAAGGTGACATACGGTGCATCCAGAAAGTATTCACAGCGCTTCATTTTTTTTTTTTCACATTTTGCTACAGCCTTATTCCAAAATGGATGAAATTCACTTTTTTCCTCAAAATGTGACACACAATACCCCATAATGACAAATTTTTTTTAGATTTTTAGAAATTTATTTAAAATAAAAGAACTAAGAAATCACATTTAAATAAGTATTCACAGCCTTTGCCATGAAGCTCAAAATTGAACTCAGGTGCATCCTCTTTCCACTGGCCATCCTTGAGGTGTTTCTACAGCTTAATTGGAGTCCACTTGGGGTAAATTCATTTGATTGGACATGATTTGAAAAGACACACACCATAAGATCCCACAGTTAAACGGTAAATGGACTGCATTTGGCACTTTTCCATTTGTATCAGACGTTCAAAGCGCTTTACACATCAATGCCTCACATTCAGCCTGATGTCAGGCTGCTGCAATGCAAGGTGCCCACTGCACAACTTACCTAAGGATTCAGGACCTTGCCCAAGGGCCCTTAGTGATTTTCCAGTCATGACTTTAACAGGGGATCCTCTGGTCTCAAGCCCAACGCTTAACCACTAGGCCATCACCTCCCCAGTTGACAGTGCATGTCAGAGAACAAACCAAGCATGAAGTCAAAGGTATTATTTGTAGACCTCCAAGACAGGATTGTCTCAAGGCAGAAATCTGGGCAAGATTACAGAAACATTTCTGCTGATTTGAAGATCCCAATGAGCACAGTGGCCTCCATCATCCGTAAATGGAAGATTTTCGGCTCCACCAGGACTCTTCCTAGAGCTGACCGCTCGTCTAAACTCAGTGATTGGAGGAGAAGGGCCTTTGTCAGGGAGGTGAGCACATAGCCAAGATATCAAAGCAGTGGCTTCAGGACAACTCAGCCAGAGCCCAGACCTGAACCCAATTGGGCACCGCAGTCTCATTTGAAGGCGGGTGCTAAAGGGGTAAAATATGATGTAATTTCTCTACTTCTGAGGGAACAACCCTGGCATTTTCAGTGGGTTTTTTGGCAAATTACACGCAAACAAAGTGAAAATGCAAAGAAAAAGTGACGATGCAGTGGGAAAGTGAACATGCACAAGCATGTCGAGGTGTTTTTGCAAGCAAGAGAACGGAGCTACTCTGGTTAGCTGTGTAGGCTAACACTTACCGACATGATAACTCCCATTTGCCTTGCCTTTTCTTCTCCACTGGGAACAAAAAAATAAATAAAAAACTTTTCGCAACTGCTTCGGCGATTGCAGCCAAAAACAAAACAGTACACCATTTTTCCCTGTGAAGTTATGCTGTGTCTATATTGCACAACAGAGCGCGGGTCCCCATAAGTCTTGAGAGATGCCTCAAAGAGAAATGGACAAAACTGCCCAAAGACAGGTGCACCAAGCTTGTGGCATCATATTCAAGAAGACGTGAGGCTGTAATTGCCGCCAAAGGTGCATCAACAACGTATTGAACAAAGGGTATGAATACTTGTGTACATGTTATTTTGTAATTTAATAAATTTGCAAAAAATTCAATTTTTTTTCCATGTTGTCATTATGGGATGTTGTGAGTAGAATTTTGAGGGACAAAATGAATTGACTCAGTTTTGGGATAAGGCTATAACAAACAAAATGTGGAAAAAGTGAAGCGTTGTGAATATTTTCCGGGTGTACTGTATCCTTATTGATGCTATTTGCACCTTAATGCCCACTATATATATATATATATATATATATATATATATATATATATATATATATATATATATATATATACTCAACAAAAATATAAACACAACACTTTTGGTTTTGCTCCCATTTTGTATGAGATGAACTCAAAGATCTAAAACTTTTTCCGCATACACCACAATATCACCATTTCCCTCAAATATTGTTCACAAACCAGTCTAAATCTGTGATAGTGAGCACTTCTCCTTTGCTGAGATAATCCATCACACCTCACAGGTGTGCCATATCAAGATGCTGATTAGACACCATGATTAGTGCACAGGTGTGCCTTAGACTGCCCACAATAAAAGGCCACTCTGAAAGGTGCAGTTTTATCACACAACACAATGCCACAGATGTCGCAAGATTTGAGGGAGCGTGCAATTGGCATGCTGACAGCAGGAATGTCAACCAGAGCTGTTGCTCCTGTATTGAATGTTCATTTCTCTACCATAAGCCGTCTCCAAAGGCGTTTCAGAGAATTTGGCAGTACATCCAACCAGCCTCACAACCGCAGACCACGTGTAACCACACCAGCCCAGGACCTCCACATCCAGCATGTTCACCTCCAAGATCGTCTGAGACCAGCCACTCGGACAGCTGCTGAAACAATCGGTTTGCATAACCAAAGAATTTCTGCACAAACTGTCAGAAACCGTCTCAGGGAAGCTCATCTGCATGCTCGTCGTCCTCATCGGGGTCTTGACCTGACTCAAGTTCGTCATCGTAACCGACTTGAGTGGGCAAATGCTTACATTCGCTGGCGTTTGGCACGTTGGAGAGGTGTTCTCTTCACGGATGAATCCCGGTTCACACTGTTCAGGGCAGATGGCAGACAGCGTGTGTGGTGTCGTGTGGGTGAGCGGTTTTCTGATGTCAATGTTGTGGATTGAGTGGCCCATGGTGACGGTGGGGTTATGGTATGGGCAGGCATCTGTTATGGACGAAGAACACAGGTGCATTTTATTGATGGCATTTTGAATGCACAGAGATACCGTGACGAGATCCTGAGGCCCATTGTTGTGCCATACATCCAAGAACATCAGCTCATGTTGCAGCAGGATAATGCACAGCCCCATGTTGCAAGGATCTGTACACAATTCTTGGAAGCTGAAAATGTCCCAGTTCTTGCATGGCTGGCATACTCACCGGACATGTCACCCATTGAGCATGTTTGGGATGCTCTGGACCGGCGTATACGACAGCGTGTACCAGTTCCTGCCAATATCCAGCAACTTCGCACAGCCATTGAAGAGGAGTGGACCAACATTCCACAGGCCACAATTGACAACCTGATCAACTCTATGTGAAGGAGATGTGTTGCACTGCATGAGGCAAATGGTGGTCACACCAGATACTGACTGGTATCCCCCCCAATAAAACAAAACTGCACCTTTCAGAGTGGCCTTTTATTGTGGACAGTCTAAGGCACACCTGTGCACTAATCATGGTGTCTAATCAGCATCTTGATATGGCACACCTGTGAGGTGGGATGGATTATCTCAGCAAAGGAGAAGTGCTCACTATCACAGATTTAGACTGGTTTGTGAACAATATTTGAGGGAAATGGTGATATTGTGTATGTGGAAAAAGTTTTAGATCTTTGAGTTCATCTCATACAAAATGGGAGCAAAACCAAAAGTGTTGCGTTTATATTTTTGTTGAGTGTATATATCCTATTGAGACTTTGTGATTAATTTTTTTCCTCTGTCTCTCTCTCCCCCTCTCCTTTTTTCTCCTTTTTCCTGTATTTCTCTGTCTTTTAAAACAGGTCCCTCACCAAATGGGCGCCCTGACGTTCTACCGCTATGAGCAGCCAATTGTCGACTACTGCCAGGCTCATCAACCGCTGAGGCTCAACATGGGTTATGAGGGCCCACCACAGGTTCTGGAGGGCCTGGAAGACCTGGGTCCATGTGATAGGGGCACAATACAGACAGTGGCACTACCTGCTGTGCCCTCTGCTGCCAACATAAGTGCCCCTGTTCCAGGGCCTCGCTCACCTCCACCGCCTTTAAGACCACCCACTGAAGGCCCCAGTGGCGCTCCTTTTCCACCTGCCGAGCGCAGCGGCACACTCACATTCAGACGCTAGCCAGCCGAGCTGCAAATGGCTGTTAGGAGTGGTGGCAAAGGCCTTGAATGACTCTGAAATGAAGGAGCAGGAGAGCTGGTTACTTAGTGAGGCTTTGTTTTCAGACCGTGTGATGACCATGTGAGGACAAAAAATGTTTTAATCATGCCTAGGGAAATTTGTCATCTGTGCATCACAACATCACCAACTTACATAAGAGGTTTACACAACTTTATTGATTATTTTGATGAAGTTTTCTAAAATATCTCATAAGAAATCCACTTACCAGTGGCTGAGATGGTTATGGGCGCATTTGGTTTTTAACATCTACAGTGAGAACATCAGGTGGCCCTAGTGCGCAGCACGGCTCACCCTGAGTCAGGAGTCAGCGGGAAAGTGCAATAAAAAGATTCTTGAAAACGAAAAGCAATTGGGCCAGATATCATGTAAAGACCTGGTGGTGTCTTATTAAAACTGCCATTCTGTTACTTTTACACAATAATCATTATTTTGTAACAACCCCCACAATACTACCACCACCAGCAGAAAATCACTTTCTTTATCTTACATGTCCTATGCTCAATTCCATTACCATGCATGTCAAACCAAAGAGTTTAGTATTTTCCTTTAAGGCACATAGGCTATTACATGGGAGGGCATGGTTAAGAAATAAAAAAAATCAGGCTATTTGTCCACTTCAGATCCTCTGCCTCATATCAATCACAGTTCAACCACATCAAGGTTTGGGGAAAACTCTCATGAAATGCTAAGATGCGTTCGTCTTAATGTTGTCCTACCTGGTCATCCAAACCACGACTGGTAACCAGTAACCTCATAAACAGATGTTACGGCACGCGCTGTACATTTCGTAAAGATACCAGAGCCTGTACTTTCACAGCAGAATGGCAGGTCTATATCCCAGCTTGAATAATTTACTATGCTTTAAAATAAGTAATCCTGGGGAATTTGTGTGGTTTAAAAAAAAGTACATCTGATTGCAAAGTCTTGTACATATTCTTAGAAAGAGTCCGTTTCACTGAAGATTAGACCTCTCACTGCCCCAGACAGTCACTTCAAACATCAAGAGAACATTCTTCATTGGGCGGTAAAGCGGTGGCCACGTGTTCCTCGATGCCTGATGTAGGCATGTGGGACCGCCACGTTGACTTCTTTGATCTGATTGAATTGAAATTGTTGACAGCTCCGTTTTCTGGCAGCTGTTCATGCGGAGCAAGACATTATTGCACTCCTTTGGCCACTCACTGAGTTCTGGACTTGCTGAGGACTTTGGACGTGGCGTGGCAGCCTGTCAAGTATCAGCTCCAATTTCGTCCAAGCAGTGCACCACAGCCTTTGTGGAAGCCTCGACCTCCCACACCAAGAGGACTGATGCGTCACTCCTACATACCCTGCAAAGGCGGGCCCAAGATTTAAAGAAGTAACGGGAAACTTTTCCACAGCATTTTTTTTTTTTTTTTTTGCTTTTTTTTAAAGCCTTGGGGCAAATACAAAGACAGATTGTGAGGTGTTCAAAGATGATGTCAAGAAATTCTATAAGACTAAACAATGTACAAAATGAAATAGAACTTATTTATCGTGTAAATAGTGAATCTTTAAAGCTTAAAAAAGTATGAACTTCACTTCTTCTGAAACTCAAACTGCTCGTGAACAGAAGAGGAGCCTTATTTTCGTTCCAGTGGGAATCTGTCAGCAAGACGATTCTGAGAAGTGGTTCCTACTAATGTTGTCTCAATGATAAATATTTTTCTATCTGCTCCCATCACTATTTTAACATTCTACCATTAAATGGAGGTTCTGTTACTGAGGTTATTTCTCACACTCAATTGTTTTACAGAGTCGCACTGAGGAAGTGAAGATTGGGAGCTCTGTTATTGTAATGTGCATGTGTCAATCTTCACACATTTTCTATTCTGACTTAAGTCGCGCTTTAAAGCAGGCGCCGTGTGCACAACTTCTGCTGCTGTACTCTTGGACAATTTTTTTTTGTTGATCCAGTCCCCAGTCCAGAAATGGCATGGGGGGGGGGGGGGTTGTCCAAGCAAGTCAGAACAAATAAAGTGAAGGAGGAAAACCTCTGGTTATGACTGAGTCATGTCTACCAAGTGAAATGTTCTGAAAACGTCAAACTTTTATAATCATTGACCAAGTTTGCTGAAATAATAAACAGACAATACTGCCAGCTGACAGAGGATTGCAGTAAAATACTGGACACTAATTCCTTTTAGAATTTAGTGACACGATAAAGTCAAATGAATAATTTTGTATGTACAGATCTTTATGATGTCTATATGGCTAGAGCAGATGGTCACCCCTCAGAGTCTGGTCTGCTTGAGGGTTTCTTCCTTCAATCACAAAGAAACAAAACATCTGAGGGGGTTTTTCACGAGCACTGTTGCCAATGTGCTTGTCTACAGTGTGGTATGGTTAGACCCTTACTTTCATGAAGCACCTTAGAGCAACTTGTGTTGTGATTTGGCCCTATATAAATACACTAAATTAAACGAGGCCTCGCCAAGTTGAATGGTATGTTCCAGCTTTTACCGAATTAAATATTTGTTCCATTGAAAGAATATAAAAACATTCATTATTTGTTTTATATAATGGCAAAAATAGATCCTTGTCTGTAAAAATAACAGAAAAGGGACTTCCATTTTGGTGTTTGTCACTGGTGCATGCTTTGACACCAACAGTCCAACACGAACTTTAAATAGGAGTCAAAAATTGTTCTCAGTCAACTTGGAAAAACAGTTAATAATTCTGAAAATAAAAATAATTCTGATGATGTAGTCCATGATGCTGTGCACTGATTTTGTGTTGTTCCAAAAAATAAAATAAAAACTTAGTGTATTTCCTCAGTCCAGCGAAAAATCACGTCAGAAATTTGTCCAGCTTTTCATCCTAACAGCTCTTCATGCCTCCAGACAGCTTATGGCGTAGAGGATTTTGTATGTTTGTGTGTGTGTTAGAAGAATTAGCACCGTCAATTAGCTCGTTCAAACCGTTGTCTGTCAGCAAAGCAAACTCCAGCATGTTTAGCTAAACGCCGCTCCCACTATTGTGTACGTGGGTGGGGTTTACAGGAGGCAGTGGTACAAAACATATGGAGCCAAATTTGCACAGTAAATACAATGAAACACAAATGGGACAAATAATCCATGTCACGTTGCATGCAATGCACCAATCAAATGACAAGGATCCACTCAGCCGTTATATAAAATGCCATATCCTCCTGGCTACCAGGACATATATATATATATATATAAAATATGTCCTGGTAGTCAGAAGAATATAAGATCAGTTCTTGAAATTCCTCGAAAGAGGCCAGATAATCTGCTATATCTCACAACATTAAAGAGATAAGAGATTTAAAATCACTATTTAGAATTTGTATTCAAGCTGTAATTTATATGCAACCCAACTATCGCCCATCCACATAATTTCCTTGATACTCGTATATGCCACTTTTTGATATTCTCAAAGTTACACTGCTGTTACACTTGTCATGGTTGGCAACAAGTTGTCTGGCAACACAAACAGGGTTACCCAGAGATATGTACATCATGCTTGCTCAGAGTTATTAATATTAGACTGGATATAAATAGCCTACAGGATATAGTGCAGGTGGCCAATGATAGAGCAGTCTAGGAAGCCCCTATTGGATGTGTCATGTCCACATAGTGAATCAGCATCATAGATGATGCATGGCTTCACCTTGGTTATCCCAAGCTGGGTGCATCCTGTCCAGGGTGGTTGGGACCAACCAGGAATCCAGCTAAGTGTCAGAAAAACAAAAAAAAAGTTTTTCCTGACTTTTTTCTGAGTGGTGTGCCTGCTCTGGAGGACTTTGACATTATCTTGTCTTTTGCAAGCAGACACTGATTACATAACTTTCATCTTTCCTCTGTCAGTTGGTAAGGATAGATCTTACTTGTGTGAAGCGCCTTGAGGCACCTTTGTTGTGATTTGGCGCAGTATAAATGAAAATAAATTGAAATTGAAGTTGCCAAACTAAATTTTCAGGTTGTTTTTCTTTACTGTCTTTCAGTTTTTATGCTTCTGTTGACCCAACCAATCAATTTCTAATCAAAGTTTGGAGAATCCAACATACCTGTTAGTCTGTTTGGTCATGAACCCAGCGGCCACTTGAGCTCACTGTTCATTATTCACCCTTCAGTAGAATAAATGAATTCTGGTCTTCAAGTAACTGGCAGTAAGTGAAGTTGTGTACGCGGCATTGTTTTGTAGGATTTGACTTGATGATGTGTAGTAACATCCCCAACACTAGCCAGATTTTTCATACTTTCAACCATGTCAAGGTCCACTCGGGGAGAACAGGTGTGCTATTTTTAATGCTAAGAGTTAACTTGTGAAAGACGTTCTTTGTGCCATTATTATGTTGTTCAATCTTTTACAAAAAAAAAAAAAAAACAGCCCAGAAACACAAGTGAGCCATTGACCAAGAAGGGTTTGATCCCCTTCGTGTACAGGACATTGCATAAAGATTCGCTCAGTACAGTCGCTTCATAGTGCTGGTGGTTTACGTTGTAATAACAGCTGTCTTTATAACGGGAGTTCTCTCAAATCTATCCATGTATTGTCTTGCCTTGTTCTATATCACCTCTCCTAACTTCTTGGCCTGAATTTCATGTCTGTCTCTTGGTGACCTGGGTGAACCTGTTTAATGATGTTCTATTTCTGTCCGCATGTTAATATTTTGCGAACCTATGCCCCTTTTGGGAAGACCGAATCCAGAGACAAAGATGTTTCTTCTGTGGAATGTGTGAAAACCACAAGCACGTGCCACGGACAACTTCAGTGTTTTTAAAGCGATTGCTGATCCTGTACCTGGTAAAGTACAGTTTCCTGGCTCTGTGCACTGATAAACAGAGACAGTCTAAGTATAGGGCCCTCACTCCGGGGACATATTTAACCTTCAACAGTCTCCTGCCAGTACTCACTACCCCATATGTAGTAATTACTTCAGTTTTTCGAACAGCGATAATGGCGGCCTAAACAAAATGACAAATGCTGTTTCACCCTTCACATGGAATTAGATGCACTAATAGAATCTCTGTATGTTACGCCAATTACACCAACTACTAATAAGCAACTGATTAATGTTGACCACCTCCTTGATGAAACCGGATATGTTGTGCACAGTGGTACAATCCTTCTGCCTGCAGTTATTTTGTCTTTTGCCTTTTGTTTTGCCATCAGAGAGCTGGAAGCACAGGCGCCGCATGCTAATGATGCATGTTTGAGCTCAACTCCAGGGCCGTCTGCGATTGGCCGCAATGCCAACAGGCTTTATTTTCTGCTTTGTTTGTTTATGGCTTTGTACACCCCGAGTCCCCCTTCTGTTTTCCAAACACACTTTGAGTTTGGGCTGAAGTCCCCGCCGGGAATGTTTCTTCTTCATTTCTCTTTTTGCTTGGGGTGGGGTGATTAAGGTCTGAAGAATCGCAGTGAAAACTTTCATATTTCAGTGTTTTGGCTCAGAGGAGCGGCTAAATGCAGATCTCTGAGGGAACAGAGAAAGCATGAGGGACGAGAGGGAGCCAGAGACCCTGGAGGGAAGATAAATGGACGCATGGGTAAATGGAAGGACACTGAAAGCTTTGATATTTTTCCCAATGTCCCAGGCAGTTTTACTGTCATGTAAGAAGTGACAGACAAATGTCAAAATCATTCTGTAGTTATAATGGCAGCCAACAAAAGACACGCTTGAATCAGCTTTTCTAAACTACTATCTGCATGATCACATACAATACCACTCTGCACACATAATGTAAAAATGATCCTTTTGTTTTCATAAAGTTACACAGTCAGTGGGGAGTTATTGCCCCAAGTGGAGGAGTTCAAATGTCTTAGGGATTTGTTCATGAGTTGGGGTGGAGATTGATAGTTAGACTGGGGCTGCATCTGATTTCCTGCAGACACTGTACCAGACTGTCTTGGTAAATAAATTGCTGAGCCAGAAGGCTCTACAAGTTGATTTACGCTCATATCCTCCTATCCTATCACCTATGGTCATGAACTTTGCATAGACACAAGTGGCAGAAATAAGATTCCTCTGTCAGGGACAGGGTGAGAAGCTGTACTAGCTGGGAAGAACTCTGAGTCAAGCTTCTTTGCATTGGAAGGAGCCAGCTGAGGTGGTTCAGGCATTTGGCGAGGATGCCCCCTGGTCGTCTCCAATAGGGAGGTCTTCCAGGCATATCCAACTGGGAGGAGGCCAGGAAATGCCGGAGGGATAATATTCCCCACCTGGCTTTGGAATGCTTCAGGAGCCCCCAGCAAAAGTCAAAAGACTTGGCCGAGAATAGGGAAGCATGGTCTGAGCTGCATGGTCTACTGCCACCGCAACCAAGATCCGGATAATGAGCACAAAATGAATGAATAAATTACCGAGATTATAAATGGTAAAAGTATAGTTTCAAAAAGTATATTTACAGCAAAACAATCTGTCTGTCTTTAACGAAATATGTACGAGTCGAGAACTAAAAACATAGACTTCATGTGACAAATTCGAACCAGTGATGGGCACAGTTAAGGTGATCAGCTAAAAGCTGATTAGCTAAAATAACTTTTCATTATGAGATTAGCTTTTAAGCTTCCACTAAGTTTAGTTCTGCTGTCTTTAAGTGAGGTAACATTTATTTAAATAAAGTTTAATGGTTGAAAGTGTTCATAAAGCCTAAAATCATACCGTAATTTCCAGACTACAACCCGCTACTTTTTTTTTTACATGCTTTGAGCACTGCGGCTTTTACAATGATGCGGTCAATTTATGGATTTTTACAGGCTTTTTCAGAAGTTCAAATACATCAATTGATGATCTCAGTTGATTTCCTGAAAGCTGCACTCCTCATGCGGTGGAAATTCACACACAGTGTAAATATACGGTCTTACCTGTTCATTTTAGTGAAGAAATTAAAGTCCCTTTCTGGCAGAGCCTTCTCCCCCCCCACCTTCGCCAACCCACCTTTCCAAAATGGTTCTCTGTCTTGGCACAACAAGTCATTTACCACAGACTCCATTCGATCCTGGCTGCACGCGATGAAATCTCAAGAAAAAGTTACTCAGTTCTCCATGTGGTGCAGAGACATCGTGCACGCATGGTGGATGATGTGCATCTCAGTATTTGTGTGTAACACTTCATGAAAAGAAGCATTTACGGGATGCTACAACATGGAGACCCGCGGCTTATAGACAAGTGCAGCTTCTTATTTATGTGTAATTTCTTTTTTCTTTTTAAAATTGGTGTGTCCGGCTAATATTCAGGTGCACTCTATAGTCCAGAAATCACGGTATGTTTGTTCCTGATGGAGTTTGTATACTAACCCAGCAAGCAAAACTGACACATGACGGACGCAACAAGCATCATTAAAACGATTTTCCACGTGTATTTTTATTTCTTAAAGTTTGTTATTTGTTTAACACTTCTGGTGCTGTAATACTATGCTAAATATAAAATTTCATTAAATTTTTCATGTAATTATTTTGTGTACTTCTTAATCATTATCTGTTGCTAGCATGCTAAACATCTTTAGGGAATCTCCATTCCTATGTCTCAGCATATTCAAATATCAGCATTGTAGTTCTGTTTATTGGTGTTTAAGAGCCAAAAATAGCTGAATTCATACAATAAAGTTAGTAGTTAGCGGTAACTTCAGTGAAATATTGTAGCATTTATCAGTTTAGCATTGTCACAGTTAACTTTTTTGTTAGCGGATTAGCAGTTATTGAAGCGAACGTTTTAAGTTAGCTGTGCCCACCACTTGTTTGAACCAATATTTCCATTATGCTCAGTGAAAATCAGTCAGAAAATACAATTTCTGCTAAAATACTTTTTTTTTATTTGATATTTCTTGGTTCTTGTGCTTTTAGGAGCCTCAAACTGGCCTCTCTAGACAAAACATTATGGCCTGTGTAAGAAGTGGTAGTTTCTAACCTATTTCTAGTGTCGTGGATCACATTTCTTTCTCAAAAATGTGTTGGACTTCATGAAACCAGTGTCATTCCTCATAAAATGCTAACATCGGCCACCATATCAATGCTTTCAGTCTGCCAGCAGGTAGCTCAGTGGGATGAGGAATGAGGCAACCATTAGGTAGATGTGGATTTGATACCCAGTCACATTACCTGTGTCTTTGGCCAACCCGCTTAATCTGCATTGTCCCGGTCCTGCCAGCTTTAAACTGGGATGGACTTGTGTCCTGTTCAGTGGAGTCATGGACTCTCAGTCAGGTTTTGTTTTAGAATCCTGGGATAAGCACCGTCATGAATGGGCATTGGGGCCTGTATTGGACTGAGTAAAATCAGCCAAATATTTAGTTGGGGGGAGGGGGGCAGGATTACCAGAGACTCCAAGTGTGAGTTTGAGTTTTATGTAGATCTGCAACAAAATTAAATTACGTGTAATCCAAACCAGTTTACAACATTTTCATCAAGGGTTTCTGTTTTTTTTTTTTTGTAATTCATTCATTCATCAACGGGAACGCTGTAGCATACAACACTGTAATACAAATAAGAGTTTTAAATGCACTCACTTATTTTTTTTCTTAGAATCTACCCTAGAATTTAAACACCATTCCAACAAGGCCACAATTTTCCTCATGATGTACAAAAGTCAGTTACAATAACAGGCCTAATATATGCTGCATATCTTCCCCCATAATGTAAAATGAATTTTTGTTCAAGGTTAGACCAGAAAATTTTTTTAATCACCATGAAAACTGATGCATGGTAAATGGACTGTGTTGATATAGCACTTTTCCATCTGCATCAGAAGCTCAAAGCGCTTTATAATTGCTGTATGCCTCACATTCACACAGACACACTGATGTCACGATGCTGCCATACACTAGGGCAACTACGGGATTAAGTACCTTGCCCAAGGGCCCTCAGTGATTTTCCAGTCTGGCTGGGTTTTGAACCGAGGATCCCCTGGTCTGAAGCCCAACGCTTAACCACTAGACCATCACCCCCCCGCCACCTCCCTTTTATCTATTCCAGAATGAGCTCAAATATAACACAATGATTTATGGAAATTGTTTTGTCAACATGCCCAGTATCACAATTTTTCAAAATAACATTTTGCATTACCTAAATTCAGCCCTTCTTCTTTTTTTTTTTTTTTTTTTGTCAATCTGACCCAAAAACTAATGTACGTTGGGGCATGAAAACAATTACGGTGAAAATCAGTTTGCCAGTTTTTCAGTAATCCTTTGAGCACACTGACAAAGAGGCACGGTTGAAAAGGCAGCCTCATTGATGGAGGTAAATACAGAATCGACACACACCTTGACATGTTGATAGCACAGTTTTGACGCTCTCATCCATTCCACTTCTCCCGAGGCTATCTGCGATGCTCCAGCAGCTTCTAATCCATTACCTGATAAACAGATTTGATAAATGAATTCAGAGCCAGACGTGGATTTTGAGCTTTACCTTTTCGTTCACACGTCTGTGTCTTACCTACAGGTAACGCCGGGACAGATACCTGACTCATGACTCAGGCAAAATCCGTCTAAGTCTCCCCATCTGTTTTCAATTCCCAGTGAGATTGTGTATTTTTGCTGTTGTGTCATTAGCACATCGGCAGACTGTGAAGTAGTGAGAATTAATCATTTTGTCTCAACAAAAAGCAGAAGGAGAGCCTGGAAGCGTTGCTCGTCATTTTCCCTGTGTCTTTCTGTAGCGCCTCCTCCTCCTCCTCACATCATCACCGATGTTCAGGCCGGTCGCCGTCCAAGGCCGATCTTATTATTCCGCACTGATTCACATTAGCACCGAGTCTTTAACCTCAAACCCACTTTTTCCTGTTTTTCTTGCTCGTGTCAAATGGAGAACAGAAACGGAAACCTGTCGCAAAAATACACTTTTTGTTTGTTCTTTTTGCTTACGTCCCTAATTGCATTTCAAACAAATGCAGAAAAAATGGAGTCTTTTATTGAAATTTGGCTGCATTTATTTTATTTTACTCAGCTGCAGAGTGAAATAAAAGTGGAAGCAGAGAGAAACTGACAAAAAGCAATATCACAATTACAAGTTTTTTGCAGGCTCAAAGCACTTTCCTTCTTTTTTGCTGCCTCTTATAAATCACCAATTCCCTGCTGTCTCCTTCTCATCCATTTGCTTCAGAGAACATTGATTTCTGTAGGGTGTAAATATGCGCTGCATTGTTTTCTTTGGTAGTTGGTTTGTTGTTGAGCTTTTCTCTCTCTCTGTCTCTTAATTGGATTTTTGTTCTTTTTACTGTATTCAGACCTAAAGCATTTTTGTGGAGACCTGGTCCAAGCGCAAAAATATGGCTCTTCTTATTGTCAGAAAATGTTTTTTGTAAAAATTTTGAAGATATTAGAAATAAACATCTAAAGATGGGAGCTGTGGTGTTGTGTTTCTCTTCAACATTTTTATCTTATTTTTACTCTGTGTTGCCCCAAGGTGAACAAGATATAAACCTTACCCATCCCAAGTGGTAAGGAAAAACTCCCTCAGGCATTTTTTTTTTTTTTTTTTTTGTTAGCAGAGAAAAATGCCTGGTGTGCATGTCTCAATTTGGAAATGTTATCATTCTAATCTAGATACTATTCAGTAACGATCCCTTTTACGATGAAACAATTTAATGTGATATGGTGCAATCTTATATATATTTTTATTTAAATTTACACATTAACTTTTCAAATTGTCATTGCTAACTTTCAAATATATATATTTCCATAAACTTTGGGACTTTTTTGTTGTTTTTTTTTACTACTGTGCTTCAGCACTATAGCACTGCTTGTGCTTGCCTTTTTACATCACTGGGGGGCAGCATCACATACAGTCTCAAAAAGTGCAACATAGAAGAAGCCCAGAAGAAGAAGTGAGCTGTTGTTATAGTATGACTTTTCCCATCCTGAACTAGTGTGACAGTATTAATTTGTGAACCAAATGTCAGCCTACCACTTTCAGACATGCTGATTTTGTTTTTGCCTCACAAAGACAAATATTCCTGTAACCAGTCTTGTGCTGAGTATGACAGCGTTTTAGGGCCACATTGTTTGTTTGTTTTTTTTTGGACTTCAAGAATAGTCGTAATATTACGAGAATAAAGTCATAATATCACGAGAATAAAGTCATAATATTACGAGGATAAAGTCATAATTTTACAAGAAAAAACTTGTAATCCTGAAAGAGAAAAAACTTAATTCCGGAAATGAAACATTGACAGCACACAAAACAGCCTCCGTGACTCCTCTCTCTTGCGCCACATCCACGTCAAACTTCTATAAAATGGCTTTGCTTGTTCATAAATCCAAGTTTGAGGCACTGTTTAGTTAACTACATCTAAGGCTATTTCCAAAAAAACAAACCTTCTAAGGCTGCTTCCACATGATAGCATTAGCCTACGTTAGGTGTGCTGATGTGTGTCGCCCGGAAAATTTGTTTTTTCTCATAAAAATACAACTTTATTCTCATAAAATTACGACTTTAGTCTTGTAATATTACAAGTTTTTTTCTCATAAAATTATGACTGTATTCTCATAATGTTACGACTTTATTCTCGATGTCTAAAAAAATGTGGCCCTAGAACGCTGTTGTAGCTGAGCTTTGAACTTGATGGATTTGAAGATACAGAATAGCAGCAAAACAAGATTAATTCAACGACTTTATACTATGACAATTGATACATTGACCAGGTCAGACTACATTTAGATTGATTCAGCTGTCCTATGTGGTCATATCTTTCACTTTAACATCAATTGCTATTTGTTAATCTATAGAAGAAACCTCAAGCAGACCAGACTCAGTGAGGTGACATCTGTTTTGGCCACAATAACAATTCAAACCAAACAAAACATAACTGTCAGGACAAGCAATGGTAGAAATTCTGCAGTTAAAAAATCACATACAGACCATTTTTCAAGATGCCAGATCAGTCACTGAAATCTGGACAGTCCCCAGTTTTAAGCCAAATTCCGATGCAGTGAAATATCACCACATGTAATTCCAGACATTTATTTTACTCTACAAAATTTACTATCATTCAACAGCCACTGGGTCCTGGCTCTGCTCACAAAAAGTCAACACATTTATGTCAAAATTCATTCAAGCTGAACTTTCACTGCAACAGAACTTGTCTCCAATAATGTTTTTTTTGTTTTTTGTTTTTTTTGTTGTTTGTTTGTTTGTTTGTTTTGTTTTTTGTAAATAGAACACACTGAGCTCATGTTACATTACCAAAAAAAATTCTAATAATAAAACACATTAATGCTTGATTTTTAACCAGTTTGGGCATTTTAAAAAAACAAATATTGACTGGTTGTGTTACACAGTTGACAACAATATTCTTATTTATTTTTGCTTGTGTGATGGCTGTAATTTTTAATGTGATGGGTTTTTTATCGTGATAGTCTTTACTGACAGTTCTGTTTTTCTTTTTTTTTTTATATCAAATCTTTTGTATTCTCAGTGATGGATTTGGAAACCAGGGCCGTGAACAGGCAGAAGGAGGACAGTCACTGTACAAAACAGTGAATTTTTGACAGTGTGCTACTGGATTTGCAATGACGTTCCCACTAAAGGGCTTTTCTTCTTTTAGAGACATGTTGGGAATCACTAAAATAGACAGATGAGGGCAACCTACATCGTCCACTTCTTCTCAGAAAAGTTTGTACGGTCTGTGCATGGTTGCCATGCAAACACCTAAAAAATAAGCGATGGATTTGAATTTCCTGCAGCTGCTCGTGCTCTGAGTGAAGCGAGCACCCACGGTGAAGAAGTCCTGTCAGTGTCGCACAGACACAGAGTGATGTGTGTGTTTCAGCCGCCTGTCACTTCAGGTGTACACATCACGCCATCACTGCCTCGGAAGAACATGACAGTCCTGCTCACAGTCGGGCTTGCAGCGGTTTACAGGATGTGACTTCTTGCCGTCTTTTAGTTTTCTCCTCCAGCGATCACACACTGTGAGGTAAAGGCAGCATACACGTGACACATTAATAGTTTATGAAATGTTTAAACCTGCAGGAACCATCAGTCAGGTAACGCCTTAGTGATGTGGCTTTATTCACCCGTTGCAGCACCGTGTAAATAAAAAGGCCATCAAAATGTGGACAAAAAGTCCATTTTTCCAAGTGCAAACAGTATAAACATAAAGCAACTTTGCCATGTCATTTTAACTCCATCTCGCGGGGGGGAATTCTTGAAAACATCAGGTGAAATATTCTACAAATAAATAATGCGAGAGACCCCTCATTTACCTTGCCCCCCCCCCCCCACACACACACACACACACACAAAGTACAGATTGATCATCCTGCACTGAAAGGTGCTGTACATCTGCAAGCCTTTGCACAGCCCCATTCCACTATGTTATATTTATTTGACAATGAACATAGTTTTGCCTGTCTATTTGACTCCCTTACCTCTGAAAGATGTATTTATTTTTCCTCTTCTTTTTTAATTTTTGTCCACCAATTACTTCTTACAGAAGTATTTTTTCCCTTTTCTTTTTATTGCATTTATGCACCAATGACACCAGATCAAATTCCTTGTGTGTGAGAAGTTACTTGGCAATAAATTCGATTCTGATTCCCTCTGAGAGCAAGGCAAATCAAATTTGCGAGCATGTGACACCAAGGACTCACTATGGATCCTGCATGACAACTGGTCCATCCCCACCTCTCAAAAGTAGCCATTGATCTGCTGCAACCAAGTGAAGCATTGGTGTCCCTTTGGCCTTCTCCGACCACTGGGGTCCTCAACACTCATTCACCTCCATGCTGGATCATGCATAGCAAAATGTGCCACATGGCCAAAATGTTGAATTTGACAGTCCATCACAATGCAGGTGATATTCCTCATCCGAGTCTCTCTACATAAGCATTCATTATATAAAGTCATTCAAGTAGTGCCCAAGGATCCACCAAAGAGACAGAGTACCAAGGATCCACCAAAGAGACAGAGTACCAAGGATCCACCAAAGAGACATCCAGTTGTCACCTTAGATCACTGGTTACAGTCCAAGTCTCACAAGCACACAGTGAGACAAGTAGAACCAGGACCCTCAAGACTTTGACCTTCATTCTCCTGGAAAGATCCCAGCATCATGAAACACCTTTGTCCAGGGACCTCGAGCTCTTCCAAGGTGCCTCTCGATCTCAACAGCCACTCTACCTAGAAAGATGAATGCCACTGCAGAGATAAGTGAATGTCACTACAAGTTCAACACTTTCACCACATGGAGATACTGTATAGTACCTCTGATGGCTCATAACAGACACTCTGATTGATGCCTCACTCAGTTTCTCAAGTGCTACAATTAGGATATCAATGTATTCCACAAAGATCACAGCATCCACGAAGTTGAGGTCAGTAAACCTTTCCTTGCCAACAAAAGCTGATTTACACATCCTGAACCAACATGCAGTCCATGCAAGCACTGAACACTGTAGGAGCCAGAACGCATCCCTCTGAGAATGAGATTTTAATAACTCTGGAGATAAAGTATAAAATAAATATAGACTCTTTTCCCCTGAAGCATGTTTTGTAGCTATCACACAATAATTCTTTAAACTTAAATAATAATTTAATAATCAAGAACTCCAGCTGCTTTCTTATAAATGTCTAAATTTCTCCAACCTTCATTGAGTCTTCTATAGTTGATGTTTTTCAAAAGTAAGACGATCTCAAACTGCACAAATGCAATAAAAATGGAATCAAACTGGCCAGTTCATATTTTGAGGGTGTTTTACCTGTTCCAGTATCCACCAACTCAGGGATGTTATCACTAAGTTTAAGGTACAAACATGAAAGATGCACAAAGAACGCCTTATTTTATTTATTTACTTATTTTATTATTTCCATAAAAGATCAAAAAACTGCTGAAGTTATTAGAGCATATCACCTATAACCATGTCAAGAGCAGACTTCTCCAACCCCTGAAGATACTAAATGCCCATGGCTACATTTGAATATTCATATTAGCTGACTATATTAATTTTGCATTTAATTTAACCTTTATTTAATCAGGTTATGCCACTGAGATCATGACCTCTTTTACAAGGGAGACCTGGACAATTACAAAGTTTCGGATTCACCTAACCTGCATGTCTTTTAAATGTGGGAGGAAACCGGAGCACCTGGAGGAAACCCACACAAACACAGGGAGAACATGTAAACTCCACACACAAAAGCCACAGGTGGGAATCAAACTCATGGCCTTCTTGCTATGAGGCAACAGTGCTAATCACTAAGCAATTGTGCTGCTCTATATAATAGGCAAAAAGCAGTATGTTGCAATCTGTAGGGTATCCAAATACTTCATAGGCACTTAGTGCATCATTTGGGAACTGGTCGGGGACTACTATCACCATAGTGTGCAAATAGACAACACTACACTAACCCATGTTGCAGCCAGAGTTCATTAATCAGAGAAGAACTTTCTGAAAAATTCAAAGAAGACAGAGAACATACACGAAAATGGTAGCAGCATCCAAAGGGCAGTTGCATTATACAAATATACATTTATTAACTACTGAGAAGTGACCCTTGGAATAAGTAGGTATAGAACATAAATGAAAGTATCAAGAAGCATTTTAAAAAGTCTATTGTAACATAGAAATGTTTGTGGCATAAGTGAGCATGAGCATATGCACAATCTGTACACATTCGGGTCGAAGGATGGAGGTAGCACAGTACACCTGAATTGTGTCTCTATATGGGTAAGGTAAGGTACTTGCTCACTTACATGTAGCATGAACAACAGTAAGGGCCCCATCACACATAGTGCCAAATTGTTCAAATTGTTCAGGAATCGTATGCAATACATGTAAAATCGTAGCTGCGTCCAATGCCTCGTACACCTGTTGCTACAACTATTTGTGCACACCAGTGGCTGAAAGACAGAGTGCGCGCTGTGCGAGCCCATCGAACCGTCTCGCGGCAGGTGTCGGCCAAATCCCAGCTGACACACACGAACATCTAACACCACTCGTTTGGCACTTAGACAATGTGTGGCCATTCGTGCTATTAGCATGAAAGTTTATTTCGCTTTATCCTAATTTTTCCCCGCTAAAACCCTGAAGAGCATATGTCTGTGAGTAATATTTAATATTTTTATGTTAAACCAACCTGTTATGGTCTTCTGAAACAGTTGATAGATGTATTTTATAACTTAAAAACGGGACCGATGCTAATGCGTTAGCATGTCTATGGCGTTTTCAATGTTAATGTTAGCATTAAACTGTTCGCATCAGCATGTTTGTGTTGATTTGTTTTCTGTATAATTAATGGCTCAGCGTTCGTTGTCGTAAAAGAGTCAAATTGTAATGTTTTAAATTTATTTTTATTCATATATTATAGCAACAACAATAATAGTTTACATAATAGACAATAATAGTCAATAATAATAGACTAATAATGTTACAATACAATTTTAGAGAAAGAGACAAAAAGAACATAATGAAACAAAACACAACAGAAAAGATAAAACCATGTAACAATGAAAATTAAATAAATACATATAGAAATAAATAACTGTTTTCTGTGAACACAGAGTGAGTCGCCTACTCTCGTTTAAGTTTTGAAACCTTGTTTCTGAAGTGTTTTTTGTGTGATGTGCACAATTTTCAGTATTTTGACTAATACTACCAGTCATTTACAAGCCTAGATAAACTTTGCAATATTAAAAAAATCAGTCCATTTTTGATTATTAACATTTACTTGTACTTTTACTTTCAATACTGGAGTACATTTAGTTGTACATTACTTGTCATACTTAAGTACAATAAATACTAGATACTTTTACTTGAGTAGCATTTCAATCAGTGACTTGAACTTTTACCAAAGTCATTTTTTTAATGGGTATCTGTACTTTTACTTAAGTGTGATTTTCCGGTACTTTATACAACACTGTACATCTATGACCATGGGTCATCTACAAAGGAACAGACAGATCATACTTGTATTACCCGCTTGATAAGAGGGATTCAATGAAAGGCAGTGTTTTTATATGGTGTGTGGTCAATGTCCTTCTTGATATCAAGCATTTTCCCACACCTTTTACAGGACAGCAATGGTAGCTCAGTGGTAATATTTCTGGCTGGCATTCAGAGCTTTTGGAAATTGCAGGTTCAAATCCTGTGGATAGCTGCTTGTACTGTGTTCCTGCGTATACGAAACCATCACAGCAATATCGTGCATGCCTGCCCGTCGACTCAATGTTTTCCTGGTTTGCTCATATGAGCTGTTACGCCATGATTTTCCATGATTTGTACTTGTTCGTACTCTGTGTGAAGGGGCTCTAGCAGTTGGGTAGTTGGTCCCTAAGTGATGGTAGTATATTATGAGTATTCAGATGCAGAATAAAATTTCTTCTTTATGCCAGTCTTCCGTGAAGCGGTACCCAGTGAAGCATCAGATACAGTAAATGTTGCCTTTAGCAGTTTAACAGTCTAACAGATGCAGAAACATCTCTAAATACAGTAAAAGTCAAATCCAGGCCAGCATTCAGACCTTTAAATGCTGCAAGCAGCATCATATCAAAATATGCCAAACTGCTGTATGTCAGAAAGGTACCAGCTTTTCCTGTGAAAGGGATCACCTTATCTGAAAGGTTAAGAAAAAGGTCTGACATGGCTGACGGGTCAACCTCTTTCAGCTGATTGCACACAGCCCAACTAATTTCAGTCTGTGTGAAAAAGACCTTGGCTGCAGGTTGATTGGACGGCTCAGGTGGCTCAGTAAGTATGCAGCGTTTGATTCACACTGACCTTTAAAGCAAAGATAGTGTACAGCTGAAAACTCTATAAGAGAAAGAAGTAGACTATTCACTTGGAGGTTAGCTCTGTCATGTATCATGTTAGTGTTGGAGTTTTTGTTTGTTCCCTTTTGTGGCTGGGTGGTTTGTGTTTGGGTTTTTGGGTCTGTACGTCTCTTGGCTGCCTTCACTGTGCTTGGTGGGGGCGGTACTCGGTGAGTGGGTCACGCCCTGTTCTGGGCCTTTCTACACTTGTTTCCGGGAGTATTTAGACGCTACTAGTTGCACTTGGTGTTGCCTGATCGTTGTGCCCTGTGCCAGTGCTTCAAGCTCAGTACTACGTTTTGTTAAGCTGTCTCTTGGTGTTTTGACTGCCTGCCTGTGTTTTTGTCTACGCCTCTGCCTGATGTTTCGGATTTGGTTGCTCTTCTTGGACTGTCTGTTTGTGTACCGAACCTTGCTAAGCACCTCAGTAAAAGCCTCTCTGAACCAGAACTGTTCCAGTGAGTCCTGCATTTGTCTCCTGCCTTCCTCATCTGACAATTGTGATAGAACGATCAGGCCAACAATGGAGACAGCGGACTCGGATCCATTCCAGCAGGCCGTTCACTTCCATAGCCGTCAGCTGGCCCAACAAGAAGACCGCATCACTGCTTTAAGCACCAATATAGCCGACCTGGCCACAAGACAGGATGCCTTCATGTCCTCTGTCAGCTCTCAGATCAACCAGCTCGTAACCTCTCTGATGCCACAGACACCGTCTGCCTCGGCAACCGCCAACCAGCCACCGATGGGACCAAGTACGGCCCCGCCGGTACCCACTGCTGCTCCTGATGTCTGCAATCAGCTATCTCGACCTGAACATTTCTCTGGTGAATCCGGAGACATCAAACCGTTCCTAACACAATGTGACCTGCACTTTGAGTTGATGTCAGCCATGTTTCCGTCCGACCGGGCGAAGATCGCCTTCATTATTACTCACCTCACCGGCCGGGCCGCGGCGTGGGCCTCGGCAGAGTGGAGCAGACAGTCCACGGCGTGTAGTACTCTCCAGGCGTTCCAGACCGCTCTCCGCCAAGTGTTCCAGCATACGTCACCAGGCCGTGAGGCAGCCCATTCCCTGATGCGCCTCCGGCAGGGTAACAGAAGAGTTGCCGACTACGCCATTGACTTCCGCATCCTCGCGGCTAAGAGCGAATGGAACCCGGCCGCACTCCATGACGTGTTCTTTCAAGGCCTGTCCCCGCAGATCCAGGACCAGCTGATCGCCATCGACCTCCCGGAGCAACTCGACGAGCTAATCACATTAGCCATCCGCACCGATCGTCGGCTGGCGGATCGACCCCGGCGGGACGTGCGAGCCTCGTCCCAGGATGCTGGTTCTGCTCTCCACGTCGGGTCCTCGGCGTCCTCCTCCAGCTTGCTCCCGGCTGCCGCTGATGAACCGATGCAGCTGGGACGAACCCGATTGACCATCGAGGAGCGGCAGCGTCGGAAAGACCAGGGCCTGTGTTTCTATTGTGGTCAGGCGGGGCATGTGGTCACAGAGTGCCATGCCAGGGGTGCCCCGGTGCGGTCACAACGGGTACGCCGGGTGAGTCAACATTCCATTCTTTCCGTCTCTCCCCGAAACATGGTCACTGCCAAGTTAATATCCAAGCATACGTCATGTTCTGTTCCGATTTTTGTCGACTCCGGTTCAGATGCTAATTTGATGCACTCCTCCCTCGCTAGGTCTTTGCACCTCAAACTTCACTGTCTTTCACGACCGTTGGGTATACATGCCGTGGACGGTCACGTACTAGGTCACATCACCCACCGCGCAGAAACCGTTCAATTAATCATAGCCGGTACTCATTCCGAAACAATCAGTTTTCATGTCTTTGATGAAATGACCCACTCCGCCATTTTGGGGCATCCCTGGTTACGTAAACATCGTCCATACGTAAACTGGTCCGACGGGCAGATCACTTCCTGGGGTTCCGCTTGTACCAGGCGCTGTTTTGCCATGACCGTCAGGGACGGTAAGGTCCCTAATCCTGAGTTGGTGGGTGTGCCCGCGGAGTACCATGATGTTGCCGATGTATTCAGCAAGGTTGAGGCTAAGTCGCTGCCACCGCATTGTGCATACAACTGTGCCATTGAGTTATTGCCGGGCACCAGTCCCCCGCGGGGAAAGCTGTTTTCTCTGACTGGTCCTGAACGTGTCGCTATGAACGATTACATCCGGGACTCTTTGGATGCCGGGTTGATCCGCCCATCGTCGTCTCCTGCGGGGGCGGGGTTCTTTTTCGTTGAAAAGAAGGATAAATCACTCCGTCCCTGCATCGACTATCGCGGGCTTAATGACGTCACAGTAAAGAACCGTTATCCTCTGCCCCTAATTGCCTCCGCGTTCGACCTGCTTGAAGGCGCCACACTCTTCACCAAACTCGATCTCCGTAATGCCTATCATTTAGTGCGAATCAGACAGGGTGATGAATGGAAGACCGCTTTTAACACCCCCACTGGCCATTATGAATATCTAGTCATGCCTTTTGGTTTAACTAATGTCCCCGCAGTGTTTCAAAACCTGATTAATGATGTACTACGGGAATGTCTGGGAAGATTTGTGTTTGTGTACCTCGACGATATCCTGATCTTCTCCCCAGATGCGGAAACACATACCCGTCATGTCCGTACTGGGCTTGAGACCCTATTACGCAATCAGTTGTACGTAAAGGCAGAAAAGTGCGAATTCCATAGGTCCTCAGTGACCTTTCTGGGATTCATCATATCGCCTGGGTCTATCCGGATGGACCCAGCCAAGATAGCCGCAGTGCGTGATTGGCCTGTACCTAAGAACCGCAAGGAAGTCCAGCGGTTTCTAGGTTTTGCCAACTTTTATCGGAAGTTCATCCGTAATTTCAGCTCGGTGGCCGCGCCTCTGCATAACAGCACGTCCATACACCGGCCCTTTTCCTGGACGCTGGACTGCGAGGAAGCTTTTCGAAGCCTGAAGAGACGGTTTACCACGGCCCCAGTGTTGCTCCTCCCCAACCCCGCTTTACAGACGTAGGGATCTGTCTTATCCCAGATCCAACCCTCAGACCAGAAATTACATCCCTATGCGTATTTGTCCCAAAAACTGACGCCGGCAGAGCGCAATTACCACATCGGAGACCGCGAACTGCTGGGGGTGAAGGTGGCCCTGGAAGAGTGGCGACACTGGTTGGAAGGGGCTCAATTACCATTTTTGGTATGGACCGACCATAAAAATCTAGAGTATCTCCGTTCCGCGAAACGACTCAATGCCAGACAGGCTAGATGGTCCATCTTTTTTAGCCGTTTCAACTTTGTGTTATCTTATCAACCGGGAACAAAGAACGGCAAACCCGACGCGCTCTCCCGTCGGGGCGAACCTGTGGCTGTACCGGTGGACCCAGGTCCGGTCTTGCCCGCATCCTGCTTCCTGTCAGTTCTCACCTGGGACATAGAAACCAAGGTCCGGTCCGCAACGCGCGGTGACCCTGTGCCGCGGGACTGCCCTCCGGGAAGACTGTACGTCCCAGAGGCTCTTAGGGGGGAGGTGATAAGGTGGGCTCATAACAGCCGTTTTTCGTGTCATCCCGGAATTGGGAAGACAGCCACGATCATCCAGGGAAGATTTTGGTGGCCTTGGTTACTTCCCGACGTCACAGCTTATGTGGGGGCGTGCATTGTCTGCGCTATGCACAAGTCAACCAACCGCTCACCGTCCGGCAAGCTCCACCCATTACCCGTCCCCACCCGACCATGGTCACATATCTCGGTGGATTTCGTTACCGGGTTGCCGCCATCCAAGGGGCATACTGTTATTCTGTCAGTGGTGGACCGTCTGTCTAAGATGGCCCATTTCATACCGCTACCGAAACTCCCATCAGCTAAGGAAACCGCGGAGGCACTGTTGCACCATGTGTTTAGATTACACGGTTTCCCGCAGGACATCGTGTCCGATCGTGGGCCACAGTTCATGTCACACTTCTGGGGAGAGTTTTGTCGACTCCTGGGAGTCACCTCGAGTCTCACCTCCGGGTATCACCCTCAGGCGAATGGGCAGGCTGAGAGGGTCAATCAGGAATTGGAAAAGGGGTTACGTATCCTCGCCTCTCAGCACCCCGCTTCCTGGTCGTCACAATTAGTATGGGTAGAGCTCGCTCACAATAGTTTACCATCTGCCTCCTCTGGTTACTCCCCTATGCACGTGTCGCATGGATATCAACCTTCTTTGTTCTCTCCTACAGTCTTAACCACCCGGGTGCCTTCGGCCCTTTCCTTAATCCGTCATTGTCGTCTAATCTGGGAGTGGGCCCGTCGAACATTGCTGCGCTCTTCAGCGATCTACAAGGCTGCTGCCAACAGGAAAAGGACTCTAGAACCACATTACTCCCCGGGACAGCGGGTTTGGCTCTCCACCCGGTACCTATCCCTCCGGGGTCTGCCACGGAAACTTGCTCCTCGGTTCGTGGGGCTGTTCCCCATCATGAGGGTGATCACTTCGGTCTCTGTATGCCTTCGTCTGCCCCGGACTATGAGGATACATCCCACCTTCCACGTCAGCCAGGTCAAGCCTGCTCGGTCCTGTGTTTTGTGCCCTCCGGCCGTTCCCCCGCCTCCCGCCCGGTTTGTGGCCGGGGGCCCGGTTTTTACTGTGCGCCGCCTTGTGGGGTCCCGGCGGCGTGGGCGGGGGGTGCAGTACTTGGTGGACTGGGAGGGTTACGGACCTGAAGAACGCTCATGGATTCCTTCTCGTTTCATTTTGGATCCTGGACTGATCGCGGACTTCCATGCTCGGCATCCTGGGTTCCCTGGGCCGTCAGGTGCCGGCCGTTGTGCGGGGGGTCCTGTCATGTATCATGTTAGTGTTGGGGTTTTTGTTTGTTCCCTTTTGTGGCTGGGTGGTTTGTGTTTTTGGGTCTGTATGTCTCTTGGCTGCCTTCACTGTGCTTGGTGGGGGCGGTACTTGGTGAGTGGGTCACGCCCTGTTCTGGGCCTTTCTACACTTGTTTCCGGGAGTATTTAGACGCTACTAGTTGCACTTGGTGTTGCCTGATCGTTGTGCCCTGTGCCAGTGCTTCAAGCTCAGTACTACATTTTGTTAAGCTGTCTCTTGGTGTTTTGACTGCCTGCCTGTGTTTTTGTCTACGCCTCTGCCTGATGTTTCGGATTTGGTTGCTCTTCTTGGACTGTCTGTTTGTGTACTGAACCTTGCTAAGCACCTCAGTAAAAGCCTCTCTGAACCAGAACTGTTCCAGTGAGTCCTGCATTTGTCTCCTGCCTTCCTCATCTGACAATTGTGATAAGCTCTCAATGTTTAAGACTGGGTTTTGCGTGGGTTTTGTTTTTAAACCAAATATAGATACACCAATGTTGATTTTTTCCATCCACTGCAAATAATATAATGTTTTTCACGGCCACAGGCTTGGTGATGCCACGCATTGGACCCAAACATACTTCAGTAATGGCCACTATGTTCTATTCCTTCAGGCACTTTCCATTTACACTCTGGGCCACATCTTCCCCATGATACATAATGGGCAGTCACAGCTTAAATTTCTTAAAAATCCTATACCAGAAGATGTAGAGAAGGTATCTCAATGGAATAGGAGTTGAACAGCCAATAAGTACACCTGACTTCAATTCACAGTTATTCTACCTGTCTGTGTCCTTGGACAAGACACTTCATCTGCATTGTCCCAGTCCACCCAGCTGAAAATGGGACCAACATTGGCTGGGGAAGTAACTATTGATGGACTGGATCCAGAGAGAGTCAGAGACTCTCATCCACTTCCTGCTTCAGAATGTGGGGATAAGCACCAATAGACCTCAAGGCCCACAAAGGACTGACTTCTTCTTCTTCTGTATAATTCCGTATTGTCTATCGTGTTGGTAGCATGGTGTTTAATGCTGGCAAATAGAAACAGTATTTCTTGTCTTTCTGATGCCTGATTCTGTTTTTTTCTCTCTGTTTAAGGTGCAGCTCCATCCAAAGATGGGAGTTGTATTTGTGCTGGAGACCCTCCTGTCCTGGGCACCAACAGCATTTCCTGTATATTTGTTTTGTGAATTGTTCTGTAATTTATGTCTGTAGCATGGACCAAGCAGAGGATCACCCCTTTGAGTCTGGTCTGCTTGAGGTTTCTTCCTCAGAGGAAGTTTTTCCTTACCACTGTTACTCTGGGGGTTGGGAAGATTAGACCTTACTTGTATGAAGTGCCTTGAGGCAACTCTGTTGTGATTTGGGACTAGATAAATGAAATTAAATGAATTTAAGAAGATTCAGAGAATCTGGAGAACTTTCAAGGCCGAAAACCAACATTGAATGCTCGTGACCTTCGATCCCTCAGGCAGCACTGCATTAAAAACTGACATCATTGTGTAAAGGATCTTACCGCGTGGGCTCAGGAACACTTCAGAAAACCATAATCAGTTAACACAGTTCGTCACTACATCTACAATGCAAGTTAAACCTCTACCATGCAAAGCGAAAGCCATACATCAACAACATCCAGAAATGCCACCGCCTTCTCTGGGCCCCAGCTCATTTGAAATAGACGCAAAGTGGAAAAGTGTGCTGTGGTCTGGTGAGTCCACATTTCAAATTGTTTTTGGAAATCATGGACTACATGTCCTGTGGACAAAAGAGGAAAAAGACCATCCAGATTGTTATCAGTGCAAAGTTCAAATGCCAGCATCTGCGATGGTATGGGGGTGTGTTAGTGCCCATGGCATGGGCAACTTACACATCTGTAATGGCACCATCAATCAGGTACATCCAGGTTTGGAGTAACACATGCTGCCATCCAAGCAACGTCTTTTTCAGGAACGTCTCTGCTTATTTCAGCAAGCCAATGCCAAGTCACATTCTGCAAGTGTTACAACAGTGTGTCTTCGTAGTAAAAGAGTGCGGGTACTAGACTGGCCTGCCTGCAGTCCAGACCTGTCACCCATTGAAAATGTGTGGCGCATTATGAAGCACAAAATACGACAACGAACACCCCGGACTGTTAAACAACTGAAGTCGTACATCAAGCAAGAATGGGGAAAGAATTCCACCTACAAAGCGTCAACAATTAGTGTCCTCAGTTCCCAAACGGTTATTAAGTGTTGTTAGAAGGAAAGGTGATGTAACACAGTGGTAAACATACCACTGTCTCAGCTTTTTTGAAACGTGTTGCAGGCATCCATTTCAAAATGAGGAAATATTTTCACAAAAACTATGAAGTTTATCAGTTTGAACATTAAATATTTTGTCTTTGTGGTGTATTCAATTGAATTTAGGTTGACGAGGATCATTGTATTCTGTTTTTAGTGCGAAGTTTGGACGACGTGTGGATGAAAACGGCGAAACAGCATGAAACTGTTCGGAATTAGCGCACCACGAAACATCTCGCTGACGAGCAGACATGCACGATGTCTGAAAGGAAATGCTTTTGAGAAAAACTACAGATTTTGTTTATTCCTATTTATGTCCAGAGATCAAGGATCCAGTTACCAAGTTCATATTTATTTACTTTAAGATTCAATAAAATGTTCAATTTTAATTCAGTTTCATCGGCTTATAAAGTGTCAAATCACAACAAAATCTAAATATACTAAAACAAATACATCACAATTGTACACATATCACAATTGTGATATGTGTACAATTGTGATGTATTATTATTAAGAATATATGCAGTCATATTTTTATTGATTTTATCAATTGAAAAAAAAAATCATATATAGATTCAGGTATAATTGAAAGATTTTGGCAATAAATTTGATCCTGTTTACAGTCAATTTTTGTTATAGTGTTGTTGTTTTTAGGACAGAAGTGTTCACTATGGTCCATGAAGTATAATATATTAAAAGAAGTGTGACAGTGTATGTTGCACACGAATAAAAGAATGAAGATTATTGAATAACAAGACGCATCCGATTTTTATTTTATCATTGGGCAAAAATGCATCTGTCAGATTTTCACTCTGGATCCAGTCCTGAAGACCATACTCACATGTTTGGATTTCATTTGATAAAATGATGCTAAACTTTGACAAGTAAACTGGTGTTTACAAAAACAATGTCAGTTACAGAAGTACATGAATAATTGCTCGAGTTACGCTCTCCTGAAGTACAACCTCTTCCAAAATTAGATTAATACAATTTGACGTTGCAATCAGTTGTCAGTAAAAGTTGGCTCATTGAAATCCATTGTCTTCAAGTAACTGTTAAGTTATAGGTAGCATTCCAGCTGCCTAGTTACTCTCTTGCTATCTTGGCTTTTAGCATGTAGCTTGCTAAAAACAAGCTTGATTTTGAGCAAGTAATGTCATTTGTAGAGCAGTTCCCAGACAAAAGGGAAACAGCATGTTGGGTGCCAGCAGGGGACGTCTGAGCAGGTTGTCCTTCCAGTAAAACAACCTGCTAAAAAGGACTAAAGCTTGGAAGATGCCACTCCTCGTGATGGAGGACAGCAAAGCCTGCCTGCTGTGCCTCAGATCTGCACAAATATGAAGACACATCGTCAAGGTCACCAGGGTTTCCTTGTTGAAATCTCAAGGATTTAACCCAACAAAAGTCTAATTCCACCCGAAGGCTGAAGCAGCAGAGTGTAATGGAGGCCATGAAGCATTGCAGCCACCTGAGCTGAAGACACTAATCTTCACATTCACCACAAACATGCTTACAAAACTACAATGACAAAGAAAGAGTGGTTTGCATGCAGAAACTGCAAGAAAAGGTTTACTGAATGTGTTTTCTTGTGTGTAGACTACGCAACAGAAAGATGCTGAGAGTTCATGATCTTCATGTCAGCAACACCTCAGTGCCATCATCAAATGGCATGAAGGAAGTCCATTTTATGGCTGTGGAAATAGAAATCTGTGTGAAAATGTGACACAGTCACAACCACCCAAAATCATAGGTTACACAGAGGGATCAAACACACTTTTTTTGATGAATTTACAATTACAGCCATATACAATTTATTTCATATATATATATATATATATATATATACGAGGTCTATTAGAAAAGTATCCGACCTTATTATTTTTTCAAAAACCATATGGATTTGAATCACGTGTGATTACATCAGGCATGCTTGAACCCTCGTGGGCATGCGAGAGTTTTTTCACGCCTGTCGGTTACGTCATTCGCCTGTGGGCAGTCTTTGAGTGAGGAGTCGTCCACCCGCTCGTCGATTTTTTTCATTGTTTAGGAATGACTCAGAGACTTGCTTTGTTTGATAAAAAATTTTTCAAAACTGTAAGGCACAACTGAGTGGACACCATTCAATAAATTCAGCTGGTTTTCTGTAAAAATTTTAACGGCTGATGAGAGATTTTGGTCTGGTAGTGTCGCTTTAAGGACGGTCCACGGCACCTGATGGCGATCTGCGCTTCGAGGCGGCAGCGTCTCGCCGTTTCAAGTTGAAAACTTCCACATTTCAGGCTCTGTTGACGCAGTAAGTCGTCAGAGAACAGAGAACTTTCAGAAGAAGTCGGCATGAGGAGTTTATTCGGACATTCCATTGTTAACGGTCATTTTGTAATGAAAGAACGTGCGGGCAGAGTCGCATGTCGGGCTGGACCTGACCGCGGGGGGTCGCGGCAGGAAAAACACCTCCGTTGGAAATCTTAACGGGCAAGTTGGAACATGCCCAAGCTGTTAAACAATTTCTCAGTTACTCACTTGTTGAAAGCCATTAAAAGCCGCCTGAATTCTACAAATGGTTTTCAACACGGAGGTGTTTTTCCTGTCGCGGCGCGCACAGATTTGCCGAGTCGTCACGGAAACGACTCGGCGAATTTGCGCACACGTCTTTCATTAAAAAAAATGTCCTTAAACAGTGGAATGTCCGCATAAATTCCTCATGCCGGCCTCTTCTGAATCTTCTCTGTTCTCTCACGATGTCCTGGGTGAATTAAGCCTTAAATTAGGATGTTTTCAGCTCGAAACAGGCCGACGACAGCGCCTGGAAGCGCTGCAGGACGTCCCGCTCCGTGGGAAGTCCTTACACCGACAGAAACACCCCATAATCTCTCATCAGCCGTTAATTTTTTCACAAAAAAACCAGCTTAATTTCTCGAATAGTGTCCACTCGGATATTCCTCACAGGTCCAGAAAAAATTTTGATAAAGCAACGCGCGCCGTCTCGAGCAGCGTGTGAAACAAAGGAATTCAGCCGAGAGGGCGGGACCACATCTCACTCAAGGCCTGCCCACAGGGAAATGACGTCACCGACACGCGTGAAAAAACTCACGCATGCGCACGAGGGTTCAAGCATGATTGGTGTAATCGCATGTCATTCAAATCCATATAGTTAAAAAAAAATAATAAAAGGGTCGGTTTATTATCTAAGAGACCTCGTATATATATATATATATATATACACGAGGTCTGTTAGAAAAGTAATGGACCTTTTTATTTTATGCAAAAAATATATGGATTTGATTCATATGTTTTTACGTCAGCCAAGCTTGAACCTTCGTGCGCATGCGTGAGTTTTTTCACGCCTGTCGGTTGCGTCATTCGCCTGTGGGCAGGCTTTGAGTGCGCACTGGTCCAGCCCCCTCGTCGGATTTTTATTGTCAGGGAAATGGCGGAATGATTTGGGCTTTGCTCCATCAGAATTTTTTCAGAAACTGTTAGAGACAGGCAGCTGGAAACCATTTGGAAAATTCATTTGGCTTTCGGTGAAAATTTTTTGGGTTTCACAGAGATTAAGGAGTGTTACTACCGCTTTAAGGACGCCCCACAATGGCGCACGGCGCACCGCATTCCGAGCCGCGATCGACAGACAGAAACGACCATTTCATTTCTAAACGGATAGCTGTATGGCTCCCGGACCATCATGTGCAATTTCTCTGGTTATCACAAGAGCTGGACATCAGCCATTTTCCATCAGATTTCACTTTTAACAAGAGATTTTGTCATGGAAAGCTGCGCGGAGGCTTCGCGCATCACGACGGATTTGCGCGTCACGACAGATTCGCTGATGACAAAGAACACCTCCGTTTTGGAGTGTCAGAGGACAAGTTGGGACATGCCCAGCTCTCCACAATTTCTCTTATACTCACTCGACTGGTAAGCCACTGAAAGCCGAGATAGGCATGTGGGTCGTCCTTAAAGTGGTAGTAACACTCCTTAATCTGTTGTGTGGGCCGCCGAAGAGGAGGTACTGCTGGCTCACCACCACCGGATGGCGCCCTGCTTGGAGTGCGGGCTTCAAGCACAAGAGGGCGCCAGAACCACTGGGAGTGACAGCCGTCAATCATCCTCAACACCAGCTGTCACTCATCATCTCATCATCACCATCACCATAAAAGCCGGGCGGCGACTCCACCTCCTCGCCGAGAAATCTCTTACGATACAAGGTAATCTCTCTGCTGACTTATACGTCGAATAATAATCTGATCTGTTTTGCAGCTGTTTTTTCCTGGTGGTATTCCTTGACTGGATTTTCGGAGCTGCACGTGTGTATGATTGGAGGTGGAGGCTCTCCCTCCACAAGAATCAGTAATCAAGGTTGCTGGGTGTGAGGATTCACACTCACTACCTTCTGTTTTTTCTGCCAGCAGTACCAGGGCCGACAACGGAGGACAGAGACCACCTGGGGACTCGGGGCTTGGCGGCTTCGGTGTTCTTCAGGCCGTTGGTGGTAGAAGCGGTGTGGGTCCCGGCTCTTCGTTCATCTGAGGTCTCCTATCTTCGAGCCTGCCCGCAATCCTCTTGTGTGTGATTGGCAGTACCTTTGTTTATTTTACGTTGTGTTCTTGTGCAACATTAAATTGTTACTCCTTCCCTTATCCATTGTCCGTTCATTAGCGCCCCCTGTTGTGGGTCCGTGTTACGACACCTTCCCAACATAATCTCTGTGAAGACCAAAAAATTTTCACCGAAAGCCAAATGAATTTTCCGAATGGTTTCCAGCTGCCTGTCTCTAACAGTTTCTGAAAAAATTCTGATGGAGCAAAGCCCAAATCATTCCGCCATTTCCCTGACAATAAAAATCCGACGAGGTGGGTGGACCAGTGCTCACTCAAAGCCTGCCCACAGGCGAATGACGCAACCGACAGGCGTGAAAAAACTCACGCATGCACACGAAAGTTCAAGCTTGGCTGACGTAAAAACATATGAATCAAATCCATATATTTTTTGCAAAAAATGAAAAAGGTCCTTAGTTTTCTAACAGACCTCGTATGTGTATATATATATATATATATATATATAGAGAGAGAGAGAGAGAGAGAGAGAGAGAGAGAGAGAGAGAGAGAGAGAGAGAGAGAGAGAGAGAGAGAGAGAGAGAGAGAAACTGCTGTTTAAATTCCACAGGATACTAATGCTAGCTCAGCCCTCAGACTTTTACATAGCAACATTGGCCTGTTTTATTTATATAGCACCAAATCACAACACAGCTGCCTCAAGGCATTACACACAAGTAAGGTCCAACCTTACTAACCCCCAGAGCAAGCACACAGGTGACAGTGGTAAGGAAAAACTCCCTCTGATGATTTGAGGACGAAACATCAAGCAGACCAGACTCGGATCTCACTGGAACAGGAAGCCAGTGAAGAGATGCCAAAATGGGTGCAATGTGGTCAAACTTTCTGCTTTGTGACACATGAGCCTAGGCTATGTTTTAGCTGGTCAAAGATGTCTCACTGGACTACGAACCATTATTTCAGTCTTATCAGAGTTTAAAAGTAGGAAATTGTTAGACATCAAGCTTTCCACTGATGCAAGGCAATCTGCTAAGGATTTTATGTGGATGAGAATACCAGCAGTTATCGGCATGTATAACTGAGTGTCTTCAGCATAGCAATGAAAGGTAATCCCAAAGCGCCAATATGTGCCCAAGGGGTGCCATATATAGGGAGAAAAGCAGGGGGCCTAAGATGGACCCCTGTGGAACCCCAAATTTCATGTCAGTAAGGTTAGAGGTAGTGTTATTGTACAAAACACAGTGACAATGACTGGTCAGGTATGATGTCAACCATACAAGGACCTTCCCAGTAATCCTAAAATGATTCTCAAGCCTATCGAGTAGAATATGATGATCCCTGGTATCAAAAGCAGCACTTAGATCTAACAACACCAGAACCGTAGTGTTGTCCAAATCCATTGCAAGCAGAAGATCATTCATCAGTTTAGTGAGAGCTGTCTCTGTGGAATGATATTTTCTGAAAGCAGACTGCAGTGGCTCAAAAGATTATTCACAGTAAGGTGGTCCACAAGCTGCTGTGAAACCACCTTTTCCATAATTTTAGAGCAAAATGATAGATTTGATATTGGCCTATCGTTTTTCAATATACTAGGGTCAAGATTAGATTTCTTAAGTAATGTTTAATCACTGCAGATTTGGAACATTTAAGAACACATCCAGAGAATAATTTCCAGCACAGTCGGCCCAAGAATGGGCCCCAGGTCCTTAAGCTGTTGTGTGGGCCGCTGAAGAGGAGGTACTGCTGGCCCACCACCAGAGGGCGCCCTGCCTGAAGTGCGGGCTTCAGGCACAGAGGGCGCAGCCGCCTCACGGGAGCAGCCGGGAGTGACAGCTGTCTCTCATCACCACCTGACAGCTGTCACTCATCACCACCTCATCATCATCATCTCCATAAAAGCCGGGCAGCAACTCCACCTCCCTGCCGAGATATCTTCAAGCCAAGAAGGTAAACTCTCAGCCGTTTGACTGTGCCGTACGCACGTGATCTCTTTTTCTGAGTGTTTGCAGGAGTTTCTGTAGCTGCTGTCAGCTGGGTGCTGAGTTTTGTGGTCCGTGTAGGAGTGACGTTCTTCACCCCTCACACCAAAACGAATAAGTAGCTCTCAGCTCTCAGGCTCTGCACAACTGTGTACTGTGTTTGAGGTGGAGGTGTTTTTTCCCACCTGGAGAAAAACTGCTGGTTTGCTGACTGTTTGCTGGGTGTGTGCTCACACCCACCCTTGATTGTTTCTGCTTCCTGCCAGCAGTACCAGATCCGACAGCTGGAGACGGTGACCACCTGGGGACTCGGGACTTGGCGGCTCCAGTATTCTCCGGGTTCGGTGGCGGTGGAAATCGTGTGGGTTCCGGCTCCTCTCTGGACAGACGTCTTCTATCCTCGAGCCTGCCCACACGTCACCTTTGTAGATTGACTATATACAAAATTCTGTAATTGTCTGTATTTTGTTGTGCACATTCACAACAGTAAAGTGTTCTATTTTCGGCTCATTCATTGTCCATTCATTTACGCCCCCTGCTGTGGGTCTGTGTCATTACACTTTCCCAACATAAGCAGTTTTGTTAGTATAGGATCAAATAAGCAGGTTGTGCTTTTTGTAGACGTTATGAGTTTCGTCAGCGTGCCTAGTGAGATACTATCAAATTCTGTAAATCTAGGCAATACCTCAGTGATGGCACCCACCTCAGTAGCAGGGTGTAGTGGCTGGGCTAAGGCATGCTGGGATATGTATAACCGAATGTTGTCTATTTTCTTCTCGAAGTAATCCAGGAAATCTTGTGCTGTAAAAGGAGAGCAAAGTACAGGTGGGTGTCCATGTACGTATAAGTGTTGCCACTGTGTCGAACAGGATCTTTGAGTCATGCTTTGTAGCCAGTAGTGCATGCTTATAGTAGTTAAATATAAGATAGCATCACGCCATGCGAGGTGGAATACTTCTAATTTTGAACTACACCATTTCCTTTCTACACCTCCAGCTTTATGCTTGAGGTCACGCAAGTAATCATTGAACCAAGGTGACTGTGTTTTGGGGGTGTGTACTTTTAATGTAGGTGGCACAATCATGTCGAGTGTAGTTTTGAGCGCTGAGTTTAAACTATCCACAAGACTGTCTACTGATTAGGCTTTTTCCAAATGTGAAGCTAAGATATCAGGCAGGCTAACTTCGAGTTCAGTCATAGTTTGTCATGGTTTGAGTTTTGCTTGGTGTTCTGGGTTGTTGGTTCTCTTGTGCTGTTAGTTATTTTTTGTGTTTCATTGGGTATGCTTGGCTTCTTCTCTTGCTGGGTGTTTCTCTCTCTTTCTCTGGCCACGCCCTGTTCTGGTGCTTTCCAGGCACACCTGTCCCTGATTTGCTGATTACCACCTGCAGTTATTTTAGCTCACTGGGTGTGTTTGTCTCTCGCCAGTTTGTCGTGCCTTGTGCCTTCAATCCAGCTCTGTTCTTGCGTTCCTTAGTTCTGCCTGCCTCTTTGTGTGTACCCGACCTCCTGCCTGTTGCTTTGACCACGCCTGATTGCCTGATGTTTCTTGTACTTCTGCTTTTCCTGGACTGCCTTCTCGTGTACCGACCTCCGCTGTCTTCTATAGTAAAAACATCTAAAACCAGAGCTGTTCGCTTGAGTTGTGCATTTGTGTCCTACAGTTCCAGACCATTCAGCCTGACATAGTTGAGGAGTTGATGCATCACCGCAGTGATGAATAAGGTTGCTGTTCCACTAAACACAGCAGCGAAACTGTAAACGTTATGAGTGATGAGAGACCACCGATGCAAGAGGCATGTCAATATTCGTGACAGCAATACCACGTGCGAGAACCAGATCCAGGGTATTTCCACTAATGTGCGTCGAATTCCGAATGCATTGCCGAAATCCTAATGCATCCACAATTTCCATAAATGATTTGCAGAGGGGATCAGAAGGCTTATTTACATGAATGTTGAAGTCACCAACAATCAGAATCTTATCTGCACTAGTTGACAAGTTAGAGATGAACTCACGAAATTCATCTAAGAATTCAGAGTATGGGCCAGGGGGCCTATATACAGTAACAAAGTAATGCGGCTGATTTTTATTCTTGTGACCTTGGCAATACATAGCATTGTGGGCAGAGCGGAGAATCAGATGTTCAAATGAATTATATGCTAATAGACTAAACCTTGATTTATTAATAAGAACAACACCCCTGCCTTGCTTCGCATCACGAGGGACGTGACTAAATGTTTACGCTGGTGGGCAGGCCTCATTTAAGAGGAGGACAGCTATAGGTTTAAGCCAGGTTTCACATAACCCATTCATGTCTAAGTGATGATCCATAATTAGATCATTAATCAGCAATGATTTTGAGCACAGTGATCTTATATTCATGAGACCCAGACTAAGGACCTCAGTGGAGTTGACAGTTGGACTGTTTGGATTTAGGGGTGGTTCCAGAGTAACATATATAAGATGCCTGAAAGTAGGTTTAGGTTTGAGACATTCCACATGGGTTTTAGGTAGCAGTCACAAAATATTTGTAAGTTTTAGCCTACACACCTTGACAAAGTAGCTGTGGTCTCTCACCTGCACAACCACCTCAACATGTTTGAGCTGTGGGTCATACGAGTAAATAAACCGCAACACATGTCCACTTTCCACTACATTGTCATTGTTCTGTCCTGGTGGTGTAACATTGGACCAGCCCTTTACTCTTGCAAGGATATTAGCGGGGCCTTGGGAGTATGACCAACCAGTCTACATGTATTTTGTGGACTTGAAGAAGGTCTATGACTGGGTCCCTTGGGGTATCCTGTGGGGGGTGCTGCAGGAATATGGTGTATCAGATTTGTTGAAACATACAATCCAATCTTTAAATGACCTAAGTAGGAGCTGTGTCTGCATTCTCAGCATTACATCAGGCCTGTTTCTGGTGGATGTTGCATTCCGCCAGGGCTGCCCCTTGTCACCAGTCCTGCTCGTGATATTCACAGACAGGATTTCAAGGTGTAGTCAGGGACCAGGGGTGTGTCCAGTGTGGTGACCTCAGAGTTGTATCTCTGCTTTTTGCAGATGATGTGGTTCTGTAGGCTTCATCAAGCAGTGAGCTGTGCACTGAGCAGGTTTGAGGCAGAGTGTGAAGTGACTGGGATGAGAATCAGCACCTTCAAATCAATCTGAGACCATGGTCCTCTGTCAGAAAGTGGTGGAGTATCCCCTCTGGATCAGGGGAGAGTTACTGCCCCAAGTGGAGGAGTCTCATAGTCTTGTGCATGAGTGGAGGTAAATTGGAGCATGAGATTGATAGATAGATTGGGGTGGTGTCTGAAATCTTGCGGACATTTTACCAGATCTTTGTAGTGAAGAAGAAGCTGAGTCAGAAGGTGAGGCTCTCAATTTACCAGTCAATTTATGCTTCTATCCTCACCTATGCTCATGAACTTTGGGTAATGACTGAATAAGATCGTGGATATAAGTGGCAGAAATGAGATTACTCCATCAGGAATCTGGGTTTACACTCTTGGACAGAGTGAAAGACTTGATTATCTGGGAGGGAATCTGAGTAGAGACGATGCTTCTTCACATTAAAAGGAGCCAGATGAGGTAGTTTGGGAATTTGGTGAGGATGCCCCATTAATCGTCTTCCTAGGAAAGTCTTCCAGGCACCTCCAACCAGGAGGAGGCCCTGTGGAAGACCTAGGACATGGTGAGAGATTATATTTCCCAACTGGCTTGGAAACATCTTGGGATCTCCCGGGAAGAGTTACAGGACTTGGTTGAGGATAGGGAAGTGTGGTATGAGCTGCCTACTTTGCTGCCACCCTGTCCTGGACCCGGATAAGCGGTTGAAAATGAATGAATGAATGAGAAGTTTTTAGCCTGACCCAGAAAAAGTAGGGCATGGTACTCCATCTTTTGCATTCTGAGTCATTAAATGAAAGTTCACCTTTTCAGATCTCGTCCATGACATAAAAGAAGTATTTTTTCTCCTCGGTTATTCACACGGTGTTCAACCAAATCAAATGGACAAAACATTTAAGTGAATGGCGGTTTTATAAAACTAAAGAAAGTCACTGTGGCTAATCCAGATCAAACTACATTTTTTACTTTTTTTTCAAATAGCATTTTTACATAATAATAATAATAATAATAATAATTATTATTATTATTATTATTATTATTATTATTATTAAAATTGTCAAACAGTAAATAAATCTACTGACCAATTCTCCATTTTAGAGGTGGGTGGATCAATCCTAATATCGATACCAACACTGGTATTGATATTGAACGATCCTCTTGTAAAAAGATCGATACTCAAGCTTTTTATCTCTCCCGCACACACTGACTGACAAAGTCTACTCTCTGTCTGTAAGAGCAGCGCTGCACTGTGTCACACAACATGGAGCAGCGCACCCTTGTATTGTGGTTTGTCAGCCCTCTACCTCAGGAGATTTTGTTTTAAGTTGTGTTGAGTGATCTTTTTTTAAACAAAAATGTTGATTGTGATAATAAAGTATTTTGTTGTCACGTACAATGTTTGGCGAAATTCTATCCTAGGTCTTTTGGATCCTTTGGATCTATGAAGCTTAAATATGAAAGATATCGGTATCCATATCTGCGATACTGGGGCTGTATTTACTTGGTATCGGATCAATACCAAAATTCCCGGTATCGCCCACCTCTACTCCATTTGTGATGTTAGATTTTTGTTGCTGATGATTACTACAACACAACAGCTGAGGGCACCAAGCTTACTGAATACATAACCTCTTTAGGTTATAAAACTTTAAGTGCACACTTTCACTTTGAGATCAAACCTTTTTTTTATTGACTTCTGCCCATCCATCTTTTGTGTACACATCAGATAATGTGTGTCATCCTTCAGAGATCAGACGGCTCAGACAGACAGTGCTGGACTGAGGTCAAAGAAAGAAAGGAGGAAAGCTGCACAGAAAATAAGAAGAAGGTGAAACACGTTCGGTCAGTCATTTGAATTGGTCAGATGACCAGAATATGACTATAGGCCGTGTGCATACGTGCAAATCATATTTATGCTTTGCAAGGCATTTTTGAAATCAGTCTGTTAGGTGGAAGTTGTCTTCTGGGCACTTTGTTTTATATTACAGATAATAAAATGATAAAAGGTTAAAGGTGCAGAGAGCAAAGTAAAATAAAGAATAAAAGCAGGCTTAGACGTAGCTTTTGATAAGAGGTTTGACCTTGGTATCAACTGAAAGTGGTGATTCAAAGGTGAGCTGAGTTATGTTTTTTTAATCAGATTTTTAGATTTGGCATTGTATTAAGTGGCTTTTGGTTAAAACTGTGGTGTGGGATGGAGGTTTTGTTCTGTGTGGTTTGTTCTTTGTTTTGTTCAAAGGCACATAACAGGGACAGATATATTCAATTCATGATTTATACTGAAGTCTTTCAAAATGAAATTAAACAAAGGAAGAAAAACAGAGTGCTTATATAAGTGAAATGAGTCACAAATGGTCAAACCCATGAGGTGCAGTTTTATTCCAGTGATATAGTGAATTAATTTGCAAAGTACAACTCTGCATCTAAATTCATATAATAAAAGGCAAGAGGCCTTTGTTTGTTTGAGGCCTGTGTTTGTGTATCTGGAGCATCAATTCAAATCCAGAAAGAGCTTTTTTTTTTTTTTCATTTTCATCCTTTGGCATATTTATGTATTTTTCATGACGATTCAAGTCGTGAAAACAGCAAGGTGAACGGACCAATACACATTTCCACAATAAGAGCCTGTATTTCAAAATAAAAGCCTGTGACATGGCTGCAGACCTGACAGAATTCATCAGTCTGTCCATCCTCTAACATCCCAGACAGCAGATTCACATCCAGACATTTTCTGTGTGCATGTGACCCCAAACCCAGAATTAACATGTTCACACTCAGGACGAAACAGCAGAATTATGTCAGCAGTGTCTCACTCATTTGTCTCTTCTAGACTGGACTACTACAACTGGACTAATGGTTTATCACAGTCCAGCATTAGGGGTCTCCAACTGGTTCAAAATGTTGCTGCCACACTTTTGACAGAAAGCAGAAAGTTCAACCACATTACACCCAGTTCTCTTCACTGATTTCCTGTCTCTGTAAGACCGGATTTTAAGGTTCTGCTCTTAACCTATGAAATTATTCACGGACTAGCATCTACCTACTTAGCTGACCTTTTATAACTCTATGTATTGGCCCAGGCTCTGCGTTCTCAGGGCGCAGGACTACTTTGCGCCCCTAGGGTGAATAAGAAGTCTGTAGGTCACAGAGCCTTCTCTTGTCATGCATCTATTTTGTGTAATGATCTCCCTATGGAGATAAAACAGTCCGACTTAAGACGCATTTATTCTCCCTCTCGTATGGCTAGCATACAGGCATGGTATGGTACTATGCTTCCTATCCTTTTAAATTCATTTTATTGGCAAATGAACAGGTACCAGATTCAACTTCATCTAAATTCAGGGGCTTTTATTAAAGCTTCAGGCTAACGGTTGGCGATCACCTTAGTATGTTTTCTGCTTTCCTTTCGATTTTTTCCTGGTAAATTACACCTTTTGGTGTAGTTTTTCCGGCCGACTGATTCTGATCTTTCTCTCTGTCTGAGGTACTGATGATGTTGCACAATACTGACAGCTGCAAACCACAAGGCACTGGACTGACCATGACACGTCATGCCTGGAGATGATGCAGCACACTGCAGTCTGCCTATGGAATAAAGTTTGCTGTAGTGACAGGTCCACTGATGTCATGACAGATGAACATTGGCCCTGCACCCCAGGGCAGTGGATGACTCCCCTGCCTGAGGCGTAAATGCTTGTGTGGTCATTTCAACAATTGCAACTTGTATTTGATGTTGTTTTGATTGGCCACATATCAGAGGATGAAAGCCACCTGATCTACAAAACATGTTTTTGGAGATTGATGTGGAATGTATGCATCCACTGCTCTTGGTCAAATTGAAGGCAATGTTATTGAATTGATTTTCAGCAAAAAAAATTAAGATAGAAAGCTGCATTGGATATATATTTAAATAAATTGTCTCTGCAACCTGCTAATTAACAAGATAATACTGACTTTATTTTCCCGCTGCCATTCACTTTGGTTGGAAATCAAGTTCAAATGCTACAGAGCAAACCGTAGCACTCATGAAAGACTCCTTTAATGTGTTGGTGGAATTTTATTTCTGTATGTTGGACATTGAGTTTAATATTTTCTCTTAACAGCACAACACAATGACTTACGTGATGTGCTGCTTGTGAGGCTTTGCTTTAAAATTAATTCTGACAAATGTTGGCAGTTTCGCCTGCGTCATGACACCTGGGTAATGGGTGACGTAGGAAATTGCCTGTTGGGGTGAAATATGGTGGGGACCTTGTGTTCCCCTTGACTGCTAAGGTAGCCATGAAGGCTAAACAAGAACCCTGAACATGAGATGTCTAACGGGGCTTTGATGAAATATGAAGTCCTCAATGGCAGATCAGGTGGAGGAGGTGATGTCTTTTAACCCAACAGTTGTGAAGATGGATGAAGGCTACATTAGGTACTCATATCCCAATTGTGTGGGATTTCCCAGCCGTGGGATGAGGCTGTCAAAGACTGTGTGTTTGTCCTAGTGAAATAACATTCCCATGTTAAACAAACGTTGCTGCATCCACCATGCCGTCTGGGAATCGATCAAGAGACAATCTTCCTTGCCAGTGAGGGATTGCCAACACCACTGCCTTAATAACATGTACCATTGCATTATTTTGGTTATCATACCATAGCCCATGCCTTCATTTGATTAAGACAGGATACAAATATGCATGTCAATGCTCAAACAGAGAGCTACCCTCTGTCCAGGGTGGGATGAGTCCTTTAGGATGGTGTTAGCTCTCCTGAGACAGTAAGAGCCATGAAGGTCCTCCAGTGTGGGCAGAGGGCACCCAGTGATCTTCTCTGCCATGTTGGTAACTCTCTCGAGCTCTTTCCTGTTTGCCACCATGCAACTGGCAAACTACGTACAGAGGCAGTATGTGAGGATGCTCTCCATGGCAGAATGGTATAAAGAAACGAGCAAACTCTGGTTTATGTTATTTTTCCTGAGAATTCTCAGAAAGTGGAATCTTTGCTGTGCCTTCCTTACCAAGGGTGTGGTATTCCTGTCTCAGGTCAGTTATCTCATCTGTGTGGACTCCCAGGAAACAGAAGTTCCTGACCCTTTCCACAGAGGTCCCTCCAATGATAATGGACTGAATGTCTGTTTGTTTCTCCTGAAGTCTATGATTAGCTTCTTGGTTTTGGATGTGTTCAGGAGCAGGATATTTTCTCTACGTCACACCATCAGCTATTCGACCTCATCCCGGTAGGCGGACTCATCTCCTCCAGTGATACAGCCTACCACTGTGGTGTCATGCGCATACTTAATGAAGGTATTGCTGGTGTGGATGGGGGTGCAGTGAGAGGTGTAGAGGATGAAGAGCAGTGGGCTCACCATGCAGCCTTGAGGATAACTGGTGCTGAGTGTGAGAGCTGTGGATATGTGGGGGCTAATCATGACTCTCTGTGAGTGATTAATCATTAATCCAAGTCATTAATCCAAAGACATGTGGAATGAGGTAGACCGAGGTTCAGCAGCTTCCTCACGAGGCCATGGGAGAGGATGGTGTTGAATGCTGAACTATATTCCATGAAGAGAAGATGGCCGATATTACCCTGTTGCTCCAGTTGAGTCAGTGTGGTGTGGAGCACAGAGGCCACGGCATCCTCTGTTGGCCTTGTAAGCAAACTGGTATGTGTGGAGGTTATGAATGACATGATGTGATGTCTAACCAGTTTTTCAAAACACTTCATCACCACCGGTCTGAGTGCAACAAACCTGTAGTCATTGAAGCTGGTTATGGGGGACTACAGTGGAGGTCTTCAGACATGATGGGACAACAGACTGTGTCAGGGACTGGTTGAAGATTTTGGTGAGAATCCCAGCAAGCTGGTTTGCACAGTCTTTCAGCACCTGTCTGGAGACATCATCAGGGCCTGTTGCTTTGCGTGGGCTGACACCCCTCAGCGTTTGCCTCACCTCATGCTCTCCCACCGTTACGTTGCTTTTGTCCGCTGGTGGTGACATGCATGCTCCTGTTGCCACAGTCTCAAAGCGAGCAATTATACCTTGGGTATAGTTTTTCTGGTTGACTGATTCTACTCTTTTTCTCTCTGTCTGAGGTACGGATGATGTTGCATAGTGTTGATGGATTGACAGCTACAAACTGTTGTGCACATTGTGGCCCTGCCCAAGCTGCCATCCGCCCAGGTGACCGCCAACCTCCTAGTCCACTATGTGTTTTGGCTGCAGGGCATCTCTCTGGACATTGTGTAGGACCGATGGCCCCAGTTCACAACACAAGTTTGGAAGAACTTCTGCTCTTTGCTTGGGGCCTGTCTCTTTCTGTCTCTCGTCCGAATTTCATCCTCAGACCAGTGGTCAGGCGAATGGGATAATCAAGAACTCCAGTCCACCCTCCTGTGTGTTACATCCTCTCACCTGTCTTCATGCAGCACTCAGCTGCCATGGGTGGAATACGCACACAATTCTCAGGTGAGCTCAGCTACAGGACTTTCACCATTCAAATGCTTTTTGGGTTATCAACCTGCTCTGTTTCCAGCCCAAGAAGTGGATTTGACAGTGCCTTCTGCTTAGGACCACCTGCGGCAGTGTCAATAGATGTGGAGGACCGCCCATTCTGCCCTGCTCTGGACGAGGGACTGGACAGTATGCCATGCAGACTGGTACAGAACCCTGACCCCACAATACCAGCCAGGCCAGGAGGTGTAGCTTTCAGTTAAAGCCATTCCACTCAAGACTGAAGCCCAGAAATTGGCGCGATGTATCTCGGGCCCTTCGCTGTTGACCAAATCATCAACCATGGTCAGACTCCATCTGCCTCAGTTGCTATGCATCTATCCGGCATTCCATGTGTCTCAGCTGAAACCTGTCCACACCAGCACTCTGTGCCTTCTGGCCAATCCTCCTCCTCCCACTCGGCTCAGGGATGGCTATCCGGCATGGCCTGTGTGCCAGATTTTGGACGTGCAGCGCCAGGGTTGGGGTTTTCAGTATCTGGTGAACTGGGAGGGTTATGGGCCTGAGGAGTGCTTCTGGGTGTTGTGGGGCCTCATTCTGGACACCTACATTCTCTGGAACTTCTGTCAGGCCCATCTGGGCCAGCCTGAAGGTTGCCTGAGGGCTCCCATTTGGGGCGAGAGGGGTGTGTAATGTTATGCTACCTTGGTGTTTGCTCTGCTCCCCCTCCCTTGCTGTGTCTCCAGGCACTGCTTCACAGAGCTGATAGTCTCACCTGGCTGCAATCATCATCACCTGTTTATAAACCCCAGTCCTGTCTTTCCAGCCCAGTCTCACGTTTTTTTCTTCGTGCTCCTGTGACAAAATGATTCAAATTTTAAACTCACTATTCCTAACCCTACTCCTACCCCCGACCCTAACCTTAACCATAACCTAATTTTACTCTTTTCCCCCACCCTAACTATAACCATAACCACCCCACCACCCCCCGGTTCACTTTTAATTTCGTGCAGCCATCACGGAATGAATTAGAAAGAATTTGCGCTGCTGTGATGAAAATAAGGTGCTTTTCATCACAATATCAAGAACCAATAGATTGTGTATATTTTGTGCTGCTGAATCACAACTTGCCATGAGACCAGGTTGGCCTTTCCACAATTACCAGACACTCAGCTCTGCCGAAGTGATACCTGGCCTCAGTCCTACATTGTGAATGACTCTTTTGATTACTCTTGTGACTCCGGTTACTGTGTAACACGATTTTTGTTCCTTGCAAATAAGTGTCTTTTTCCTTTTCTAAATTTATTGCAAAACAATAGAAAAAGCCCAATTTTCATGCCAAAGTTTGTTTTTTTTGGACTGCACAGCAATTTTATCCCATCAAAACACCTATTTTTGACAATTTTCTGACTTTTTCACAATAAAAGTAAAATATGGAACATAACTGCAGCAAAGTTTATTTTGAAACATTTGAAAACAATTTTGCAAAGTTAAAAATGAACAGTTTTCCTTGATTTGTGAATGTGCAACGAATCACTTTCCCTTATCAGACCCCAAATGTAGTCCCCCATCATGTTTTCATTGTAAGATCCCTGATATCTGTGTTAAAAGTCCATTATGTCTTGGTGGAAGCGCTCCCCATGTTCTTCTGAGTATGCCATGTTGTTCTTGAAATTGTCAAGGTGAGCATCCAGAATGTGGACCTTCAGTGACATCCTACAGCCCATTTGGCCATAGTTTCTCACCAAAGTCTCAACCAGTTCCACATAATTGTCAGACTTGTGGTTGCCCAGAAACCCATGGACAACATCAACAAAACCTTTCCATGCCTCCTGTTCCTTTGCTGTCAGTTTCTTTGGAAATTCAGGGCACTCTATAATTTTCTTGACTTGCGGTCCAATGAAAACACCAGCTTTTACTTTTGCCTCTGACAGGTTTTGGAAAAAGTCTCGAAGATACTTGAATGCTGCAGACTCTTTGTCAAGCGCTGTGACAAACTGTTTCATGAGACCCAGTTTGATGTGCAGAGGAGGGAAAAAAACCTTGTGAGGATCCACCTGTGGCTCATGTTTAATGTTACGGCTTTCAACTGAGAATTCAGTCCTTTCAGGCCATTGCTTCCGGTGGTAATGTGCTGCCCTGTCTCTACTGTCACAAAGGCAGAGAAAACAGGGAAACTTGGTTCTTGTTAAATCTGTACAAAATGAGGAAGGTTTTCATAAATATAATTGCTTTGTCAACATTGTATTTTGTATGAAATGATGTTTGAACCCTTTTGACATGATCACAAAAAGAAAATATGATGACCACAACTCTGACAAATGGACTTAACTTTTCCAGAAATTAGTAGTGACCACTCAGTGAAAGCGAAAACTGGTTAATTTGCAATTTCATTGTCCTGACCACAAAACAAAAGTTTAGAGGTTAAGACCACTCTTTTCTCTTTTGATTGGTTGTGAAGAAATGGGAAATTATGGTTTTAACAAAGGAACAAGACAAAAGTGAAAATTTGTTACCTCTGTTTTTAGACTACTCTCTTTCTTGTGCCTCCAGCGTTCCTGCCACGTGTCAGCTCCATAGCGTCTGACTAGTCCTGGTTCTGTATTCACACACTATCTGGTCCTGGAACTTACTCCACAAACCATTCTGGTCAAGTCAGCATTTCCCCGCGCTGATGTCTCCTCCTACACATTTGTGCAGTATTCAATTTTTCTGTTCATACAATAAATTGTTATGAAGTTTGAGTCTGTCTCTCTGAATTTTGGGTCCAACATCGTTTTGGTTCAACTGTAACATTGTCAGCAAATTCAGGCAAATGACTTGAGCTTTGACTTCTTATACGCTCACATGCTTCACTTAATTACCGCATAAATGCCACATATGTCTGACTAAAACACATACATAATCCAATAAACGCTCCCTCGCAATTGGGTGGCCTATTTCACATTCAGATTTCCCAGCTCTCCCTTTGCCTATCAAATGCTGGTGCTGTTCGATCCACCTCATTGCTACTACTCAGCCCCGCCTCCACCCCAGCATGCACCTGTGGGCTACAACCAGGGAAATGTGTATTTAATCGTCGCTCATCAATATCACAAGCAAGCATCTGCAGGGAATGATGAGGTTGGAGACTCCATGCTAAACACAAATATGTTCTGCTGCTGCAATAAATTGGCTTAAACGTGAGTTATCTGACTGAAACAAACATATCTCAGTGTGCAGAGCATGCAATGAAAGCATCATCGGCCTTTTGATGTCTTTCATTAGTCAAATGTGTCAAAACCCACCATCAAGCAAAAGTGGGACTGCATGAGGCATCATTCTAACCTCACTTTTTCTATGCTGAATGACCAAATTAACCCAAAGTCAGGAAATTATTAGATGTTTCAAACATAAAAGCTGAACCCTTTCTTTCTGGGCCACTGCTAGAATCCAGCGTGTTAATTTCCTCATTCTGTTCATCTCGGCGGGATCACATCTGATGGAATAATAGTTGTTATATTCCAATGACAGCAATTCAGAAGCATAATGTGATAAATACTTATGACTGAATAACAGCAAAATAGAAAATCCTATTGAGTGCAGGTTTCATGTATATCAGGCACAGTCATGCAATCTTATTTTTTCCTCAAAGAGGCAATGAAGAGGCTTGTTGGGTAAAAGTATAAAGATGAATGACTGTCTCACCAACAGTACAAGTCTTAAATAGTATTCATATTGAAAAGCTGAGCTCTAACACCGAAGGAGCATCATGCTCTAGGTGTGCAACACACGACTAGTCTCAGACATATTTTCCATTTCATATGTCGTCAGATTAAAAAAAACAAAAAACTCCAATTTAATTGAATGTAGTTGGTGCTTATTTATTATTATTATGTGTTATTATAGGCTCATAAAATGGCATTTCAGAAGGGTAATGACAGCCAGCAGCGCTGGAACAGCCACTAATTTATCGACATAACAGCCCAAATTTATCAAGACACATTGGTCTTTGAAGGGATTGCTGGTGGGGCTGTTATGGCCGCAGGAAACTGTCAAAGAAGACGATGCTGCCTCGCTGCTGACCTCCTGACTTGGACTGTCATCTTCACTCATACTGTACAAGTTCAGCATAAAACCACTTAAACCCAGCGGAGCACTGAGGGAAGAGAATGTTCTCCTACGCTGCTCTTAAAAATGAACACATCACCGTCTGCTGATGTCTGATGTGTTTTAGTGCACAACTTCCCCCTAAAAAAATCCATGCAACTAACATGCACCAAAAAGTATTTAAAAAAGAGAGAAAGGCAGACTTTTTTCATCAAATAAGTTTGCCAAGTTTAAAGGAGTCTCCTGAGGTCACTTTCAGCATCTCTATCCATGTGAGCTTGCAAAAGTAATGTTTGTGTGTTTGTTTTACTGCTACTCCAAACCACTTTGGAGTCTTCAAATGTGCTGTGTGTGTGTAGGTTGACCCCAGTATTGTCCTGAATGGGTTTGTTTTGTCAAAGGTCAAGGTCAATGGTCATTGGTCAATCAGTTTAGATTTTTCACTTTGATTTGCATGACACATGGCATATATCTGTTCATGGTGTTTGGTATGTCAATGAAGGCTGACTTTTAAAATTGACTTTAAAATTCTTCATTTTGGCAAATTTGATTTTCAACCTGATTTGGACAAAATATGGCACACACTGAGGTGGATTCCAGAAATACCATGGCAAGATCAGCCAGAGGTCAATCATTTGAGTGAAGGTCAATGTCAGCGGAGTCAAATGTCACTTTACTGAATCCATTACTATCCAAATTTTGTTTTCCACAGGCCATCACACTGATGAACAATTAAACCTGCCATAAAACTCATTAATTCACATACCTCATGTACAACTTCAATCTGCGTGTCTGTTTCTGCTTTGCACATTTTTTGCACAGTTATTTTTATTTATTTAACCCTCTGGGGCTGACGCCGTCGTATACGATGGCTAAGACCAAGCTTTACTCAATTCTAAATAACTTTTTAATGATATGAGATAGAAACATACTTTTTATTGCAGAAAAATTAACTCCGCGGACTTTTGAGCCAGCCATTGGCCATCTTTGTACTCCTCATAGAAGCTGTGTGATGACGTGCGCAATGTGAGTGTCCAATCGGGATTGGTTCACTGTCACACGGTTTTCCAAAATCCAATCGTAGGGCAGATTTACCTCACGTGAAAAGCCAAAGATCGTTTTCAGGAGTGATGTGTTACTAGTTGGCGAGTTTGAATAGCCCCCTGGGTGCTCCAATGAGTACATACTATTCCAGTGCTCCCTGCGCCATTACGCACAGCAAAAGTGAAAGCAGGAGCAGACGGAGAGCCTCTGATGACAATCGCACATGCTCAAACAAAGAGTGTGTAACTATCAGGATTGCTCCACTAGTTTACATGTGAATGTTACTGGATAACTCTGTTGCTTTCTCTGCATAAAGCACTGTTTACCATATCAATGGACAATAAAACACATAGACCATTTTGTATATATTGTTCAAAATGTGCATTTGTGTTTATTGTTTGAACCTTTTTGTTGTACAGTTTTTCACACAAGACCTGAAATTACCTTTATAATGTTTCAACAGTTGTTTATTATAGTTTGCTGTGTGTTTTGAATAAATGTGTGTGGAAAATTATTTTTCGCTTTATTTTTTCTTTGCCTATTTTTGATTGTAAACCTTTATTACACTTATAAACACAACAAAAACATATATATTCTGAAAGCACAGGTTGTCCTGAAAAAAAAGAGACATAAAACTTGATTGTGGGATGCAGGGAGACGTGTTAACAGCAATAATAAATCATTTATGCCAGGCGAGTGAACTATCCAAAAAATGCCCTCGGACCCCGGAGAATTAAATTCTGTTGTTTTTTTTTTTTTACTTTTGAATTACTTAGTGTTTAGTGTTTATTTATACATGTACAGAGTACAGTTCAAAACTGGAGACAAATTCCTTGTATTCTTTTGAAGATACTGTGGTTAGTGCACTTGGTTTCAGTGCAAAAGGTTCCCGGTTCGAACCCCACCCTGCTGCATTTCTCCATGTAATGTGGAGGTGCATCAGGAAGGGTATCCAGTGGAGCATTTGTGCCAAATCAACATGCAGATACAAACTGGATCTGCTGTGGCAACCTTGAGTAAAAACAAGGGGAACAGTTGAAAATTTTTACTTTTTATAAGACAGAGTAAAATTCAATGAAAATATTCTGTTGATAACTGCTAATAAATGTTACTTGAGTTATTCTTTTAGAAAATCTAATATATGCAAGAAAAATGTACTTAAGAATTCTCCTTGTAAAATTTATTTGGAATTTCTGAGTGAAAACAATTTCCTAGGTTTCTTCAAGTAAATATCACTCCAATTTTTTTTCAGTGTGAGGTTAATAAATCATATATAGCTGTTTATTTTAGCTGCGTTGACAAAATTTAATAGATATTTATGGGGTATGTTCATGTCCAACTTGGATTTTCTAATTGTGTTTTTAGCTTTCTGGTTTGTAAGGAAGTTTTCAATCTGTTATTTCTCTGAGGAGCTGTTTTCATCTTGTTGGTCTTAATTTTGCATGTCCACTTTGAGCTCGTTTGCTGTCAATTTCTTCAACTCAACAAGAGAAAATGTCAACGTCAAAAATCTGACACGAGATTTGGAGCAACTGTCGTGAGTCTGAGATGGGAAAACATCAGACCAGAAATCAGCCAATCAGAGCAGGCATACTATTGTAGCCATATAATAAGTATATATTACAAAGTGTGGTTTGATTCTTAAAGATTAGCTATAATAAAACACTTTAAAAGACTTAGGAGCATCATTTTATTGATTCCTACAGCATGTTTGTTTCTTTATATATATATATATATATATATATATATATATATATATATATATATATATATATATATATATATATATATATATATATTGTTATGTGCCGACGCGGGTTGAGGAGCGGACCTGCGTCTGACTGAACCCAGCGCTGAATAACCAGAAAGCGGTTCCAAAAACAAAACATTTATTTCCCTTTCCGTGCAATAAACTGACTCTGTGAAGGATAGAAGAGGTGAGGTAAGTCAACAGCTACAACTAATATCCTTCAAAGGCACACGCTATCAGCAACACATTCAGGTCTGACTTTAAGCTTTATGTAAATGAGCAGCTTCTCACAACAGGTGGAGGATCATCAGTCTGCACGCCACAGCCGTGAGAAGCGAGCTGTACAATTCTCATCAATGTTCAAATATACTGCGTAACAAAATACCAAATTACTATTAACACTTATTCAGACAATCAATCACCTCTGATGTGTGCTGACAGCATGTGTCCCTCACCCGTCCTCCTTCACAGGCACGATGTGTCAAACCCAGGCGCGGTCCTCAGCGTCTCACAAACGAACGTCACAAGGTCGAGTTCCCGGCAATTCTGCTTGAACCACTCATGGCTTAAATGCAGAACGCCATCTAATTATTTGCTTCAGCTGAAAGTCCTTAAGTCTGCACGTGAGCATCATCCACAGGTGCTGCGAGTCATTAGGCCTGCACGTGGACATCCTCCACAAGTACAGCCAATAATGTAGATGAGGGTGAAGGATTCTTCTGCCAGCACCTTCTCCACAGACAAAAACCAGTTTGCATACCACCTGGAGAGCAAAGAAAAGAAAACAACACAAAAACATCCAGCCAAACCCCCCAACACACAACATATATATATATATATATATATATATATATATATATATATATATATATATATATATATATATATATATAATTGCATCTCCTTTAAAAATTGTATGAAGTTTGAAACCCAAAGGGAAGTCAATCTGATCCTCTGTTTTTAGATTCCTCTGTTTTTAGATTCCAGACCCACTGATGGTCATCTTCAAGGCCATGAAAGAATCTAAATCCCTGGTCGTCCTAAATCTGTCTGCGCCAACAAAGCCTCTCGAGTGCTTTGCTTCCTTATTCATCGTCATCACAACACTTGGTATTTGTAAAGCACATCAGCTCAATGCAGGAAATAGATCTCAACTTCAAATGAAAAAAAAAAAAAACAGAAAAAGTTTTTTTGTCTTTGAAAGTTTGTGATGTGTTATTTTTGGTGAAGCTCTTGTTTGCATCAAGGCTGCTAAGTTCTGAAGGAATGATCCAGGCCTCCGGAGAGTTAACGAGTCTGATTCAGCTCTCATCACTCCACCGTTTAAGCAGTTGCAAAACTCTAACTGAACACTGGCATCAAACATAAACGGGCTGCTTATTTGGACGTCCTGAGTTGCAATGAGCTTGGAACCTGCCCGAGTTGAAAATCACTCAAATTTTCAGAAATCAAGGCAAATTATATCTTTTAATATATCAAACTCCCACAAGAGCCCACTTTGATTAATAAGCCTTTAACGTAGTTGTTGTAAATTCAAAGTGAGCCCCATTTTTTTTGATTGCAGTGACTGAACACAGCTCATTCCCTGTAAATGGAATTTGTGAAGCCTTCATGTATCACTACATTTACAGAGGCAATAAAACACTTGAACCCAGCAGTCCAATAGATCCAAACTGATATTGCTGTCCTCCGGATGCCACAGCTGTGACATAAAAGACTCCAGGATCAAATTCTGTGTTGATGAAAGAAGCCCCTGTTCTGTAACTCTGAGTTTTATTATTATTCACTCTGCTACAGTCTGCAATTTATTAGACTGGCTGAAATGGTCTACTAATTAATATTACAGGGGGATTACCTCACTGTACTGGCCACATATTGTATTCGTGCTTTTCAAGTCCCTTAAATAAATCAGGAATGGGGAAAAGCAGTGGAATAGTTAGAGTTCATGCCACCACTAAGGTCCAACATTTATGAGCCAGTGATTTTGGCTCATGGATTAACTTCTTAACCAATTCAAAAATAATTCCTCGTGCACGAATCATGTGTGATGTGTGAGAAGTTTGATTTGGACACAACTTGATGGAATGATTAAGGGTCATCCAAGGACAAAGTTTTTTGGATTTTGAGGCATAGCAGTTAAACTTCAAGGTCACAAGCCAAGAACAAAATTTTGGCCCAATGGATAATCAAGTCTGGAATATGAACTGGTTCTCTGCATCAGTGTATCCACCACAAGAAGGAACTGCCTTGAGTCCTGGTTTCAACCACCCAGACAGATAATTGATCCACCTATCTGCTGCTGCTAGGTGAAAAGTGGATATGTCCTTGCCCTTCTCCAGCCACTGGGGTAGGCCCCGTTGAGGCACTTATGTGCTGGATCATGCACAGAGAAAGGCACCACATGGTCAAAATATGGTGCCTTTCTCTGTGCAGGCTAATGTTCCCTCACAATACATACTACTGTGAGCCTCCGTAACATTTGTTTACCTCAGTCTTTCCAATACAACCCAAGGATCCACTGAAGAGACCTGATACCAACGACTTCCAGTCATTACCTTAGGTCAATGAATAGCATCCAAGTCTTACAGCCAACCTGCTTTGGAACCAATCATGGATGGATGGATGGGTGACTAGCCTATTGCTTGGCAACAGTAACCATAGCAACATGCACAATCCCCCAATACCCTTCCTTTCTATCCACAATATCCAAAAACTGAGCAAACATCTCTCAAAGTTAAATGGATAAATGTAGTGATCAGTCAAGCTCAAATTTTAGTGCGATAGAAAAACATAACTTTTATCTCATTTGTCTTTGATGCTATTGATGGCTTTAATCAAAAAAGAATTCAAATTGATTGTTGGCCAACTGTTCACAAATAAGAATTGCGGGATGGGGACATGTCTAAATATATTTATGGGCTTAAGCGTACATCCAAGCAGAGTAGGATGGAGCAATTTCCAGATACTTGTGGATCTGAGTGTATAACACTGAATAGGCAACTTTACGGACTCTGTGCTTCTGTCCGGAGCATCAAGTGAAAACTGACATCTCACACCGGGGTTGCTGCGGAACCCTGTTTGTATGGATTAAACGTAGTGGAAGGATTGTGTTAGTCAAGATGAAGTGGTTCAGTTTTGGACAAAACATCAAATCTTAAGCTCACACAAAATTGTATATTATGAAATCACTGAGTCAGAGAGGATAAATTTGCATGACTCTGTGTTGCAGTCTCTGAGTGCTTCATAGATATCTAAATAATTTTCTCCCATATTGATGCACTGATCTTGATGAAGTCTGTCATACGTGCTAACAAAGTTCATTCATGTGACGATAGGTCAGAGGTATGTTCTCTTAGTGGTGCCTCTCCTGGTTCATTTGGTCTCCACATATGTATGTGAGGATGTTTCAGGTTGCTGGTTTCCACAAAGGTAACTGTTATTACGTGATTTTTTTGTGCAGTTTACAGAAACTTTACTTTCCCTCCTTTATTCTCTCATTGTTGCCTCTCATCTTCTTGCGTTCTTCCCCCTCATAATAGAGCAGCCATAGCTCCTGCTAACAATCCTCCACTCAACGTGAAGCTGCTCCCTCTGAGCACTACTTCCATTTCCTTTTTTCATCACTCTTCAACTGCACAGGACCTCTGCTCGTAGGCTTACCGTGATTCTGCAGAACAGCGAACCACTATGGAGACTTCCACATGCTGCTGTGAAATGATTAGCTACTCTGACACTCTTTTGTCTTTATGGCAGCTACTATACTTTTAGAAATATTTTTTTTGTGTTTCTTAACCTAATCATGTTGTCCCAGTGTTTGGACTCTTTTCTCTCTTTGAAATGTAATCCTTTCTTCTGGGATTAGAACATCTCAGTGGCATTGATGCGCTGCCTCCATGCTGTATTTTTAATTAATGAATTGTTTGACGTGCCCAACTGCTAAATGTTTTCCTTATTTCATTGATTTTTCATTACCGATCATGCACTAAGTAACAGTACCTGTGACCATGAAGATACTGACACTTCTCCCTAATTGTGATGATCTTCATCCAAGGAATTGACCTCTGGCTGACCTTGCCAGGGCAATTCTGGAATCTACGTCATTGTGTGCCATATTTGGGCCAACTTTGGTTGAAAGTTTAAATCACTGACCTCTGCCAGAATGGATTATTTATTTTTTGGGGCCAACCTTGACATAACAGGTTTGCTGGAAATCAGCAACAGTAACCTAGTAGGAGTAGACAAGCAGAAAGGCAGACATGACCTTGGGCCCAATGATTAACCTTTGGTAAGTGTGCCCAGTGATTGACTATTTGGAAAATGTGACCTCGCCTGAGTAATTCCAGAACTTACCTCCCCTATGTCTGCCAAAGCCTGGTTCAAATCAGAGTGAAAAACTTACAATTTTCACCTTTCAACCAGTGATCCTGACCCTAATTTATCTCCAGAGCCCACCAATACATGTGGACCAAGACTGGTGAACACCACTGTGAAAAATCTACATTTTGATATTTGACACCCCCCCACCCCCCCATGATCTTGACCTTTGCCAAAAAAAGTACTTTAAAAGCAGAGTTGACTATATTCCACATATCACGTTTGGTGGAAATCAGTCAAAGAATATGAGAGAAGAATAAAAACAGACAAATGTTCAAATCATAGTGTGATAATTATATTGTTCATTCACAGAAATTTTTATATAATTATTTCTAGGAGAAAAACTGTTCCAAATGCTGATTTCATTTATTGAAAACAGGACTTTGAACCAGATTTTTTTTTTTTTTTGTCCCCAACTGAGTCATTCCAAACAAACAGTAGTTTAACTTTATCAATTTTGGGTTCCACCACAAAATTGACATTCCCGAGCCGGTTAGAACAAAAATATTCTTCAAGAAATGGTTAATAATGTTCCATATCAGCTGTGAGACACTGCAAACACTGTATATGCCACACCTGTATGTGGCATTGCAGAGCTGCCAACCATCCCAAATTTGGCAAGATTTACCCCTTATCCCGCTTCCTGTATGAGTGTATGTGGGATGCCCATTAGTCCTGCAGTTGTGTGGGTCCAGGCATGCCCCCAGACTCCCCTAGTTACACTCCATGCCATTGCTGCTTGCGGCCACGCGTGGGTGTCCTGCATTGGTAACGTCAAATGTTGGCAGGTATGGTACTGTAGTACTCTCTTGAAAAACTGCAGGATGAGGTCAGTGTGTTTCCCAGGTAGGTACAGCTCTCTCCGCTGTTGAGCTCTGTGCCCTCAGTCACAATCTGAGGGGCTGGTCGTGCGAGCCCTGGTGCAGGCTGAAGCATGACTTCTGTTTTCTTCAGGTTGATTATCAGTCCGAAATCTTTACTGCAACTAGCGAGCTCTTGCAGATCTATCTCACTGACTGCAGCAAGGGCACAGTCCTCTGCAAAGAGGAAGTCTCTCACTGGAGCCTCTAGTACTGTACTTTGGTTTTTGCTTTGAGACGCCGTAGATCAAAGAACTGACCGTTGAACCTATAGTGAATGCTTATTTATCCCTGTGTCTATCGCAGAAAATACTGTGAACAGCATGATGGCAAACATGTGTCTCAAGAGAGTGGGTGCCAAGGCACATCCTTGTTTTACTCCATTTGCGATCGGGAAAAATTCAGACATCGTGTCTTTTTTCCGCTGTGCAGGCCATCATGCCATCGCCGAAAGACCTAATGATGTTGACAAACTCTGGGGGACAGCCCGGTTTAGACAGGATAGTCCACAGGCCTTGACTGACTGTGTTGAATGCCTTTGTTCAGGCCATAAACATAATGTACAGGTTCTGATTCTGTTCTCTGCACTTTTCCTGAATTTGGCAAAGTGTGAATATCATGTCGATGGTTCCCCTGTTTCTTCTGAAGCCACACGGGCGTTCAGACATCACGTCATCCAGCAGATGTGTGATTTGGCTCAGGGCCCTGTAGCACTCAGCAGTAAGATGCCCCTGTAATTGTCACATGGTGCTCTGTCTCCTTTATGCTTATAAAGATGTGTGATATTAGCATCTTTGAAGTCCTGTGGGTACCAAACCCTCCTCCCAAAAGATTTACATCAATTATGTCACTTAAACTGTGACAGCTTCCCCTCCATTTTTCAGAACCCCGGGTAGTATGCCATCTGGCCCTGGTGCTTTTCCTTCTTGGAGCTGCTTGATGGCCTTGTTGGTTTCCTGCAGACTGAGAGGTCATCCAGAAATGCCATAAGTGGATGCTGTGGCATGCCCTGAATTACCTGTTGATCAATATTGGAGGGTCTGTTGAGCAGCTGACTGAAATGTTGTCTCCAGTTATGTCACTTTTCTCTGTGAGGAGGGTACCATCTGCTGAATGGACAGGTGCCATAGCACTGAAAGAGGGACCACATGCAGCCTTCAAGCCTGCAAAGAACTTTCTTGGATTGTGTTCATCTGTATACTGTTGCAGTTCTTTTCATTTATATAGCACCAAATCACAACAGAGTTGCCTCAAGGCTCTTCACACAAGTAAGGTCTAAGGTCTAACCTTACTAAACCCCAGAGCAACAGTGGTAAAGAAAAACTCCCTCTGAGCAAGAAACCTCAAGCAGACCAGACTCAAAGGGGTGACCCTCTGCTTGGGCCATGCTACAGACATAAATTAGAGAACAATTCACAGAAAGAATTCACAAAACGAATATACAGGAAATGCTGTTGGTGCACAGGACAGGAGTGTTTCCAGCACAAATACAACTCCCATCTCTGGATGGAGCTGCACCTTAAACAGAGAGAAAAAACACAGTATTTAGGTAAAGCTGAGGCTGCGGCCCGCTCAGTTTCCTAATAAAATTAATTAAAAGAGTAAACTTGTCTCAACTTGTTGAATTTCCCTCCCTGGCAGATAAACTGCACTATCACCATAGTGGATTTTCTGCACTAATTTCCCTGCTAAGCTAATGCATTTTGTCATAAGCCTTGCAGGGTCTCTAATCACCTGCTCCGTGGCCTGCTGTAAATTCCTAATGTTGCCCTCCCTGTAGAGCTCTATCTATGTTCACAGACAGGATGGCGCGCCTTCCCCAGTAGGGTGGAGGCTGTCCACCATCAGCAAGCCACAACAGACCCAGAACAAAGGCCAGTTATCAATAAAGCTAAAGCCTTGCTGTCTACAAAATTGCGGCGGCCACCTATTTAACGATGTCAGCCTGCTAAATGCCTTATCATTACCCAGGAGGGGAGGGGACCAGAGACTATTAATCGATGCCGACACGTCTTTCTGGCAAGGTCACAAGTCCTCTCTATGTCCATTTTTGTGATCTCTGAGTGCTTCATCCTGATATCATTGGTGCCAACGTGAATAACTATATGACTATATCTCATGTCATGTTCCTTAGTCTGTCTTCCCTTCTGCAGCATCAGCACCCTAAGATGGGATGAAATGTTGGGAGCTCTGGCCCCAGGAATACATTTAATGTCAGCCGGCATCTGTAACCTGACTTTGCAGGTGATAGAATCCCCTATCACTAAAGTCCGGTGTTTCGGCCTGGAGACAGGAGTGGAAATCACTCGTGGGCTCAGAGAATTTACATCAGCCAATTCCAAGGGGGAGAACCGATTCACAGTTCGCAGTGGCGAGTGTGCTCGGGATACCACAACCGGGCACCAAGCCCTACGGGGCTTCCTCCACCTAGCCACAGTCCAAAAGCCGTCCTTCACAGCTGCCATTTCTAGGCTGATGCTAATGGCTCACTAGCTGGCCTAACACTACCTCATCTGGAGTGCCTGTAACATCTAACTCCACTGAGCTAAGAACCTGCTCTAATTTACGGACACGGCTCTCTAAGAGAGCCACCCTATCTTCCAACTTCACGCAGGATTTATGGAGGGTGAAAGTAGGTAGTGTACTTTGTGCACTAAGAAATTCAAGAGTATAGCCAAGCAAGCACGAGCTAACCAATATGGATAAGCTAACCACTCCTAAGGCTCACTCAGGATTCACACAGATGCAAATAAATGAATTAAAATTCACAGCAGTTATACTGAAAAACTAGCAACAGTATTAGACTTGTAGGAACAGTAACAGTAAAAAAAAAAAAGTAACGATTTATGGAAGTAATGATACAGAGTCATTTGGAATGTGCAGAAGATACCAGAGGCAGGATGCACAGGCTGGACCAGAATGGGAGCTGGAGACAGGTGAGCGGTACCAGCAGCCGCCCATAGACCTGACAGCGGACGGGGTGATGCTGGGAACAGAACACAATCGACTAGGTCAGAACAATGAGAAGAATAAACAGGTATCTAGTCAAATACTAACAAGGCCAGGTACCACGCGGGAAAATGGAGTTTCTGGAGAATTCTGAGAGGATGAACGAGGGCTTTTATATGGGTGTTGACGAGTACTGAAACAGGTGAAAATAACCAGCTCTGTCACGCATGCCTGAAGAAGCAAAGGGGAGGCGGAGCCAAACAAAGCACACAGCAAGGCAGCACAACAAGTGGTTTTTATCAGCAATTCCAAAAGAGGAAGGAGTGCTGACTGTGGTCTATCATGTCACGCATGTGTAGTTAGGGAGCTGTGTTAGTTCATTTTATCATCCATCATATGATTGTAAAATATTTTGTGTCTTACTGCAATAAAGTTCAGATTTTATTTTTAAGAAGCTTTTATAACCAGTCATCTAATAATTGTTTAATGCTCCATTTCAAATGAGCTCAGGCCCAGAGAAGGTGGCGGCGTTTCTGGATGTTGTTGATGTATGGCTTTCGCTTTGCATGGTAACTTGCACTATGCACTTGTAGATGTAACAGCGAACTGTGTTAACTGATAATGGTTTTCTGAAGTGTTCCTGAGCCCAGGCGGTAAGGTCCTTTACACAATGATGTCGGTTTTTAATGCAGTGCTGACTGAGGGATCGAAGGTCATGAGCATTCAATGTTGGTTTTTGGCCTTGCTGCTTACGTGTAGAAAGCTCTCCAGATTGTCTGAATCTTCTGATTATATTATGGACTGTAGATGATGGAATCCCTAAATTCCTTGCAGTTGAACGTTGAGAAACATTGGTCTTAAACTGTGGACTATTTCTTATGCAGTTGTTCACAAAGTGATAATCCTTGCCCCATCTTTGCTTGTGAACGGCTGAGCTTTTTGGGGATGCTCCTTTTATACCCAATCATGACACTCACCTGTTTCCAATTAGGTGTTCTTTGAGCATTCATAAACTTTCCCAGTCTTTTGTTGCCACTGTCCCAACTTTTTTGAGGCATGTTGCAGGCATCCATTTCAAAATGAGAAAATATTTGTGCAAAAACAACAAAGTTGATTGGTTAGAACATTAAATATCTTGTGTTTGTGGTGTATTCAATTGAATATAGGTTGAAGAGGATTTGCAAATCATTGTATTCTGTTTTTATTTATATTTCACATAACATCCCAACTTCATTGGAATTGGGGTTGTACATATATATGAGAGAGAGAACTGAATTAATGTAATGCTTTATTTTTCAATGTAATCCCATGTAAGATCACTCTTTTCAGTGTCTCTGCATTGCCTTTATAATGTCCTTATAGGGTGGCATGGTATGGTGGACCGTGGATTAGTAGTTAGCATTGATACGTTAGAAATATTACAAGGACTGCTTTCTTCCACCTGCGAAATATAGCAAAGATTCGTCCCATCCTGTTTATGGCTGATGCTGAGACCCTGATCCATGTGTTTATCTCTTCTAGATTGGACTACTGCAATGTTCTATTTTCTGGTTTACCGCAGTCCAACATTAGGGGTCTCCAATTGGTTCAAAATGCTGCAGCCAGACTTTTGACACAAAGCAGAAAGTTCAACCACATTACACCCATTTTGGCATCTCTTCACTGGCTTCCTGTCCCTGTGAGATCAGATTTTAAGGTTCTGCTATTACCTATGAAATTATTCACAGACTAGCACCTCCCTACCTAGCTGACCTTTTTAAACTCTATGTATTGGCCCAGGCTCTGCGTTCTCAGGGTGCAGGACTACTTTGTGTCCCTAGGGTGAATAAGAAGTCTGCGGGTCACAGAGCTTTCCTCTTATTGTGCCCCTGTTCTGTGGAATGATCTCCCTGCGTCAACAAACAGTCAGATTCTGTGGAGACTTTCAAATCCAGACTTAAGACACACTTATTTTCCCTTTCTATGGCTGGCATACTGGCATAGTATAGTTCTATGTTTTTTTACTCATTTAATTCATTTTATTAGGAACCAGAGCATGCCGCGACCTCAACTTTACCTAATTCTGAGGTCTTTAGTGAAGTTTAGTGCCGGTGATCACCGTAGTATTCTTGTTTTTCTTGTTGTTTAAAGCTGGGAAAATTATACTGTATTTCTTGTCTTCTGATGCCTGCTTCTGTTTTTTCTCTCTCTTTAAGGTGCAGCTCCATCCAGAGATGGGTGTGGTATTTGTGCTGGAGACCCTCCTGTCCTGTGCACCAACAGCATTTCTTTAGTATTCGTTTGTGAATTGTTCTGTATTTGTGTCTGTAACATGGCCCAAACAGAGGGTCACCCGTTTAAGTCTGGTCTGCTTGAGGTTTCTTCCTCAGAGTTGTTTCCTTACCACTGTTGCTCGTGGCGTTAGTAGGTTAGACCTTCTTGTGTGAAGCACCTTGAGGCAACTCTTTGTGATTTGGCAATATATAAATGATAATAAATTGAAATTGAAATACGTCACAGCAAGAAGGTTATGAGATTGCTTCTCGCCCTTTCTGTGTGGAGTTTGTTGTTGTCTATGTGGGTTTACTCCTACAATCAGCACATGCTTATTTAGGGTCTGCTCCTTTCTTTGCCCCTGACCAAGGCAGCAACTGGAAGGACTTCTTCCTTTTCATCTTTTTCCTTTTCTTTTTGTTTCTTGTTATTGTTATTATTGTCTTGGCACTAATGGAAGCCATCCAGTGCAGATATGACATCATTTGGTATTATGAGTTCCAGCAAGATGCATTTTCATATTTGAATCTGATGCAAGTCTGAAGAAGTGAAATCAGGGGACTAAGGTGAGTGTGGAACAAACTTGAAACTGACAGCCATTCCGATGACCTATGTGTGGACCGGTGCGCTGTACTGGTGAAACGAACACAGAACACAGCTAGCCAGGGCCCCTGTAGTCGGTGCGGACCAAGGTAGCTTAGGCCGCCGTTAGTTACCCCCTGGCAGATCCCGAGCAGCCGGGAAAGCAGGCCGACTGGGTGACTGTGAGGAGGAAGCGTAGTTCTAAACAGAAGCCCCGTGTACACCGCCAACCCGTTCACATTTCTAACCGTTTTTCCCCCCTCGACGACACACCTGCCGAGGATCAAACTCTGGTTATTGGCAACTCTGTTTTGAGAAATGTGAAGTTAGCAACACCAGCAACCATAGTCATTGTCTTCCGGGGGCCAGAGCAGGCGACATTGAAGGAAATTTGAAACTGCTGGCTAAGGCTAAGCGTAAATTTGGTAACATTGTAATTCACGTCGGCAGTAATGACACCCGTTACGCCAATCGGAGGTCACTAAAATTAACATTAAATCAGTGTGTAACTTTGCAAAAACAATGTCGGACTCTGTAGTTTTCTCTGGGCCCCTCCCCAATCAGAACCGGGAGTGACATGTTTAGCCGCATGTTTCTCCTTGAATTGCTGGCTGTCTGAAAAAATGATTCTAGATTTCTAGAAATCTGGCCATTTTCTTAAATCCTCCAAACCGTGACTATCCAGGGTTGGGACCAGGAAGCAGAGTTGTAGTCTTACACACCTCTCTGCAGCTTCTCTCCCCCTGCCATCCCCTCATTACCCCATCCCCGTAGAGACGGTGCCTGCTCCTAGACCACCAATAACCAGCAAAAATCTATTTAAGCATAAAAATTCAAAAAGAAAAAAATAATATAGCACCTTCAACTGCACCACAGACTAAAACAGTTAAATGTGGTCTATTAAACATTAGGTCTCTCTCTCTAGTCCCTGTTGGTAAATGATATACTAATTGATCAACATATTGATTTATTCTGCCTACAGAAACCTGGTTACAGCAGGATGAATATGTTAGTTTAAATGAGTCAACACCCCCGAGTCACACTAACTGTCAGAATGCTCGTAGCACGGGCGAGGCGGAGGATTAGCAGCAATCTTCCATTCCAGCTTATTAATTAATCAAAAACCCAGACAGAGCTTTAATTCATTGAAAGCTTGACTCTTAGTCTTGTCCATCCAAATTGGAAGTCCCCAAAACCAGTTTATTTGTTATTATCTATCGTCCACCTGGTCGTTACTGTGAGTTTCTCTGTGAATTTTCAGACCTTTTGTCTGACTTAGTGCTTAGCTCAGATAAGATAATTATAGTGGGCGATTTTAACATCCACACAGATGCTGAGATGACAGCCTCAACACTGCATTTAATCTATTATTAGACTCTATTGGCTTTGCTCAAAAAGTAAATGAGTCCCACCCACCACTTTAATCATATCTTAGATCTTGTTCTGACTTATGGTATGGAAATAGAAGACTTAACAGTATTCCCTGAAAACTCCCTTCTGTCTGATCATTTCTTAATAACATTTACATTTACTCTGATGGACTACCCAGCAGTGGGGAATAAGTTTCATTACACTAGAAGTCTTTCAGAAAAGCGCTGTAACTAGGTTTAAGGATATGATTCCTTCTTATGTTCTCTAATGCCATATACCAACACAGTGCAGAGTAGCTATCTAAACTCTGTAAGTGAGATAGAGTATCTCGTCAATAGTTTTACATCCTCATTGAAGACAACTTTGGATGCTGTAGCTCCTCTGAAAAAGAGAGCTTTAAATCAGAAGTGCCTGACTCCGTGGTATAACTCACAAACTCGTAGCTTAAAGCAGATAACCCGTAGTTGGAGGAAATGGCATCTCACTAATTTAGAAGATCTTCACTTAGCCTGGAAAAAGAGTCTGTTGCTCTATAAAAAAGCCCTCCGTAAAGCTAGGACATCTTTCTACTCATCACTAATTGAAGAAAATAAGACAACCCCAGGTTTCTTTTCAGCACTGTAGCCAGCTGACAAAGAGTCAGAGCTCTATTGAGCTGAGTATTCCATTAACTTTAACTAGTAATTGACTTCATGACTTTCTTTGCTAACAAAATTTTAACTATTAGAGAAAAATTACTCATAACCATCCCAAAGACGTATCGTTATCTTTGGCTGCTTTCAGTGATGCCGGTATTTGGTTAGACTCTTTCTCTCCGATTGTTCTGTCTGAGTTATTTTCATTAGTTACTTCATCCAAACCATCAACATGTTTATTAGACCCCATTCCTACCAGGCTGCTCAAGGAAGCCCTACCATTATTTAATGCTTCGATCTTAAATATGATCAATCTATCTTTGTTAGTTGGCTATGTACCACAGGCTTTTAAGGTGGCAGTAATTAAACCATTACTTAAAAAGCCATCACTTGACCCAGCTATCTTAGCAAATATAGGCCAATCTCCAACCTTCCTTTTCTCTCAAACATTCTTGAAAGGGTAGTTGTAAAACAGCTAACTGATCATCTGCAGAGGAATGGTCTATTTGAAGAGTTTCAGTCAGGTTTTAGAATTCATCATAGTACAGAAACAGCATTAGTGAAGGTTACAAATGATCTTCTTATGGCCTCGGACAGTGGACTCATCTCTGTGCTTGTTCTGTTAGACCTCAGTGCTGCTTTTGATACTGTTGACCATAACATTTTATTACAGAGATTAGAGCATGCCATAGGTATTAAAGGCACTGCGCTGCGGTGGTTTGAATCATATTTGTCTAATAGATTACAATTTGTTCATGTAAATGGGGAATCTTCTTCACAGACTAAGTTAATTATGGAGGTTCCACAAGGTTCTGTGCTAGGACCAATTTTATTCACTTTATACATGCTTCCCTTAGGTAGTATTATTAGACGGTACTGCTTAAATTTTCATTGTTACGCAGATGATACCCGCTTTATCTATCCATGAAGCCAGAGGACACACACCATTAGCTAAACTGCAGGATTGTCTTACAGACATAAGACATGGATGACCTCTAATTTCCTGCTTTTAAAACTCAGATAAAACTGAAGTTATGTACTTGCCCCACAAATCTTAGAAACATGGTGTCTAACCAGATCCTTACTCTGGATGGCATTACCCTGACCTCTAGTAATACTGTGAGAAATCTTGGAGTCATTTTTGATCAGGATATGTCATTCAAAGCGCATATTAAACAAATAAGTAGGACTGCTTTTTTGCATTTACGCAATATCTCTAAAATCAGAAAGGTCTTGTCTCAGAGTGATGCTGAAAAACTAATTCATGCATTTATTTCCTCTAGGCTGGACTATTGTAATTCATTATTATCAGGTTGTCCTAAAAGTTCCCTTAAAAGCCTTCAGTTAATTCAAAATGCTGCAGCTAGAGTACTGACGGGGACTAGGAGAGCATATCTCACCCATATTGGCCTCTCTTCATTGGCTTCCAGTTAATTCAAGAATAGAATTTAAAATTCTTCTTCTTACTTATAAGGTTTTGAATAATCAGGTCCCATCTTATCTTAGGGACCTCGTAGTACCATATCACCCCAATAGAGCGCTTCGCTCTCAGACTGCAGGCTTACTTGTAGTTCCTAGGGTTTGTAAGAGTAGAATGGGAGGCAGAGCCTTCAGCTTTCAGGCTCCTTTCCTGTGGAACCAGCTCCCAATTCAGATCAGGGAGACAGACACCCTCTCTACTCTTAAGATTAGGCTTAAAACTTTCCTTTTTGCTAAAGCTTATAGTTAGGGCTGGATCAGGTGACCCTGAACCATCCCTTAGTTATGCTGCTATAGACGTAGACTGCTGGGGGGTTCCCATGATGCACTGTTTCTTCTTCTCTTTTTGCTCTGTATGCACCACTCTGCATTTAATCATTAGTGATCGATCTCTGCTCCCCTCCACAGCATGTCTTTTTCCTGGTTCTCTCCCTCAGCCCCAACCAGTCCCAGCAGAAGACTGCCCCTCCCTGAGCCTGGTTCTGCTGGAGGTTTCTTCCTGTTAAAAGGGAGTTTTTCCTTCCCACTGTAGCCAAGTGCTTGCTCACAGGGGGTCGTTTTGACCGTGGGGTTTTACATAATTATTGTATGGCCTTGCCTTACAATATAAAGCGCCTTGGGCAACTGTTTGTTGTGATTTGGCACTATATAAAAAAATTGATTGATTGATTGATCGTTGGAGCATTCCACACTGCGTCTGCTTTCTTTTCTCACGCAGTTGTCACAAAAGGGAAGCATAATAGGCCCCACTGATGATTTGTCCTTTCTGGAGATAGTCCACCATTATCCCAGAAAACAGAGACTATGACTTTTCCAACAAATTACAGATTTGTCTTTTTAGCAGGGGAGAACCCACGTTTTCCATTGCTTCCGCTGTTGTTTGGACATTCCGAAATGATTGACCCATGTCCTCGTCCATGGTCATGAATCATTGCATGCATTTATCTGGATCAGCCTCAAAACGCCAAAGATTCTCCCTGGATATTTGAACCTCATGCATTTCTAATCAGCCATGAGAAACCTTGTGACTCATCGTGCTGTTCTTCCATCAGAGCTGAATGATCTTTCACCTAGCAAATGCCTCCACTGGCTATGTGATGTTCACTTACTCTTCTGTCAGCAAGGACCATATCATGGATCTTCTGGATCATATTGATTGAGGTGGCAGTTGTGGGTCTTCCTGATCTTGCTTCATCTTTAACACTTGTTTGGTCCCTCTTGAATTCAGCTGACCAGCGTTTAACTGTAACATAAGACAGGACATCCTCTCCTAATATCACTACCATGTTCTCCTACAGAGACAACCCTTTGTCGTGAGATACTGAATCATAGTACGCCCAACAGCTTTGTCCATTTTGCCAGTCTGAGACATCCCTACTCACTTCACTACAATATTGTCTGAAAGATTGCACCCATTGAGTAGGGCTGGGAATCGATCCGAATTTCCAGGATCGATTCGATTCCAATTCATAAGGTCACAAAGGTCACGATTCGATCCACAATTTGATCTGATTGATTTGATATCGATCTGTTTACATATTGCTGGATTGTCACTTTAAAATAAAAACTGTCTCATAGACAAAACAGCCCCATGTGTGTTTGTGATTTATTTGTGTATGTTGTAAGAGGGACACACAGAGAGAAGAGTCAAGAATTTAAAGTATTATTTTGGAATGAAAAAAATCCAAGTTTTATTTGAAAATTTAAAATCAAAACCATGACATTTGGTGGCCCTCTTTTACTTGAATAACATACCCATGGCAGGGTTTGTGACCACAAAGACAAAAAGTAGTTCAGCAGCCACAGCAATTGTGTAAGAAATGATGCTTGACTGATAAGTCTCAGAGTGTAACCTTGACAGTTGGTGGCTATCTCTTGGTTGAATAACATACCCATGGCAGGATTAAAACAATGATCAGAACTAAACAACAATGACCACAAAGAAATTTTAAATAAATTTAAAAAAAAAACAGTAGCTCAGCAACTGTAGCTCAGTAGGTCAATTATTTAAGAAATGATGCTTGACTGTCTCCAAATCTAACCATGAAAGTTGGTGGCCCTCTTTTGGTTGAATAACATACCCATGGCAGGAGTAAAACAATAATGACCAGAACTAGCCAACCATGACCACCAAAAAAAAAAAAAAAAACAGTAGCTCAGCAACAACACCAAAGTGTAAGAAATTATGATTGACTGATAAGAGTCCTAGTCTTCAGGAATTGTGTAATTCTTCTGGAGAAAAAGGAGCTGGTCTACGTGCTGCGGAGTGAGGCAGCTCCTTTGAGCACTAACGATGTCTCCAGCGGTTGAGAAGACTTGCTCAGATGGGACACTGGTCCTGGGTATGCAAAGGTACTGCTTTGCTAGGCCTACCAGAAGAGGAAAATCCCCTGCATGCACCTGCCACCATGTCAGTGGATTTTGAGAAAGAGGAATAGATGGTCATTTCCTGTAGGTGGCAACCTCTTCCTCAGCCCTTTCCGTGGGAGTTTTCCTTTGTAGTGGAGTTTCTGGTGTGTAGGCTGACCCCAGTAAAGCCATCAGAGCAGATGAGTATTTTTGCCTCTTTGGTTGAGTTGGTGCAGGCACAGCCACATCAGTTGAACCATGGGAGTCGTGTTCTTGCTCTGGTGTAGTTTCCTGATGCAAAAAATATTACAAAATAATACACAAATTAACCTGAATTCAGTCTTTTGCTGCCCATTTAAAAAAAACTAGTCTAAATATTCAAATGTGCACACTATATAATCTGCAAACTTACATCAGTTGATGGGTTCAGATGAGCAGCTTCAGAGGTCAATTTCAAGAAGACAGCATCACGTGCCTCACCAGACAGGAATGGTAGAGTCTTGAAACGTGGATCCAATGATGATGCTACACACAAGGTCTCCGTCAGGGCTTCATGTCTATATAGAGGAACAAATATCACAGATAGATAGATAGATTAAACATGCATCCATTGTATATAGCAGGGTAGGCCTACAGTAAATGCATACAGATGGAACAGTCATGCAAACACTAGTATGAATTGTACAGTCTAAAATCACTGCTCTATTCTAAGTAAGAAAATGTGAATAAAATCAGAGACAAGTATATTTAAAAACTATAGACTAATGCATTTCAGTGCTACTACTACACAGCCATGTTAAATGAACATACCTTGAGCTCAAGTTGTTATGAACTGCTGTTTTGAGCTCCTTAATCACAGAAGAGTCTTCGGTAGTACATGTCATCTGACTCAGAAGCTGAAACTGCAGTGGTGCAACCATGGACATAGTTGGAGATACCTCCTCGAAGATGGTGAGCGTGGCCATCTTCATTGGCCCTAGGCATTCCACCACGTCCTCTGCGGTGGTGATGTCTGTCTCCGTTAAAGTGCAGATATTGCTTTCCCTCCTGTGGACGTCGAGTGACAGCAGCGCTGCAGAGATGGCTGGCTGCTGCTCGAGGAAACGTCCCAGCATATCCAGGGAGCTGTTCCACCTGGTCGTGACGTCCACTATGAGTTTGTGTTGTGGCAATTGAAGGAGCTGCTGCTTCTCTTTTAGTGTGTGGCTTCGGTGAAAAAACGTCACAATTCGCCTTACCCGCCCCAGCAAGCGTGCAACAGCAGGAGTTTTTAGTCCTGCTTGCAATGCCAAGTTGATGAGATGCACAAAACAGCCCATGTGAAAATGGCCCATTAATTGCACCGCTCTCATGATGTTGGCTGCATTATCCGTAACAATTGCGGGGTTTTTGTCAGTGATTCCCCACTCCTGTATGGCTTCGATGAGCGGATCAGCAAGATTACTTGCAGTGTGGCTCGTTTCAACTGCTCTGGTCTGTAGAACACTAGAAGCTAGCCTCCATTCCTCGTCAATGTGATGGCACGTAATAGTCAGATAAGACACAGTATTTCTGGAGGTCCAGCAGTCGCAGGTCAACGCCACCCTCTCGGCAGATTTCAGCGAATGTGCAAGGGTATCTTTTGATTTCGCATACATTTGTGGAATTACCGTTTCCCTCAGATGTTTGCGACTGGGCAGGACATAGCGTGGTTCTAGTCTCTTGATCAGTAGTTTGAATCCAGCATTTTCTACCACACTGTAGGGTCGTAGGTCTTTACTAATAAATATTCCGAGACCCTCGGTTATGCTCAAGGCACGCTTATAATTCGAGGGAAATTGAACACCAAATGCCTTTTCCAGTGCTGTTTGGTTAGCGACAGGTTTAGCTGTGTCGGCGTGGTGCCTGGATAAGTGATTGCGGAGATTGGTGGTATTGCCACTATATTTTACCTCTATTTGGCACAGTTCACACACTGCTTTTGTTCTGTCTAGTTCGTCTTTGTCCTCGTAACGTTTGAATCTGAAGTACTGCCAAACATCAGCTTTCATTCCAGGCGGTGATTTTAGCTCTGCAGCTTCGGCCATCTCGCTTTCTTAAGTTTCGGTTTTGTTTAGCCGGCACCCGCTTTTTATAGTGCTCCTTGCGTGTCAAACAAAATAGTCCCTATAGCCACCTGGAAAAGATCGATCCACATATTTTTGGATCAATATCGTATTTTTTGAACGTGAATCGATATCGGATCATGGCTCAATCTTTTGAACACAGCCTTACCATTGAGTCAAAATTTCACACAATCTCAAGAGAAATGTTGGTTTCTCAAAATGGAAAAGATGGAGAATCACCTCCTACTTTTTCTGTGTCAGGCTCAAAAGTTTTCAGTCACCCCTCATATACTCCTGAATATACGATCCCTCACAGCCTATAAAATAGATTTTTGATAAATCTCTCGTAAATTAAAGTTTATCTCAGTTTTCAGGGCACATACTGTTCATTTCCATGATTTAAAAACAGAAAAGATTCATCTGACAGATACTAAGTTTGTGAACATGTGGTTTAAACGCTGAAGTGTTTTGTCCATGAAGGTAATGCTGGAGTGCTGAGTTGAATCTCTTGTTCAGCATACTTGACACAGAAAGGGCATTTTTCTTCTCATTTCAGTTGGACTTCCTGGCTTTTCCGGAAAGGCAGTATTTTGACTACCTCCACACCTGGAGTAGTATTTTGTTGCGATGACGGTGCAATAACAATGTGCATCTGTCACCGTGAGCTCCAGAGGTGGCATAAGTCTTGGCATGTTTGCACCACAATAAATGGCTTCAGATGAGGCCAGCCTCCTCCCAGTTGAACCACATATCCTCAGGAATTGGGTCTTGGCCAAGAACTCATCTTGTGTTAAGTCAAAATCACTGCAGCTCCAGGGCTAACACAAGGGATAAACGACGTTTCCGGCTGCCTGGGAGGTAAAGCAGGGTCGTGACACTGTCTGAAGAGGCCCTGTGGCCATGTCAACAAATCTACTGCAGGCACTGCTGCTGTCGACTGAACACAGCAGGCTATCAGGTGCTTCCCTCTGTCCGTCTGCTCATTAAGCAGCCTCCAGGGACAAGCTGCTGGGCAGCTCTTCATTGGCCCACAATGAGGGTGTTGATCCTGCAGGCTCACTGCCAAGCCCAGAGAACTTTCTGTACTTTGACCACCACAAGCATATCTGCAATAACATTATCAATGCAGCAGGGAAAATGAGGCCATGCAAAGATTTTCGGGGTTATTCAGGCTTAGTGGAGTAGTTAGCATCTGCTTCTTGCTGTCTGATCTGTCTGAAGGCAGCATCATATCAGAGTAATGAGGGCAGATATAGTGCAGCTTTAATTTCTTCAGTGTTTATCTGAGGACAGTTCCATATCTGCAGCATATAATTCCATATCGTACATTTAGGAGAATTATTCATGTACAGTGTGCCAACATAAGTGGAATATAATGAGAGTACTTGAAATAAATCCACCAGGATGATAACGTGACACTGAAAGCATTGAATGAAATTTTTAGTGATTTAGTTTGCAAAGTGACCGGAACAATGGTGAAGAAAGAAGAGGTGCTCTTTGTCACAAAAACATAAAATAAAAATGTGCAAAAAAGCAAAGCAACAATAGGCTTTCATTGTAAAATGCTGCCATACATAAAAAAAATGAGCACTTTGGAGCTGTGACTGGTGAAGTTGTTGTGGCAATACGTGGTGAGCAAGACTATCTCCTGGATGAGATGGTTGAATTCTACATCCAGGGACAATCCACGCATGCCTGTGCATGAGATTTTTTAACATAGAAATGTCATTGCGCGCTGACAAACACACAGTCCTGGACAGATCCTTAGCCTGGTCGGGGTCTGAGGACCTGCTGCAGCCTTCATCCGCCTTCACAGCCGTTGGGTTACAAGCCGTCACCTCCTCTGCCTGATCTGCCTTTGAGGACTTCTTGTTCCACTGGAGCCCTGTTAGCTGTATCATGTTCAAAGTTCCTGTTGAGCCTTTATGGTTACAACAGCAGCCACGTGGCACATGAGATTCATATTTCACCATATTTCACCCCAACAGGCAGTTCCTGACTTGATCCATTACCCAGGTGTCATGACATGGACAAGGGGTTGGATTTTAGCAGGTTAAGCACCAGACTCTCCAATCACAGCCATAAAACTTGTATGTCATGGGTGTTTTGGTGGTTTCCCTCACATGTTTTCTTTGTGAACACTCAGTTGTGACAGCAGTTACCTTTAACCACTTCGTCCACAATTTCTCAGATAGTCACACTGAAAAGCCACCGAAAGCCGTCTGAATCTTCCGAATGGTGGAAGAGCTGGGCATGTTACAACTTGTCCTGTGAAACTTCAACACGGAGGTGCTTCTGCTGCGCCATCAGCTTTGTGCCGATGAATTTCGCTGCAACTCTTTGCATGGCAAAATCTTCTGTCACAGTGGAATGTGCCGAAAAAGTGCTGATGTCCACCTCTTCCACAATTCTCGGATAGTCACACGACAGTCCCACATCACCACAGCGTTCACTTTGGAATGATCCGGTTGTTTCAGCATGTTGATGGCCACCCAGAGCGTGGCACGCTCTCCACCGTTGTGCAGACGTCTTTAAACTGGTTGTACCACTCATTAATCTGTATGATGCCCATAGGATCGTCACCGAAAGCTGTCTGAATAATCCGAATGGTTTCCACCTGGCTGTCGCCCAGTTTCTGGCAAAATTTGATGCATTCGCGCTGCTCCAGTCGTTCCGCCATTTCCTTGCAAAGAAAAAATGACGAGAGACTCCACCCATCCTCACACAAAGGCTGCTTACAAGCAAATGACGCAACCTACAATCATGAAAAAACTCATGCATGCGCACGAAGGTTCAAGGTTGGCTCATGCAAGCACACGTGATTCAAATCCATCATGTTTTTGAAAAAAAAATAAAAAGGTCGGACACTTTTCTAACAGACCTCGTATAGCGCCAAATCACAACAGAGTTGCCTAAAGGCGTTTCACACAAGTAAGGTCTAACCTTACTAACACCTAGAGCAGCAGTGGTAAGGAAAAACTCCCTTTGAGGAAGAAACCTCAAGCAGACCAGACTCAAAGGGGTGGCCCTCTGCTTGGACCATGCTCCACACACAAATTACAGAACAATTCACAAACAAATATACAGGAAATGCTGTTGGTGCACAGGACAGGAGGGTCTCCAGCACAAATACCACACCTATCTCTGGATTGAGCTACACCTTAAACAGAGAGAGGAAAAACAAATCAGGCATCAGAAAGACAAGAAATACAGTATAATTGGAGAGCCCTAATGCTGGACTGCGGTAAACCAGAAATAGAACATTGCAGTAGTCTAATCTAGAAGAGATAAATGCATGGATGAGGGTCTCAGCATCAACCATAGACAGGATGGGACAAATCTTTGCTATATTCGCAGGTGGAAGAAACCAGTTCTCGTAATATTTCTAATGTGGAGGTCAAAGGACAATGTAGGATCAAAAATTACCCCAAGATTCCTCACTTTGTCAGTGTGATGTATGACACATGAACCTAGGCTGAGGATTAACAGGTCAAATTGATGCAAATGTCTCACTGGACCAAGAACCATCATTTCAGTCTTATCAGAGTTTAAAGCAGGAAGTTCTAGACATCCAACTTCTCACTGATTGCAGGCAATCTTCTAAGGATTTTTAGTGGATGAGATTACCAGCAGTTATCGGCATGTATAACTGGTATCATCAGCATAGCAGTGAAAGGTAATCCCAAAGCGCCACAATATGTGACCAAGGGGTGCTAGTATATATAAGGGAGAAATGCAGGGGGCCTAAGACGGACCCATGTGGAACCCCAAATTTCATGTCACAAAGGTTAGAGGTAGTGTTACTGTACAAAATACAGCGAGAACGACTTGCCAAGTATGACGTAAACCATACAAGGGCACTCCCAGTAATCCCAAAATGATTTTCCAGCCTGTCAAGTAGAATATGATGATCCACGGTTTCAAATGCAGCACTGAGATCTATCAGCACAAGAACCATAGTGGTGTCCAAATCCATTGCAAGCAGAAGATCATTCATCACTTTAGTGATAGCCATCTCTGTGGAATGATATTTTCTAAAAGCAGACTGCAGTTGCTCAAAGAGATTCTCAGTAAAATAGTCCATGAGTTGCCATGACACCACTTTTTTCCAGAATTTTAAAACAAAATGATAGATTTGATATCGGCTGGTAGTTTTTCAATACACTAGGGTCAAGATTAGATTTCTTAAGTAATGGTTTAACCACTGCAGATTTGAAACATTTAGAAACAGATCCAGAAGTTAAAGAAAGATTAATAATTTCCAGCACAGTCGGCCCAAGAGTGGGCCACGGGTCCTTAAACAGTTTTGTTGGTATAGGATCAAATATGTTGTGTCGGACGCAGCCCGGAGAACCGACCAGCGTTTGAAGGACCCAGTATAAAATAAGCAGAGCACGGTACAAAGGATAACAAAATTTAATGACATAACAGTGCTGTGATGAAAGTACAAACAAGTAAGTGCGCGGTCTGCGAGGTGGATTACGGTGTGCTCCCAGCTGCACAAATGGTCCGGAGCCAGAAACAGTTCGGACCCAAGGACCCCGCCGACACCCCCCAGGTGGCCACGACAAACCGAGTCTGTGAAAGAAGAAATCATCATGTGAGTCCACACTCCACACACAGAGAGACCACTCAAAGGTGTAATAAACAGCAAACACTTCCTGGCTTAATCACTAATCAGCTTCCCACCCTGCAGGCCTGGAACACCCAGTTCACATTACTCAACTGCAGTGGAAGCTGATTAAACAACTAACATAACAGCTCAATATAATAAGGTGTGAGGGACACCACATTTACTGACTGTACAAATGTTAGTCACAAAACCTAACGTACCTCAGGAAGTGTGCTGACGAGCGTGAGACCTCACCCGCTCCTCTTTCACAGACCATGGCATCAAACCTGGACGTTCTCTGCATCCATAATGATGAGATGGCTCTCAAGACGATGATCTCACCCGTCTGGTCACAAGGTCTAGTCTCTGGCAAATACACACTGTGTACTCCAGACTTAAATGCCACCATGCTCCAATCCATGTAGATGCACCACAGCTGTGAGTCCTGACGAGCTGCACTTGATCAGCCTCAGGTGATCAGGGTGAGGTCCTGAAAACTCAGCCACACAGCCACTCAGTCCTAAACGCGTACCACCTGGAAGGAAAAACAAAAGACAGCACAGAAGACAGAAACAAAAGGCAGCCAGGCCCCCCCAGCCATACAACAAAATAAACAGGTTGTGCTTTTTGTTGACATTATGAGTTTCGTCAGCATGCCTCGAGAGATACTCTCAAATTCTGTAAATCTAGGTAATACCTCAGTAATGGTGCCCACCTCAACAGCAGGGTGTAGTGGCTGGGTTAAAGCATGCTGGGATATGTTTAACCTAATGTCTTCTATTTCCTTCTCAAAGTAATCCAGGAAATCTTGTGCTGTAAGAGAGTAAACAACAGGTGGTTGTCCATGAATAAGTGTTGCCACAGTGTCGAACAAGAACTTTCAGTTATGCTTGTTTTTGTTGATCAAATTAGAGTAATAGGTCCACTTTGTAGCCAGTAATGCATGCTTATAGTCTAAGATAGCATCACGGCATGCAAGGTAGAATACTTCTCATTTTGAACTACGCAATTTCCATTCTAGAACTCTAGCCTTATGCTTGAGGTCACACAGGCAATCACTGAACCAAGGTGACTGTGTTATCCTCTGTTATACCAGTAGTTTGTTTTGTCATCATCATTTATTGTATTCACTTTTATGTGTCAGTCAGTATCAGTTCCGTCCTAGTTTGGTTTAATATTAGGTTTCTTGTTTTTCCCCTTCTTAGACTCGTCACAGTATTTCCTAGTTTTGCCCCTTTTGTTTTGCTCACACATTATGGTTTGTCTAGAACATGTCACGTTATTCAGTTAGTTTTTCTGTCACTTACTTCAATTGCTTTGCACCGTTTTGTTTTTCACTCCTGCACTCTCTTGCCTTTTTCCCCTCTTCTTTGATTCACAAAACCACACCTCTTTCCAGAACCTTCCGTGCACCTGCTTCACAACACCTTAATTAGTCTGCTCCTTATTTAAGCCTTCACAGTTCCACAGCTCACTCCCCGATTGTTGACGTTGTTCACTCTCTCGTCTTGTCTTGTCCAGTTAGCTCTCAAGTGTTTTTTTGGACATTGCTTGTGTACTCCGGCCTCTGCCTTGCCGTTACTCTGAAGTCAGTCTGTTTTTGACTCTGCCTTTGCTTTGCTTCTTATACTCCTCGATGCTGTTTGTACGAACTCTGCTCATTTTTGGACCACGACCCAGCCTGTACCATCACTGATACCTCCACCTGTACACCTGACTTCCTGTGTACCAAATCCACTGCCTGGTTATCAGATAAAACTTCTTATTCTACACAACCAGCCATGTCTGTGAGTTTGCATTGGTCTCCTACTGCTTCCAGTGTCAGCCCACCATGAGTCCTGACACTGTGTGTGTCTCTGTCATTCACAGTAGAGGTGGGCGATACGGGGAATTTTGGTATTGCTCCGATACCAAGTAAATACAGGCCCAGTATTGCCGATATCAATATCGGTACTTTTTCATATTTAAGCTTCATAGATCCAAAGGATTCAAAAGACCTAGGATAGAATTTCGCCAAACATCGTACGTGACAACAAAATACTTTATTATCACAATCAACATTTTTGTTTAAAAAATTTCACTCAACACCACTTAAAACAAAATCTCCTGAGGTAGAGGGCTGACAAACCACACAGCGCAGTACTGCTCTTACAGACAGAGAGTAGACGTTGATAAATCTGCGTGCGCAGCAGTCAGTGCGTGCAGGAGAAAAAAAAAGCTTGAGTATCGATCTTTTTACATGAGGATCGTTCAATATAATATCGATATTATCGATATTAGGATCGATCCGCCTACCTCTAGTTCACAGTACACAAAAGAAGCTGGATTCTTAAAAAAAACAGCTGGTCCTGACTGCTTGGATCCAGTTAAACAAACAAACAAACAAACTGCCATCTAATTTTATTGCTGAGCCTTTAACTTGCATTTTTAATTTGAGTCTCAGCACAAACACATTTTGAAATCTGCATTTGTTCTCCCACTGTTAAGAGGAGGTGAACCCTCAATTGTGAACAACTACAGGCCAATTTCAAAATTATGTATTCTGTTGAAAGTGTTTGAAAAGCTTGTCTGTGATCAATTGAAGGAATACTTGGAGTTAAACAACATTCTAAACTCTTCACTCGGGCTTCAGGAAGCATCACAGCATTGCTCCTGCAGCCTTAATAGTTTTGAATGATGTGTTTGAAGCATTAGACTCAAGGATGTTTTGTGTTGCTTTGTTTCTTGACCTATCAAAGACTTTTGACACTGTGGATCAGAGTCTCTTGCTTGAAATTCTTTTGAGAAAAGGTATTTCCAAACAAGCTGTTGCTTGGTTTGAAAATTACTTGGTGGGTAGGACTCAGTGTGTTTAGATGGCTGGAGTTAGTTCTAGTGGGGCAGATATGTAAAAAAGATGTTCACTTCTGGCAGAAAGTGTGAAATTTTTATGTATTTTCACATGCTGAATTCAAAAATTGCTGGATCTGAGAGCCATTGGGTTGGCTGCCATCTTGAATTCCAATATGGCTGTTATGTTGAAACATTGATAGTCACTACCTTGGGACACAGGTTACTGAATTTTGGTACACAAGGGTGTTTTGATATGCTGCTTTAATAATTCAGTTATTAAAGGGGAACAGAAACGCTTTTTGAGAACACAGGTGCATTTTGAATGCACAGAGATACCGTGACGAGATCCTGAGGCCCATTGTTGTGCCATACATCCAAGAACATTACCTCATGTTGTAGCAGGATAATGCATGGCCCCATGTTGCAAGGATCTGTACACAATTCTTGGAAGCTGAAAATGTCCCAGTTCTTGCATGGCCAGCATACTCACTGGACATGTCAGCCATTGAGCATGTTTGGGATGCTCTGCACCGGCGTATACGACAGCGTGTACCAGTTCCTGCCAATATCCAGCAACTTCGCACAGCCATTGAAGAGGAGTGGACCAACATTCCACAGGCCACAATTGACAACCTGATCAACTCTATGCGAAGGAGATGTGTTGCACTGCATAAAGCAAATGGTGGTCACACCAGATACTGACTGGTATCCCCCCCCAATAAAACAAAACTGCACCTTTCAGAGTGGCCTTTTATTGTGGACAGTCTAAGGCACACCTGTGCACTAATCATGGTGTCTAATCAGCATCTTGATATGACACACCTGTGAGGTGGGATGGATTATCTCAGCAAAGGAGAAGTGCTCACTATCACAGATTTAGACTGGTTTGTGAACAATATTTGAGGGAAATGGTGATATTGTGTATGTGGAAAAAGTTTTAGATCTTTGAGTTCATCTCATACAAATGGGAGCAAAACCAAAAGTGTTGCGTTTATATTTTTGTTGAGTGTATATATATATATATATATATATATATATATATATATATATATATATATATATATATATATATATATATATACCTCCTGTGGGTTCACCACCTGCAGAGGGGGCCATGGGGGTCGGGTGCAGAGTGGCGGTCGAGGGTGGGTGGCCCGGCGGCCCGGTCCATGCTCACAGCCCCTGGCTGTTGGGACGTGGAATGTCACCTTGCTGGGGGGCAAGGAGCCTGAGCTTGTGCGGGAGGTTGAGAGATACCGCCTAGAGATAGTTGGGCTCACCTCCACGCACAGCATGGGCTCTGGTACCCAACTTCTGGAGAGGGGTTGGATGCTTCATTTTTCTGGCGTTGCCCACGGGGAGAGGCGGAGAGCTGGGGTTGCATTGCTTATTGCTCCCCAGCTCAGTCGCCATGTGTTGGAGTTCACTCCGGTGAATGAGAGGGTCGCGTCCCTACGCGTTCGGGTCGGGGACAGGTCTCTCACCATTGTCTCGGCCTACGGGCCGAGCAGCAGTGCAGAGTACCCGACCTTCCTGGAGTCCCTGGGAGGGGTACTAGATAGCGCTCCGACTGGGGACTCCATTGTTCTCCTGGGAGATTTCAATGCTCACGTGGGCGGCGACAGTGAAACCTGGAGGGGGGTGATCGGGAAGCACGACCTCCCCGATCTGAACCCGAGTGGTGTTCAGTTGTTGGACTTCTGTGCTAGTCACAGTTTGTCCATCACGAACACCATGTTCGAGCACAAGGGTGTCCATAAGTGCACATGGTACCAGGACACCCTGAGCCGGAGGTCGATGATCGACTTTGTAGTCGTATCATCCGACCTTCGGCCACATGTCTCGGACACTCGAGTAAAGAGAGGGGTAGAGCTGTCGACCGATCACCACCTGGTGGTGAGTTGGATCTGCTGGGAGGGGAGGAAGCCGGTCAGACCTGGCAGGCCCAAACGTATCATGAGGGTCTGCTGGGAATGACTGGCGGAACTCTCTGTCAGGGAGGTCTTCAACCCCCCCCCCCCCGGGAGAGCTTCTCCCAGATCCCGGGGGAGGTTGGAGACATGGAGTCCGAGTGGACCATGTTCTCCACCTCCATTGCTGATGTGGCTGCTCGTAGCTGCGGTCGCAAGGTCTCTGGTGCCTGTTGTGGCGGCAATCCCCGAACCCGGTGGTGGACACCGGAAGTAAGGGATGCCGTCAAGCTGAAGAAGGAGTCCTACTTATCTTTGTTGGTAGGTGGGACCCCAGAGGCAGCTGACAGGTACCGGCAGGCCAAACATGCCGCAGCCTGTGCGGTCGCAGAGGCAAAAACTCAGGTCTGGGAGGAGTTCGGGGAGGCTATGGAGGAGGACTATCGGTCAGCCTCGAAGAGATTCTGGCAAACCATCCGACGCCTCAGGAGGTGGAAGCAGCTCTCCACCGGCACTGTTTATGGTGTGGGTGGGGAGCTGTTGACTCTGACTGGGGATGTTGTTGGGCGGTGGAAGGAGTACTTCGAGGATCTCCCCAATCCCTTCATCACGTCTTCCGAAGAGGAGGCAGAGACTGGGGACCCAGAGGCGGACTCATCCATTACCCAGGCAGAAGTCACCGAGGTGGTTGGAAAGCTCCTCGGTGGCAAGGCTCCTGGGGTGGATGAAATCCGTCCTGAGTACCTTAAGTCTCTGGATGTTGTGGGACTGTCTTGGCTGACATGCCTCTGCAACATCACGTGGCGATCGGGACAGTGCCTCTGGATTGGCAGACCGGGGTGATGGTCCCTCTGTTTAAGAAGGGGGACCGGAGGGTGTGTTCCAACTATAGGGGGATCACACTCCTCAGCCTCCCCGGTAAGGTCTATTCCAGAGTACTGGAGAGGAGAATTCGACCGATGGTCGAACCTCGGATTCAGAAGGAGCAGTGTGGTTTTCGTCCTGGTCGCAGCACACTGGACCAGCTCTACACGCTCCGTCGGGTGCTCGAGGGTTCATGGGAGTTCGCCCAACCAGTCCACATGTGTTTTGTGGATCTGGAGAAGGTGTTTGACCGTGTCCCTCGGGGCACCCTGTGGGGAGTGCTCCGGGTGTACGGGGTCCGGGGTCCTTTGCTAAGGGCTATCCGGTCCCTGTACGACCGCAGCAGGAGCATGGTTCGCATTGCCGGTAGTAAGTCAAACCTGTTTCCAGTGCACGTCGGCCTACGCCAGGGCTGCCCTTTGTCACCGGTTCTGTTCATTATTTTTATGGACAGAATTTCTAGGCACAGCCAGGGTGTATAGGTGGTCTGGTTTGGGAACTACAGAATCTCGTCTCTGCTGTTTGCGGACGATGTGGTTCTGTTGCCTTCATCAAATCAGGACCTTCAGCGTGCACTGGGGTGGTTTGCAGCCGAGTGTGAGGCATCCGGGATGAAAATCAGCACCTCCAAATCCGAGGCCATGGTTCTCGACCGGAAAAAGGTGCTTTGCCCTCTTCAGGTCGGTGGAGTGTCCTTGCCTCAAGTGGAGGAGTTTAAGTATCTCGGGGTCTTATTCAGGAGTGAGGGACGGATGGAGCGTGAGATCAATAGACGGATCGGTGCAGCATCTGCAGTGATGCGGTCACTGTATCGGACCGTCGTGGTGAAGAGAGAGCTGAGTAGGGGGGCAAAGCTCTCGATTTACCGATCGATCTACGTTCTGATCCTCACCTATGGTCATGAGATTTGGCTCATGACCGAAAGAACGAGATCGCGGGTACAAGCGGCCGAGATGAGTTTCCTCCGCAGGGTGGCTGGGCGCTCCCTTAGAGATAGGGTGAGGAGCTCGGTCACTCGGGAGGAGCTCGGAGTTGAGCCGCTGCTGCTCCACGTCGAGAGGAGTCAGTTGAGGTGGCTCGGGCATCTTTTCCGGATGCCCCCTGGACGCCTCGCTGGAGAGGTGTTCCGGGCACGTCCCATTGGGAGGAGGCCCCGGGGAAGACCCAGGACACGCTGGAAGGATTACATCTCTCGGCTGGCTTGGGAACGCCTTGGGGTTCCCCCGGAGGAGCTGGGGGAGGTGTGTGTGGATCGGGAGGTCTGGGCGGCTTTGCTTGAGCTGCTGCCCCCGCGACCCGACTCCGGATAAAGCGGAAGAAAATGGATGGATATATATATATATATATATACATATATATATATATATATATATATATATATAGGTTTGGTAATTGTTTTAGGAGTTGCTGAAAACAGCAACAGCAGCAGTTCGGTTCAGCCCGGCAGCGCAGCTTAACAGCGCAGATCCGTGTAACTTTCAACACTAATATTTCGGAATTTGAGGGTGTCAAAGTTTAATACTTTCCTGTCATGATTTAATGTTAATTTTTCTGGCTCAATATCCAGGTCAGAATGGTATTTTGACGTTTATTTTGCAAGTATTTCTGAGTGTGTTCAGTCGTGAATCTCCATTGAAAATGCATTAACATCCGTGAACTTTGTCAATATTTTGCCCGGTTATGAGGCGTCATATCGCTGTCCATGAAGGGACGTTTGAGTTTGGTGGGCAGCATTAGGAGTGCAGGCTCTAGTAGTCATATATAACCTCTTTGTTGGTGCCTCTGACAGGGAATCTCAGAACGAGGCTCATCTTCCCCCCAACCAGTAATGTCACCCGCCTGACCCAAATAAATGGCGGCAGCCGGTCGATGTCAAAGCCTCTCAGACCACAACTAAAACAAGGTTTTCTGTAGATGTTTTATGGTCTTTAGTGTTTCTTGAACTATCAAAAGAATGCATTTTTTGTGTTTATTCATGCTATAAATAATCCATAGGGGTTTCTGTTCCCCTTTAATGTATTAATAATTAATACTTTAATTATTAATACATTAGTTATTAATTCTTAATGCAGTTAATTTAATTCTACACTACATTTCACCCACAACCAGATACCATCACCACAAATCCTAAAAAATAAAGAACATAAGTTAAAAATGTTAAGATATTATTGTAAGACTGTCAGGCTTATTGTTATCCAAAGCTTCTATTGCCTTGAAAAATATTATTGTATTATCAACAACCTGACATAGACTCTTTAAAAAGGAACAGCCACATGAAAATTTTGAAAAATGACAGGTTAATGTATGTCAGCCAGTCTTAAGTGTAAAATATCTGCGTAATTTACCCGTAAATGTACTCAGTGATATTCTACGCCATCAAAATACTGCTGCATATCATTTGGATTTCATCAAAACCAACAGATTAATTAGCATTTTTACCCAGTACTTCTGCTTCATTTCATTTAACTGGTCTCCCAGGAGAGCCTGCATTTTACCTAGATTAGCGGACCAATACTCTAACCACTGACCTATCCTGACTCCTACTGACGAACTGTCCGACTGATATTCAAATGTGATGAGGTGTCAAAGATTGGAGTATGCAATCTAATGAACCAATAAAGTCAGCGGCCATCTTTAATTGCCATGTTACTTCTGAATCTCTTCTGAATTCAGCATACTTCAAAGATTCTGTATGCAAACTTATATACTTTCTGCCAGATGTGAACATCTCGGGCAATTTTTGTTACATATCTGCCCCACTATTCCTCCTTCCTAGAGGTCACAAAAGGTGTACCTCAAGGTTCAGTATTAGGATGCATTCTGTTTACAATTTACATTAATGACTTGTGTGTCAATTTATTAAATGCTTCTTCCCATCTTTGTGCTGACGACATGGTAATTTATTGTTGTTCTAACTCAATTACTCAGGCATTTGAATTTTTGCAGTTACCCTTTGAAGTAGTCCAGTTTTGCTTGTGGAAATTAAAGTTGATTTTAAATGTTGTAAAACCTAAACTAATGATTTTTTTTCAAATTTGTCGGTTTCTTCGGGGAGTATACCAGTTATTAAAAATGCCCAAGGTGAAGCTCTTGAGTCGGTCACTACTAAGTACTTGGGTTTAATTGTGGATGAGGAGATCTCCTTTAAAGCTCATATTAGACATTTGCTTTCTATCTATTTGCTTTAATCTTTGGTTCTTCTATAGAAACAAGTCCTGTTTCTCCATCGAAGCTCGGAAGCATTTGATAAATGTTACATTTATGCCTGTATTGCACTATGATGATGTGTATTTATTGTGTTTGCAGTCCTTGTCTCCATTGTATCATTGTGCTCTCAGATTTGTTACTGGTATTAGCTACCTTGCCTATCACTGCAAACTTTATGCCAAGGCTGACATGTCTTCTTTGCCAACATGTCTTTTTTGCATGACTTTGGTATATAAAGCTCTTGTTGGGCTGGTTCCTACCTATCTGTCCACTTTTCTGCAGGAACTGTAAGCTGTTATGGCTTACGTTCAAATGATATTTTGTATATTTCAGTTCCCTGTGTTCAAACGGAAAGGAGAAAGAAAGCTTTTAGTTTTGCCTCCCCCTCTTCTTGGAATGCCCTCCAAATGGAACTGAAACTGTCTGGGCTGGTTTCGCTGACAGCTTTCCGATCGATACTAGAAAACTGGTAATGGAAATCCTTTGAACAGTGTGCATGTCTTAGACTGTGAGTTTTACTGTGTTAGAGATCACATTGTTATTGTAAAATAACTATTGTGTCCATTGGTTTACTGCTTTTGTTTGTATTTATGGCGGATGTGTTGTTTTATTATTGTCTTGCCTGTTTGGTGTGTGCTGTTGCCTTCTTGGCCAGATCGCCCCTGTGAAAGAGGTCTTGATCTCAGTGGGTTTTTAAATCTGGTTAAATAAAGGTTAAATGAAGAAAAAAGTGTCCATGTGGAGAATGGAATGACATGCAATTGGCTGGGCTGTGACATGAAACCTGATCAATACATCAATCATCAATATTATTATTATTATTATTATTATTATTATTATTATTATTATTATTATTATTATCTTTCCAGTGGTCAGCTAACAGCAGCATGACAAACACTCCTGCTGCTCTCCACATCAGTGTCACCAGAGCTTTCAGTAGAAGGTGGCAGGCATCAGAATATGACATCTACTCTTAAGATTTTGGCAAATAAAAGCAAAAAACAAAAAATTCTAACATTAATCTTCACCTCCATGTGTGCACTGCACTTTTTCCATGAAGCACACTCTCACCATGTGCACCATTAAAACTCAACAACTCCTGTTTCACACAAGACATCTGTGCTACTAAAGGTAATGTGTCATTAAAAATAAAAAAAGGTAAAATTTTATGATTCTTAATGTGGTCTGACCAGTGGTTGGTGAGACAGCAAGTGTGTTGCTGTGCAGACTGGCACCCCGCAGGCCACTTTTGGCACAGTCTCCTGTTGTGTGGACATGCTTTCTCAGGATGTCTGGACTTATGGCACCTTGACACGCACAAATTTGATTTGCGCACTTACAGGAGAGTAATGTGTCGTGCAAGTGCAAAAGAACATTTTGAAATGTTCAAATTCTCTGTCACGAATTAATGTGAACTTCAAGTGAACATTGCGAGATGATGAGATGTTAAATTTATCATCAACATAATTTTACAGATACTCATAAAAGGAATGAAAATGCAACTGTTTTACCAAGCTATTACAATATAAATATTACAAATAATTACCTTTTAGACTATTGCAAATGCATTCTCCACCTTATGAAGCGCACGAGAGAGAGAAAAGCTGCAACTGGAACGGTCCTCTGTGATTCCGGAAGTGATTTGAGGTGTTTTCATTAGCCAAACTCTGAGAGAAAATGATTAATCTGCTACGAAATAATTATATTATATACATATAGTGTCCAGCGGCACCAAGTGTGGCATCCAGCTGGGAACACAGCAGGTGGCATTGTCACGACGAATTGCGCCGGAGTGTGGAACCAAAATGTGTGCGAGTGTCAAGGCACCATGAAACTTAATCTGTCAGTGATGCCTGGGGGGATTTGGACAATAGAAGAAGAAGGTATGCACATTAATTTTGCTTATAGTCTAACCTATTGTTTGCACCCCGAAAGGTGGTGTGATTAGTGAAGAGATCCTACTGTTCTTGAGTAAAAAATACTTTTTTTCTATAAAAAGTATTTTTCTAAACCACCCAGTGATCACACTTTGGATGCATTACCTTTTAAAATCTATTTGAATATATCTGGTAACCTTTATTTGCTTGTTGACTTCTTAACAGGTATTCAAATTGGGTGGTCTTACTGAGAACATTTTAAAAATAATAAAGGGGGTATTCACTTTCATCCTAGAAGCACATCAGATTGTACTGATGTAAGTTTTGTGGGCCAGGACCACCCACTGACTTTATCCTTGCTCAGGAAAAGCCCCAGCTGCCCCAGTGGAGGCAGGACTGGTATTAAACAGCAAATGCTCTGCAGGGAAGTGCCTCTGAATAACTGCATGAATGTTAAATGAGGCATTGTTGAAAGTGAGTCTGCATGCTCAGCAACCCTTTCCTGAATAAATAAAGCTTAAAACAAAGACAGGAAGACATGTGACAAAGGTCATGAGACAGAATCCATGATCTTGCAAGTTCACATTATGCATTGAGCGGCTGCCGAGACACGGAGGCAACCTATTAAATAGAATTTAATATAAAGAAAGAAACTGTATTTCAGGGGCATAAGCCAAGGCTTTGGCAGGAAGGAACTGCATTTCACAGAGTGCTGTGCAACTCTGTCAGGTAAATGTGACTGTTAGGGACAAGCCAAGATTGATGGAATCTTTTTTCCCCTTGGCTCAGCACTCTTTGATTTCCACAGTGCCGGTGAGGGAGGCGGCAGGGGAGAGGGAACGGAGGAGGAATGATAGATAGGAATTCATGTCATTTATATCCCGAGGTTAGTCTACCACACAAGGACTGAGACACACACAGAGAAAGAGACTGAGACATGAACATAGTCGAGAAATACGAAAAAATGTCTTTCTTTTAGTAATCTGTAAGACTTTTGGTGCATTTGTGAGGACATGAAGGCAGTGATTAACCCTGTGTGTATTTAGCGTCTGGGTGAATCAATGAAATCACACCTTCTCAGTGTTTGAACAGCTGCAAACTCAGTATTTCTGCTTTACACATTGCACTTTTACTGAGCAGCAGCACATTTTAGTTCTCAGCAAAAATGCACCTCTACATACTGTACCTGTTTCTGCAAAGACATCTGGCGCTTCATGGGTTCACTTTTTGGAACCCAAAGTATTTCAACCCACGGTGCATCTGGAAAGTATTCACAGCGCTTCACTTTTTTCCACATTTTTTTTATGTTACAGCCTTATTCTAAGATGAGTAAATTCCTTTTTCCCTGAAAATTCTACTCACAACACCCCACAAGGACAACATGAAAAAAACTTTATTTTTGTTTAATCTAATTAATTTAAGACAAAATAAGAAATTACATGTACATATTATTCACACCCTTTGCTCAATATTTTGTTGATGCACCTTTGTCAGAATTACACCCTCAAGTCTTCTTGAATATGATGCCACAAGCTTGGTGCACCTATCTTTGGGCAGTTCTGCTCATTCCTCTTTGCAACACCTCTCAAGCTCCATCAGGTTGGATGGGGAGCGTCGATGCACAGCTACTTTCAGATCTCTCCAGAGATGTCGAATTGGATTCAGGTCTGGGCTCTGGTTGTGCCACTCAAGGACATTCACAAAGTTGTACTGAAGCCACTCCTTTGATATCTTGGCTGTGGGCTTAGGGACATTGTCCAGCTAATAGATGAACCCTCTCTCCAGTCTGATGTCAGGAGCGCTCTAGCACAGGTTTTCATCAAGGATCCAGGGTGTCTCTGTACATTGCTGCATTCATCTTTCCCTCAATCCTGACTAGTCTCCCAGTTCCTGCTACTGAAGAACATCCCCACAGCATGATGCTGCCACCACCATGCTTCACTGTAGGGATGGTGCCTGGTTTCCTCCAAACATTACGCCTGACATTCATGCCCAAGAGTTCAATCTTTGTCTCATCAGACCAGAGAATTTTGTTTGTCGTGGTCTGAGAGTCCTTCAGGTGCCTTTTGGCAAACTCTAGGTGGGCTGCCATGTGACTTTTTAATAAGGAGTGGCTTCCATCTGGCCACTCTACCATACAGGCCTGATTGGTGGATTGCTACAGAGATGGTTGTCCTTCTGGAAGGTTCTCCTCTCTCCACAATGGAATGCTGGAGCTCTGACAGAGTGACCATCAAGTTCTTGGTCACCTCCCTGACCCAGGCCATTCTCCCCCGATTGCTCAGTTTAGATAGGCGGCCAGCTCTAGGAGGAGTCCTGGTGGATCTGACTTTATTCCATGTATAGATGATGGAGGCCACTGTGCTCAGTGGGTCCTAAAAAGGAGTGGAAATGTTTCTGTACTCTTCCACAGATTTGTCCCTTGAGACAATCTTGTCTACAGATAATTCCTTTGACTTCGTGCTTGGTTTGTGCTCTGACATGTACTTATGTCTCCATATACATTTTTACACGCTTTATGTTTTCTTGTTCCCCCCTTTTTAATATTATAATATTTAAGTAAATATTGGAGGAGCGGGGTACAATTGGTTATACCTAACAGCTAATGTTAGCTTATCTTGCCGGCCTTAGCATCGTTCATCTTAGCTTACAAAATAGTTGGTTCTTTTGTGTTTTATAACCCACATTAATTCATACTTTGCCCACATTTATTTTATATGTATTTGTTAATACAGTTATTGTAGGTTGTAGGTATTGTTAAATAACTATTGTGTCCATTGGTTTACTGCTTGTGTTTGTATTTTATGGCGGATGTGTTGTTTTATTATTGTCTTACCTGTTTGGTGTGTGCTGTTGTCTTCTTGGCCAGATCGCCCCTGTGAAGAGGGCTTGATCTCAGTGGGTTTTTAAATCTGGTTAAATAAAAGTTAAATGAAGAAAAAGTGTCCATGTGGAGAATGTAATGACATGCAATTGGCTGGGGTGTGATATGAAACCTGATCAATAGATGTCAGTGTTTCCCCTATGGTGTTATAGTCCTGGTAATATAGTCCTATTGTAGTTGGTTCTTTTGTGTTTGATAACCCACATTAATTCATACTTTTGCCCACATTTATTTTATATGTATTTGGTAATACCGTTATTGTAGGTTTAACTATGCTATTATACTTTATACACTAATTACGGTTTTTGTTTATCGTGTTAGCTTGCTGGGTACAGTTGGCTTATTTCCGGCTAATTTATCTCTACCATAACTATCTTATTTTTACCATTTACAATTCTATTTTACATGGTGTAGATTTTTAATGATTCATCAGTATATGTGTTCCTCTAAAGACATCAACATATAGTACCTAAGTTCTTAGGTTTCCATTTGATAGGATAATGATTATACTTTTTATTTCCCTATAGTATGCTAACAGAGTTACTTTAGGTAGATACCAGTACACTCACACACTCACAGCTTCTGCTTCTACAGCTTAGCCTACTACTATATTTGATTTCACTACTAGTCTACATACTACAATCTACTACAACTACATACTTACTACTACAACTACATACATACTACATACATACTACAAAGTACTTTACTACAATCTTCTCCTGTGATGTCTTATCCTTCTTATGTCTTATTATATATCTTATATCATATATATTTGATACTATTGACCATAAAATTTTATTACAGAGATTAGAGCATGCCATAGGTATTAAAGGCACTGTGCTGCGGTGGTTTGAATGATATTTATCTAATAGATTACAATTTGTTCATGTAAATGGGGAATCTTCTTCACAGATTAAGGTTAATTATGGAGTTCCACAAGGTTCTGTGCTAGGACCAATTTTATTCACTTTATACATGCTTCCCTTAGGCAGTATTATTAGACAACATTGCTTAAATTTTCATTGTTACGCAGATGATACCCAGCTTTATCTATCCATGAAGCCAGAGGACACACACCAATTAGCTAAACTGCAGGATTGTCTTACAGACATAAAGACATGGATGACCTCTAATTTCCTGCTTTTAAACTCAGATAAAACTGAAGTTATTGTACTTGGCCCCACAAATCTTAGAAACATGGTGTCTAACCAGATCCTTACTCTGGATGGCATTACCCTGACCTCTAGTAATACTGTGAGAAATCTTGGAGTCACTTTTGATCAGGATATGTCCTTCAATGCGCATATTAAGCAAATATGTAGGACTGCTTTTTTGCATTTACGCAATATCTCTAAAATTAGAAAGGTCTTGTCTCAGAGTGATGCTGAAAAACTAATTCATGCATTTATTTCCTCTAGGCTGGACTATTGTAATTCATTATTATCAGGTTGTCCTAAAAGTTCCCTGAAAAGCCTTCAGTTAATTCAAAATGCTGCAGCCAGAGTACTGACGGGGACTAGAAGGAGAGAGCATATTTCACCCATATTGGCCTCTCTTCATTGGCTTCCTGTTAATTCTAGAATAGAATTTAAAATTCTTCTTCTTACTTATAAGGTTTTGAATAATCAGGTCCCATCTTATCTTAGGGACCTCATAGTACCATATCACCCCAATAGAGCGCTTCGCTCTCAGACTGCAGGCTTACTTGTAGTTCCTAGGGTTTTTAAGAGTAGAATGGGAGGCAGAGCCTTCAGCTTTCAGGCTCCTCTCCTGTGGAACCAGCTCCCTGAACCATCCCTTAGTTATGCTGCTATAGACTTAGACTGCTGGGGGGTTCCCATGATGCACTGAGTGTTTCTTTCTCTTTTTGCTCTGTATGCACCACTCTGCATTTAATCATTAGTGATTGATCTCTGCTCCCCTCCACAGCATGTCTTTTTCCTTGTTCTCTCCCTCACCCCCAACCAGTCCCAGCAGAACACTGCCCCTCCCTGAGCATGGTTCTGCTGGAGGTTTCTTCCTGTTAAAAGGGAGTTTTTCCTTCCCACTGTCGCCAAGTGCTTGCTCACAGGGGGTCGTTTTGACTGTTGGGGTTTTTCCGTAATTATTGTATGGCTTTGCCTTACAATATAAAGCGCCTTGGGGCAACTGTTTGTTGTGATTTGGCGCTATATAAATAAAACTGATTTGATTTGATTTGATATATACTTTTTCTTGAGCTGCTTTGGTGGGTAGGGAGAGTTCCCATGGGATAAAAAAGCTTTTTAACCTACCATCCCTGGTTCTCAAGACCTAAGTGGCCCTACTCTACTCTTTTCTACTCTCCTATTTTACTGTTCCTTTTTATATATTTAGATATACCTTTATATACTGGCATAGTTCCACCATAGAATTGGAATATAATATATAAGATATACCTTACTGAATTTTCATGCACTGTCAAATGTGGGACCTACAAGTGTGTGCCTTTCCAAACCATGTCCAGTCAACTGAATTTACACAAGTTGGACTTCAATTAAACTGTAGAAATGCCTCATGGATGATCAGTGGAAACAGGATGCACCTGAGTTAAATTTTAATTTCCAGGGCAAAGGCTGTGAAAACTTATGTACATGTGATTTCGTAGTTCTTAGTTGTTGGTTTTTATTTTTAATAAATTTGCAAAAATCTAAAAAAAAAGTCACATTGTCATTATGGGGTATTGTGTGTAGAATTTTGAGGGGGAAAAAAGTAATTTCATTCATTTTGAAATAAAGCCCTAATATAACAAAATGTTGAAAAAGTGAAACGCTGTGAATACTTTTCAGATGCACTGTATTTAACCACAAATTGGCCCATTGGGTCTTATGATAAATATAGCAATAATAAAAATAAGGAGGTCTTCACTCACACCAACCAACAAAACATATGCCACATACACAAAGAACAACTTGCAGAAACACGGATGGCTGAGGGAGCAGAGCTGATAGAGTCCACTGAGGCACCGACAAAGGACAAAACATCCACTAAAGCATCGACAGTGATGGCAGCAAGTTAACCGTCAGCCATTCAACACAGGTTGTCTGCACAGGAGCGAGATTTGCAGCCGCTGTCATCACACTAAAGCCACATCTTTCTACAGTAGTCATCATTGTTCCAGAAAGTTCTCTCCATGTTCTGTCTACAATCTACCATCTCTTCAGTACCTGTATACCTCCAGGGTCCTGAGGCGAGCAAAGAAGATAGTGGCTGATCTCTGTCACCCAGGACACAAAATTTTTGTTATTCTCACCTCTGGAAGGTGGCTGAGGTCCATCAGGACTAAAACCTCAAGACACAAAAACAGCTCCTTTCCGTCTGCAGCTAGATTTACAAATAGTGCCAGAGATCTCCATTTGTCCTGCTCCCCCACACTCCCACAAAGTACAGACTGATCATCCCTGTACTGTTCATCTGCATGCCTGCACAGCCCATTCCACTATATATTTGACAGTAACCTTAGTTTTTCCCATTTGCCTATTTGACTCCTTTACTTCTTACAGAAGTATTTTTTCCTTTTCTTTTTCCTTTTGTTTATGCACTTATTACTTGTTACAGAATTATTTTTTTCCCTTTTCTTTTTATTGTTGTTTATGCACCTATTACTGCTTAGAAGTATTTTTTCCTTTTCTTTTTATTGTTGTTTATGCACCTATTACTTTTTACAGAAGTACTTTCTTTTATTGTTGTTTATGCACCAATGACACCAGATCAAATTGCTTTATGTGAGAACTTACTTAATAAATAAATAAATAAATAAATAAATTTGATTCTGATTTGGAATATTCTCCAGCCAGCCATACAATGCATCTACAAAATTATAGAAAATTCATGAATAACCAACCTGTGGTAAAAAGGGAGAAAAAAACTTTTCAGCTCCATTATAGTCAGATGCACAAATGCACTATTTCGTACCCTTGATGTACTCTTACTCAGAAATCCAAGTGACATGAGCATCACTCAGTTTCATTTTTCATCTACTCCAAGTCATCTTCTCAAAGCTGAGATCTCACTCTGTTGCCAGTACAGGTGCAGTCCCTCACTCTTTTATTTATTTATTTATTTATTCATTTATTTGGATTTTCACAAAACTGACTGATTTTATTTTCTGTTGAAATCTACTTCAAAAAAGTATCACTTTGGGTGGTACGTATACCACAGAATTACAGCTGTTTTCCCTCTCTCTCTCTCTCTCTCTCTCTCTTGCTCAATGACATGCCATTCACTCTCTATGTGTGGGAGTGGAAAAGAATAAAAACGACAGAGGCAGAGAAAATCCATCACACACATTTGAAGTCCTCAATTGTATGTTTCCAGAAGTGACATCGCAAAACGTTTTGCATGTAGAGAGAATGTGCGCACGTTTTATTATTTTGTGCGCACATTTTATTATAGTGGGTGTTCGTTTGATGATATTGTGCACACGTCTTATGATATTGTGCGCTCGTTTTATGATATTGTGCGCAGGTTTTAAGCTTTGTTTGAGTAAAACAAGGGCACGACCTACTTAAACGTGGCCACAATTTCTAAAATGTGCACTCAATATTGTCTTGACACATAAATGTTGGCTATTAGCCAACAAACCAGGAGACAGTGTAATACATTTGCCCATTAGAAATGGATCTGGTCAGGGTATATCATCATGGTTTGGGCGCACAAGGACATATAGAGAACTCTGGCTACCCAGCATAGCATCATCTGGAGTTTAAGCACATGTTTTATTCATTTGAGAGCATGTTTTATTAATTTGTGGTCTCAATTAAAGGAAATTGTGCACACAAATAATCATGGCCAGAAAAAAATTTCACTTTAAGTGACCTCTCTCAGGTTCCATAACTCTCTACGTGTGGGAGTGGAAAAGAATAAAAGCGACAGAGGCAGAGAAAGTCCATCACACACATTTGAAGTCCTCAAAGCTGTAAGTGTGCATCTTACTGTAGCCACATATTAGTAACTGACACTCACCTATCATTATGTTTAACCTGAAAACACAGGATATTTGTACCAGCCATCAGCTTAATTGTCTGTATCCTTTGAGGGTTATCCACAATTCAAAAGGAAGGTGCTTGGGTTTTGAATTTCCACGTATCATCTGCATACAAGATGACCTGTCATTTGTGTCTGTGGTGCCCTTTTGTTCCAAAGCGATGCTAATTCTATTTAAGATGATCAAGAACTGGGTCCTACTGAGGAGGAAGCCCATGAGCTATTTCTGCACGCTCTCTTCCACAACAGCCATTACTCATTCACAGACTGTACGCATCAACATTCCCCATAAGTGAACACTTTGTTGATATGCAAATCTGCATCTCCTAATCCTTTATTATTCTATATTTGCATGCTGTTCTGAAAATGCTGCCCCGCCCCCTCTCTCTCCTCCTCCACACCTGGGTTCATCATGCAAAACAAAAGTGTTTACACGATTCACTGCTGCAACTGCTCCACCTTATTGGAGGTGCTGCAGAGATGCAAATAAGACACCTATTATTTAAAAAAAAAGTCTGCAGCCATTAATCCATTTCCCACGCATGTGCTCATAGTGCCGTCTCTTTCAGCAAGAGGAGGAAAATGTCAAGACTTGATGGGGCCTCCTGAGAGTGATTAAAGCAGGGCAAAGGTCAGTCAGAAAAAAAAAAATAGGATAGAACTGATCTCAACAGCTTCCATGCATTAAAGATTGAAGAGAAAATATTGTAGGCACCCACTAATTGTTGGCATCTTCACCATGGTTCGCACAGTCGGGTCAGATAACACACTCAACAAGTTTGCTCATAACTCTGTGTGCTCAGCAGATGTTTTATCCAAGAAGTACTGCACTCAGAAGCAGTTTTTCTGTGATTTAATAAAACATTGCTGCTGACCTTCTGAGACAAAAATCGATAGGCTTCAATGCTAACTAGCCCCAAATCTGTTCTTAAAGTTTTAAGTGGTCCAGCAGCTGTCTGGCAAACTGTGGAAAGTGAAGAACACTCAAAAGTGCTGAAAAGATCTTTTTTGTTTTCATTTAATCATTATGTGTTGGCTACGAGACAGTCAAATTTATGGATTTTTAAAAAGATTGTTTAGAAATAATCTGAATGATTGTTACTGAAAAATTTTCCTTTGGGTATGTTTGTCTTTTTGGTTGATCAATTAATTGATTTACAGCTAATAAAATATCCAAAGACAATAAAGCTGTAACAAAAGCTTGGCAGCAAATCATATTTTGTCTGAATCTCATCCATTATTTTGTACTGTGGCAGTTTCTTTGTGGAGAAATGTGCTGCATGCTGCACTGAAAGAAAAATGTATTGATGTTTGACCGCAAACAAAAAGATTAACCATTGTACGCACGACCAAAGCTCTCACTGTGCTCATGTAGTGGTTTTATTCTTGCGCTGTTCTTTTTTTTTAAACTTTCATCTCTTCGTGAACCATCTCTTCGTTACATTTGTTTGTGGAAAATATATAGAAATGCATCTCCATTCACCTGCATATGGAGGGGAAGAGCAGGAAAGAGCAAGCAAAAGAAAATGTGAAAATCAATAGAACAATGAAAATAATTACATAAACGTACAGTAAAAATGTGCATACCTGGTTGCGGAAAATACATACTTAAGAATCAGAATAGTCTTTATTCACCAAGTATCTTCAAAGAATACAAGAAATTTGACTCTGGTTTGAATTGTATTCTCTCTGTACAAGCATGCATAGATATACATTAAACACTAAATAATTCACAATAAAAAATGTGCAATTAAAATGTGCAATAAAAAATGTGTGTAAAGGAGAAACAGACAAACAGATTGAAGTTGTACATACGGTTTTATGAATTAGTGAGTTTTTTGGCAGTGTGATGGCCCGTGGAAAGAAACTGTTCCTGTGTCTGCTTGTTTTGACATACAGAGCTCTGTCGACCAGAGGGGAGGAGTTTAAACAGTGTGTGTCCAGGGTGTGAGGGATCTGTAGAGCTGTCACCAGCTCGCTTCCGGGTCCTGGACAGGTATAAGACCTGGATGGAGGGCAGGTTGGTGCCAATGATTTTTTTTTTTTTTTTTTTTCTCAGACCTGACAGTTCGTTGAAGTCTGTGCCTGTCATGGAGACAGAGGGAAACTAAACTGAAATGGAGATGCACAGGACAGACTAGATGATGGATGTGTAAAGGATGAAGAGCAGTTCCTGGGGCAGGTTGAACTTCCTGAGCTGTCTGAGGAAGTACATCCTCTGCTTGGCCTTTTTCCTGATGGAGTCTATATGGGAGGTCCACTTCAGATCCCGGAAGATGGTGGATCCCAGGAACCAGACCAGATGACCAACTGTTCCACCTTCTGTCTTAACAGAGGAGTTCCCTGAGGTGAAGAAGAGCAGTGGGGAGAGCACACACACCTGAGGGGCACCAGTGCTAATTGTCTATGTGCTGGATGTGATGCTCCCCAGCCTCACTTGCTGTGTCCTGTCAATCAGGAAGTTGAAGATCCACTGACAGGTGGGAGCTGATACAGAGAGGTTGGAGAGTTTTTGGTGGAGAATGTCAGGGATGATGGTGTTGAATGCCAAGCTGAAGTCCACAAACAGGATCCTCACATATGTCCCTGCAGAGTCTAGGTGCTGCAAGATGTAATGCGGTCCCATGTTAACTGCATCATCAACTGACCTGTTTGCCCAGTAGGCAAACTGTAGGGGGTCCAGCAGGGGTCCTGTGATGTCCTTCAGGTGGATCAACACCAGCCGTTCAAAATGCGTCATGACTACTGATGTCAGGGCAACAGGCTTGTCATAAGAAGTTACAGTGTCACAAAGTCCATGGATATCTATACTAGATGCAGCTTCAGACACTCCAGTCCAAAAGTTAAAATTAAACAAAGAAATTCCAACAAATAAATTATGATTTAAATAAGAGATAACCAACTCAACTCACCACATTTTCGACTTCAATTTATTTTCCAGTCCAGGAATCGAACAAGACACGATCTTCCTCATCACCAAGAGATTGCCACGATGTTGAGGACCCCAGCAGCTGGAGAAGCCCAAGGCCACACCCACATTTCACCTGGCTTCCACAGACTGATGTTGCTTTCAAGAGGTGTTGATTGGCTGGTTGTCGATGTAGGTGGTTGTCATCCAGAACCCACGGCGGTCAATACCTCAGCAGAAGTGATGACATTTTTACCACTACAACTGAACTGTCACCTCTCTTGTAACAAAACTCTGTGCGGTGGGAATGGTATCATTTGGACTTACTCCATCGCGAGTCTGTATTCTTGCCACGTCCTCCTCAGCAGGTGTCACTGAGCTGTTTCTTGTCAGACAGCTGAAAGGAAAGCACATGACAGAAAGAAAATAACTCCACCGATTTGTCATTCCTCTTGTTGCACCCATCTCAGTGGGATGTGGAAGAGAACAAGCAACAGGAGGGATATCTTTGGATTATCTGTTTAACATCCTAATTGGAAATGACAAGCACAGTAGCGCGTTCAGCCCTGCAGCGGAGATCAAAGAGCTGGAGCTCCATGAGACAGACGAGTATGGATCGGAACCAAACTGATCCCCTCTCGCCTGGACTAATTAACACCTGGCTCCTAATGAACTAAATCCAGTGGAAATCCAGAAAAAAAACAACTAACACAGTGTAAGATTTACAACAGTGCTGGACCGGAGTAGGTCCCCAGAGCCCCTTGTCTGCAGGAACAGGTGTTCTCCTCCCTCAGCATTTGTGATTGGCACTCTTGTTTGCCTATTAAGCGATCCCATGGGTGTTTTACTCGGCACATGATGTGCGTGACACGTCAAGTCAAAAATAATTGCTCCACTCGCAGCATCTCTTCACTTCAACAATGATTTTATCAAAACATGTTTAAATTTTCCACTTTAAGCCTTGACAAACACGTGGGCTTGTCAGGAGTGTTCAAAACAAAGAAAATGAGAAGAGAAGCTTGTTTCCAGTATTACTACATTTTTTTTAGATAATTGAAACATGAGAGTTTATTCCTTAAGGTTTCCCCTGGAAGGAACTGCAGCAGATGTTAACTTGTGATTCAACATTAACCGCAGAATATCTCCTCTTAAAATAACCAAATTATTTCACAAATCCTTCACAAAAATACACACAACAAACATTTTTGCTCCCATTTTTAATGACTTGAAGTAAAAGATCTAAAGCTGGGCTCCTGTTACAGATTCTTGGCCGCAGTTGCATCCTGATTTATTAAAATACCGACTAATATTTCCAACTACACCAAAGTAGGGATTAATCTTGTGACACGAGTATTTGCGCATGTGTTTCACCACGCTGCTCCATACAGTCTATGCAGTACTCACACAATTATTACCACGATTTTCCACAAAGATCAAACCAGCCCAGTCTCTTTTTTTTTTTTCATCCTCCAGTCATGAAATGATTCAAATTTTCATGACAGGTTTTTTTTTTAAAACTCACTATTACTAACCCTACTCCTACCCCCAACCCTAACCTTAACCATAACCTAACCCTATTCCTTCCCCTAACCCTAACCATAACCACCCCTGACCCCCGTGCTGCACTTTTAATTCCGTGAAGCCATCACAGAATGAATTAGAATTCATTTGTGCTCCCATGACAAAAATTTTGCACTTTTCGTGACAATATGACGAACCAATAGATTAATGTACTGTATATTTCGTGCTGCTGAATCACGACAATCCGTGAGACTGCATACTTATGTTTACATCTCCCCCACGACCCGATCCCGGATAAGTGGTTGAAGATGAGATGAGACGTTTATATCTCAGCTGTACAACTGTCTTCCGCTGAAGAGCCCAACATGCTTTTTATGGGATTTACACAATGGATTTAGGTTGTAGAGGACAATCAGACATCTGCTCATAAATGTGGGTCCCTATCACTGAATGCCAGTGACGTGCAGTCAGGTGAGCCTGTGCCTCACCTGTAATCATAGAAATAAAAAAAAAATGTAAAATGAAAAAATAAATTAAATGGTTATATTAATCTCTCTCGATTTACCGATCGATCTACGTTCCGATCCTCACCTATGGTCATGAGATTTGGCTCATGACTGAAAGAACGAGGAATCGCGAGTACAAGCAGCCGAGATGAGTTTCCTCCGCAGGGTGGCTGGGCGCTCCCTTAGAGACAGGGTGAGGAGCTCGGTCACTCGGAGGAGCTCGGAGTTGAGCAGCTGCTCCTCCATGTCAAAAGGAGTCAGTTGAGGTGGCTCGGGCATCTTTTCCGGATGCCCCTTGGACGCCTCGCTGGAGAGGTGTTCCGGGCACGTCCTACTGGGAGGAGGCCCCGGGAAGACCAGGACACGCTGGAGGGACTACATCTCTCGGCTGGCTTGGGAACGCCTTGGGGTTCCCCGGAGGAGCTGGGGGAGGTGTGTGTGGATCGGGAAGTCTGGGCAGCTTTGCTTGAGCTGCTGCCCCCGCGACCCGACTCCAGATAAAGCAGAAGAAAATGGATGGATGGATGGATGGGTTATATTTATCCAGTGATTTGTAATATAAAGTTACTTTCCTTTTAACTTCACCAGTTTTAGATTATTTTTTATTCAAAATCACTGAATTTTCACATTTACCATTCAAATACTGAGAAGAGACATGCGATGAGGCAGCAGCCAGCTGTGCCGCACCATGGATTGCGCAGTCACTGGACTAACTACTGGCATGCTGTGCAGTGAGACTGTGTTACTGTCTCTCTGTATGTCGCTATTTAAATGGTCAAACACTTTGGCTAGATGAACTTTAATTCCATAGTTTACCTGATGTGCATAATGTACAGTGTTTTTGTCAAAAGCTGTATGTGTGTGTAACGCTACAACAGCTACAAAAAGGCACGGAGTGAGGCACACAGTTCTCTTGCCTCATCGTAGGGGGGACTAGTGATCCCAGGGATTCTTCTTGCAGAAACTCCAACCGCAGAATCAGTGGTGGCACAGATAACCAAAAATTAACTTCGATAACAGATAATAGATAACTGAAAAGTTATCTTTGATAAAGATAAACGATAAACCACCCAAAATGTATCAGAAGTTACAGATCATCGATAACCGATAATTCCGGTGTTGTCTATGGGCATTGGCAGTTACTAAGAGCTGAAATTGATTTTTGAAAGCATCAAAAGCAGTAAAAGACCTAAAGAATAAGCAAGAATGTGTGACCATGCTGTCCCCTGCAGGAAGCATTACAGACATATCCTGGAGCACGAAATCACCTCTTTACTAATCATAATCCATTTTCTATTCAACATTCTGCTCCTGCTGGAAACTCTTGTTTACAACAGCACTCCCACCACAGAGGCACACCAAGAGCAACCATAAAGCCAGTTCCCTATCAATTTCAACACTCCGGTCAGGCGGAGGTCTTGAAAAATAAAGTCATACTAACTTATGTTTTTTTTTAAAATACTGATAGAATAACTCCATTAATGTCAATTCTGTCATTTGTACAAAGTTAAAATATAACATATATCTTTTAATGTTGAATAAGGCACTAATTCTGAGGTTTTGTAACAAACACATACCGCAAAGCATTCTGGGTAAAAGTGCTAAACAGTGATTGGTTCAGTAATCCATTATGTAAACCAACACGTTAATGTGATGTGTGTCATGTGTTGGTTTAAAGATAAATGTGCTTTTGTAAAATATTCCATTTTTATTTGTAAAAACAGTCATTTTTACGGAGCCCTGGAAGTGTCATCGCAATTGCATGTTTTAAAACTTTTATGATGTAAAACGTGCACTCAGTATTAGTAAGTAAGTAAGTAAATTTATTTATATAGTGCCTTTCACAGACATAAGGCCATGTACACACGTTGTCAGGTATTTGTAAAACCGAATATCTTACCCTTTCAGTTTGGGGAAAAAACTTCATCCACACTACATCGTTTAAAAAAAAATCCATCCACATCGAACCATATAAATGTGTTGTAATTAGTCTGCCAAACCTTTGGGTGGCGGTACTGATTAAAATTCTATCCAATCAGGAGCCTTATTCTCTTGTCGTCACTTCCACAAAAACTAAAAACATGGCGCCAACCTCGTTCGTGTGGACCGATAAGGAGTCGGAATTACTTCTAACTGTAGTTTTAGAATACAAAGTTAACATATATGCACACAAAAAGCACCTGGACAATGGACAATACCAACACTTTGAGAGCAGCCATGTACCCAGATGTTTAATACTGCCATGAACACTCCTGGCCAGTAGATGGCAGGAGCGGCCTTGAAAAAATGTCAAACAAAATTCCAGATAATCCGTGTCTGCTACATTTAAGATGCGTGGAATTTAACAAACACAAATACACTGACGTCTATAAACCCAGAGAATATATTCCTGGCACAGCATGTGCTCACAAAATCTTAAAAATTAGAACATTACTTTAAAACGAAAACATATATCTGATATTTCACTTTATAAACTTCAGACATGACAATAATTTTAAATAACTTGTCTAAAATGAGTGGTTAAAATTTGAACCATAAGTTAAACATGTATGCCTCTGGATGACTTGGTGACATTGCAATTATATTAGTATGGTGTTAAAGGAAATTACTTTTTTTTTGGTCACCAGTTCTCCTTTGCTTACAGATGATAGAGTGGTTTCTGATTGCAGAGGGTAGAACAATATGTCTATTAGGAAACTTTTAACAGGTAGGTCTCAACAGCTTTAACAGTTTTAAAAATGTTTTTCACTGTTCAGCTTAGTTTAGTATGTTATCAGTCTAAAAGTTATCGGACGGTAATTCATCGGAAGATAATTAGTCGATGATGGTTTTTAAATTTATCTAAAAAGATAATCCGATAATGAAAATATTATCTTCGATAATTATCTGTTATCGGATTATCGGAAGTGTGCCCACCACTGTGCAGAATGAGTGACAGCAAGGTAAAATTTACAGTTAGCAAGTTAAGCGCAGTGGTCCATTTATTTTACTTTTTCCTCTTGTCTGGACTTTAGTTTCAGAATGGAGAATTACATATCCAAACTGAAACAATTTTCTAAACTGGACTTTCAATTGTATCAGGAGGTAATAATTAAAGGACGACCAACACCGGAGTTAAAAGGTTTGCTTTAGACTGCTGGACAGAAGACTCGCTCTTTTCAAATCGAGGGGTACACATGTAAAGGCTGGCTGTGTGGATGTCCAGCAAGAAACTCCCTTTTCTGCTTTTCCTGCCTTCTTTTTTCAACTTGTGACAATGTCTGGACTCAGATGGGATATTGTTACCTGATGAATTTGATGGATATTGTAACCTGAAGAAGTCCCATCAAACACAAGCGGTCGGCCACTCACATTCAAAGCCAGAAAAGGCTCAAAATAGAATCGGAACAGGACTGATCAAGGACGACTTTCCTCCCCGGCAGAAGCTACAGTTTGTATGTGTAAAGAATGCTGACATGAGCTTTTCATCAGCAAAGACAACCACCTGTTTGACCTACTACCCTCCAGCCGACGGTAAAGGTCAATCAAAATGAGGACAAAGAGACTCAGGGACAGCTTTCTCCCCAGAGCAATCACTGCACTGAACAGTAACAAATCACGCTAATCCGCACCTTTCAAGTTTCTTGTGCAATATCTGTAAACCATGTGCAATTTTCCCGTGCAATATAATTCTACAGTTGAATATAATTCTCGTCTTACATTTTACTTCCACATTTTATTTTATTTTATCTTATGTTTATATTAGTTGTACATACACTATACGCTGAATAATTTACCATTAAATTTCACTATCTTTTATTTGGCTAAAAATTACTTGCACACGGAAAAGCACTTTTTGGAGTTGCACTCAAATCTCGTAATGCAAATTACAATGACAATAAAGGCGATTCTGATTCTGATTCTTACACATAACCCGTTAACTGCTGCCAATCAAACGGTGAATAAGCTACTCTGTGGGGTTCATATGTTTGTAAATCTGATTGTGATGAAATCAGTGCCTCACCAGCCATGAACTGCACCGCACGTCGCTGCTGCATGTGGTACGCATATGTACATTGTTAATGACTTTTGCCACATAGACATCATACACATGTGAGATCTTAGCTTTTGCTAGAAAAATTAGCAGAGTGGTTTACACAGCTGTATGCTCATGAAACTGTACTGCTTCCACATGTGCCATCACTGTTGACCATTGCGATCAGATTGCTCACTGCTCACTCCAAAACAGAAAATCTTAACTGTTATACTTTGAGCTTAAACTCCATCCTGGCATTAAAATAACTGAGCAGCCAAATTCACAATCAAGTAGAAATGATATGAAGATGCATGAATGAAATAAAAATAAAAAGCAAAAGCCATCTGCAAAATTTAAAGATGCTTATATACCCCATATCTGCATACATTACATCTGATTATTTGGGGTTTGTGGATAACTGTGTCCCGATGTCGCTGACCAAACAGCCCCCCTAAAAAATGGTCCGCCCTGCCCTCACTGCGCATGCGCCATTAGCCGTGGTTCACGGATTATCACCTCGTTTCTGCTTCAAGCTCCACTCCAGTCATCATCTACTGTATCTCAGCGACAGATATCTGAAGCTTTTGTATGACAGTCATTTCCATATGAATTCAGCATTAGTTCATCATAAAAGATGGAGGAAGCGATCAGAGTGCCATGGCTACACGAGCTCCTAGCTGATGTGTTCACTGCACATCGGTCATTTCATAGCGTAACAGAGTATCACCTCATTTCTGCTTGAAACTGACTTTAGAATGATTTAAGAGGTTTTACCTTGCCATTTTATGGTTAACAATCCCGTTAATCCATTTGATCACTTTGGGTGAACAGAGTTTGTCTCAGATTAGTGGCTGAGCTCTGAAATGATGCATGCACAGTGGAGGCAGGGCGGACCAGCTTTTAGGGGTGGACCATTCGGTCTGCGACAACGACATAACAAATATTTCAAACTTTCCTGATTAGCTTTCAAGCCCTGATTGGTTATCAGATCACCCCTCACTCCTGGCACCACCAAAAATATACACAATCAGGTGTCAAATACCAGCAACAGAAACCAAGCTTAAAATTTCTTTTAAGCACACAAAGGGTTTATTTTCCTGGAATTTGGTTGAAAAATTTGAATTTATATACTAAGCATTTCACGTTTGCCAAATAATCCATCTGTTATGTGTCGACGCGGGTTGAGGAGCGGACCTGCGTCAGACGGAACCCAGCGCTACAAACAACCAGAAAAGGGGTTCCAAAAACAATATATTTATTTCACCACCACTGGTGCATAAAAGTGTAAAAACAGAAATAGTGTCCTTCTGGTGGAGTGAAGGCTGGCACGCTCTCCAGCGCCCAAAAGGATCGAAGCCCGGCGCTCCTGGACCCACTACCACCGCCAACACCCCCAGGTGGACACGACAAACCGACTCTCTGCGAAGCATAGAAGAGGTGAGGTAAGTTAGCAGTTACAACTAATATCCTTCAAAAGACACACACTATCAGCAACACATTCAGGTCTGTATTTTAAGCTTTATGCAAATAAGCAGCTTCTCACAACAGGTGGAGGACCACTTGTCCACACGCCACAGCAGTGAGAAGCAAGCTGCACAATCCTCATCACAATTCAAGTATACTGCGTAACAAATACCAAGTTACTATCAACAATTAGTCCAAACACTTAATCACCTTTAATGTGTGCTGACAGCATGTGTCCTCACCCCTTCCCTGCTTCACGGGCTCGATGTGTCAAACCAGGCGCGGTCCTCAGCGTCTCAAAACGAACATCACAAGGTCGAGTTCCCGGCAGTTCTGCTTGAATCACACATGACTTAAATGCAGAACGCCATCCAATTATCTGCTTCAGCTGAAAGTCTTTAAGGTTGCATGTGAGCACCATTCACAGGTGCTACACATGATGTTGATGAGGGTGAAGGATTCTTCAGCCAGCACCTTCTCCACAGACAAATCAGTCTCATGCCACCTGGAGAGCAAAGAAAAGAAAAGAACACCAAAATATCCAGCCACACCCCCCAACACACAACACCATCCACCTCACTGATGTTGCATATTAAGATGTTGGCTAAGCAAAATGGACTGCATTTATATATCGCTTTTCCATCTGCATCAGACGCTCAAAGCGCTTTACAATTATGCCTCACATTCACCCCGATGTCAGGGTGCTGCCATACAACGTGCTTGCTACACACCGGGAGCAACAGGGGATTAAAGGCCTTGCCGAAGGGCCCTTAGTAATTTTCCAGTCAGGCGGGGATTTGAACCCATGATCTTCTGGACCCAAGCCCAACACCTTAACCACTAGACCATCACCTCCCCTGCTGCTGATGCTGATAACTTTTAAGGTCAATCACCCGTCAAAAGTATTTTCAAAACAAGTTAAGTCTTAAAAAAATGTAATTGATTATAATGCAACATACAGGGAGGAAAACCATTTTGAAAACCAAATTTACATCTCCTGACCCCGTCTCAGCTGCCATAAACTCAATATTCTCCACCAAAAACCAGTGAGGCTGCTCTCGTGTTTCTCCAAGAAAGTCACAGATACCCCCATCAACCGAAACATCATATTAAATCCGTCCACTGTCAGATTCTATGTGTCCGTCTTACCTTCATCTGCGATTTGACAGCCAATTTCTTCGCCCGTTCACTTTCCTCACAAGTGCTGTTTCAAGTTCGAGCTTGTGTTTGCTCAACTGATGGAAATTGACTTTCATTGAGCGTGTCCACAGAGGAGGATGCTGGGAAGTCTAGTGTAACAGTGATGCTTCAGGTAATGAGTGAAAGGACATTAATTCTGCCGGCTGATTACAGACAGTAATTAAGACACTGATCCAGTAATTAATCAGTGGCAGGTATAACTGTGCTTAGAACGTTCCCAGCAGTGTCTTCTTTTTTTCTTTTTTCTTTCAGTTTTATAATTTCTCACAAGGGAGACAGCAGTTTGACAATATTAGATTTGGATGTTTACTAAGGGTATCTGCTTTAACTCTTTCTCTCAAAGGCTTTATAACTTTATACATTTTCTGGCAGTCCTGCTTTATTTACCGCCGTCTTTCTCAAAGAGTGGTCCACGAGCAACTCCTATTGGTCTGTGTCATATTGTAAACTATCACATTTTAAATTAATATCATATTCTAACTTTAAAGTGTTGTTGTGGCGGTTCCACCCAGCGGCCCATTTGGCTTTTAGTTTAGTTTTTAGTTCATTATATATTTTTATATAGCATCCGGGTTGTCCTTCCATCTGTCCGTCTGTTCGTCTGTCTGTCTGTCTGTCTGTCCGTTCATCCATCTGTCCGTCTGTCTGTCCGTTATCCGTCTGTCCGGCCGCAATTCGTTCACCGTAACGTAGCTCGGCACCTATTGCTCGCAGAAACTTCATATTTGGTGGGTACATGCCTTGGAGGAGTACTTCACATGGGTTCAAAGGCCAGTGACCTTGACCTACTTTTGAAGGTCACCAATGGTCACAACTGTCATATCCTTTGCACAACGTAGCTCAGCACCTTTGCTTACAGAAACTTCATAGTTGGTGGGTATTTGCCTTGGAGGAGTACTTTGCATGGGTTTCAAAGGTTGGGGACCTTGACCTACTTTCAAGGTCGTCAATGGTCACAACTGTCAAATCCTTCGCCACAACATTGCTTGGCACCCATTGCTCACAGAAAACTTCATATTTGGTGGGTACATGCTTTACAGGAGTACTTCGCATGGGTTTGAAGGCCAGTGACTTGACCTACTTTCCAAGGTCACCAATGGTCACCACTGCCAAATCCTTTGCCGCACGTAGCGCAGCACCTATTGCTCACAGAAACTTCATATTTGATGGGTACATGCCTTGGAGGAGTACTTCACATGGGTTCAAAGGTCGGTGGCCTTGACCTACTTTTCAAGGTCACTAATGGTCACAACTGTCAAATCCTTCGCCACAACATTGCTTGGCACCCATTGCTCACAGAAACTTCATATTTGGTGGGTACATGCTTTACAGGAGTACTTCGCATGGGTTTGAAGGCCAGTGACTTTGACCTACTTTCCAAGGTCACCAATGGTCACAACTGCCAAATCCTTTGCCACAACGTAGCTCAGCACCTTTTGCTCACAGAAACTTCATATTTGGTGGGTATTTGCCTTGGAGGAGTACTTTGCATGGGTTCAAAGGCTGGGGACCTTGACCTACTTTTCAAGGTCGTCAATGGTCACAACTGTCAAATCCTTCGCCACAACATTGCTTGGCACCCATTGCTCACAGAAACTTCATATTTGGTGGGTACATGCTTTACAGGAGTACTTCGCATGGGTTTGAAGGCCAGTGACTTTGACCTACTTTTCAAGGTCACCAATGGTCACAACTGCCAAATCCTTTGCCGCAACGTAGTGCAGCACCTATTGCTCACAGAAACTTCATATTTGATGGGTACATGCCTTGGAAGAGTACTTCACATGGGTTCGAAGGTCGGTGGCCTTGACCTACTTTTCAAGGTCACTAATGGTCACAACTGTCAAATCCTTCGCCACAACATTGCTTGGCACCCATTGCTCACAGAAACTTCATATTTGGTGGGTACATGCTTTACAGGAGTACTTCGCATGGGTTTGAAGGCCAGTGACTTTGACCTACTTTCCAAGGTCACCAATGGTCACAACTGCCAAATCCTTTGCCGCAACGTAGCGCAGCACCTATTGCTCACAGAAACTTCATATTTGATGGGTACATGCCTTGGAGGAGTACTTCACATGGGTTCGAAGGTCGGTGGCCTTGACCTACTTTTCAAGGTCACTAATGGTCACAACTGTCAAATCCATTGCCTGAAATTTGTTCGCCGCAATGTACCTCGGCACCTATTGCTTGCAAAAACTTCATATTTGGTGGGTACATGCCTTGGAGGAGTACTTTGCATGGGTTCAAAGGCTGGTGACCTTGACCTACTTTAAAAAAATTACCAATAGTTGCATTTGTTTGAAGGCTACCGACTTTTTATGGTCAGTGTTGGCCACATTATCTAAATAAAGATAACGTCAATCTCTAATTTTTCCACTGTGTATGCCAGTTTACATCAAAAACATGAGGGTTCAACCAAATACTTACCCCACACATGTACATATTACTGCACTTTATATGGAAAATAGTACTGCACGCGGGGCATTTCATGACGAATGTCTGTAGTTGGATTTTCACCTGTTCAATTCAGTTGTGTGTGATGTCTGATTTTGTCTCATGTCTTCTGTATGTGCGTGATGGTGTGCCTCCTTGTGTGCCTCCTCCTCCGTGCTGCTGTTGCACTCTGATTGGTTCCCTGTCTTTTCTGTTGAAATAATGCTGAATTTATGTGGAAATGACTGTTGTACAAAATCTTCAGATGTCTGTCGCTGAGATAGATGATGACTGGAGAACAGTTTTAAGCAGAAATGAGGCGATAATCGGTGAATTGCTGCTGACGCTCCGAAATGATACATGCACAGTGAATGAATGAATGAATGAATGAATGAATGAATGAATGAAAACTGTTTATTTCGAACATTTGATACAACAACAATTACAAGATAGATCAGTAAAGACAACAACAAAAAGTTCCTACTGTGTACCCAACATGTCCGAAAAGGGGTAGGGTGAAGCATCAGCTTATTTATCCCTACCCCTTCTTCCCCACAACCAGTAATACCCTTTACCACATATACACATAGATTCCTACACACCTAAACCGATATCAATATATATATATATATATATATATATATATATATATATATATATCAACATACATACACATATACATACACATATATACACATATACACACATATATACACATATACATATATACATATATATACACATATATATACACAAACATAAATATACACCTACACATACCTACTTACATACAAAATACTATATATTTACAAGCCGAAGCAAACAACAAAAACACCCTAACCCTCATTACCCTTCCTCCTCCCTATACCTAGAAAAAAACATATTTTTGTACCGCTGTTTGAACTGGTTCATGCTTGGACATTGCTTGAGCCCCACTCCCAATCTGTTCCACATCCTCACCCCACAGACAGAAATACAGAAACCTTTTAATGTTGATGCTTTAAATTAAATTTCCCCCTCAGACTGTAATCCCCTGATCTGTTAAAAAACATATTTTTAATATTTGCTGGAAGTAAATTGTTTATTGCTTTATACACAATTTGTACTGTTTGAAAATGAACCAAGTCTGTGAATTTTAAGAATTTGGATTGTAAAAATAGTGGATTTGTATGATCTCTATAGCCAGTATTATGAATAATTCTTATAGCTCTTGTCTGCATTACTGATAGTGATTGTGTTGTACCTTTATAAGTATTACCCCATACCTCTGCACAGTACTGTAAATATGGTTAAAACCAGTGAGCAGTAAGAATGCGGAAGTGAGTTGTGGTCCAGAATATGTTCGCTTTGTTTAGAACTGAAATGCTTCTTGACAGTTTACTTTGTATATGTTTTATATGAGTCTTCCAGTTTATGTTATCATCTATTATCACCCCCAGAAACTTATTTTCATGTACCCTTTCAATATCTACCCCCTCGACTTGTAACTGAACCTGTATGTCTGTATTACAATAGCCAAATAACATGTATTTTGTTTACTTAAGTTTAATGATAATTTGTTTCTGTCAAACCATATTTTCAATTTTCCCATTTCTATACTGATCCTCCTCAGTAACTCCTGCAAATCCCCCCCTGAACAAAAATGCTTGTGTCATCTGCAAATAATACTAATTTTAATATTTTGGAAACATTGACAATATCATTATATAATTAGAAACAGTTTTGGACCCAATACTGACCCCTGTGGGACGCCACAAGCATTGTCCAAGCATGATGATGTATATTCCCCCAACTTCACAAACTGTTTTCTGTTACTTAAGTAGCTTCTCACCCAGTGCAACACCAACCCCCTAATCCCATACTGTTCAAGTTTATTGATTAATATGTCATGATTGATTGTATCAAAGCCTTTTTAAGGTCTATAAATATTCCAACTGAATGTAATTTGTGGTCTATGGCGTTTGTAATCTCCTCAACTGATTCTATTAATGCAAGTGATGTTGAACTATGTGCTCTGAATCCATATTGACTATCAGTAAGTAATTTATGTTTATTTATGAATTTGTCTAATCTATTATTGAATAACTTTTCTAATAATTTGGAAAATTGTGGAAGCAAAGAAACAGGTCTATAATTTGTGAAGTGGTGTCTATCCCCAGTCTTATACAGCGGCACAACCTTAGCTATTTTCATATGATTGGGAAATTTACTGGTTTGAAATGATAAGTTACAGATGTATGTTAATGGTTCTACAATCCATTCAATGACCTGTTTTACCACCACCATATCAATTTCATTTAAATCGGTAGATGTTCTATATTTACAATTATTCACAATGTCTATAATTTCTTTTCCATCCACTGCTGTGAGGAACATTGAACAGGGATTTCTTTCTATGAGATTATTATCCCAATCCTCAGGTTGGGAATCAGGATTTTTTTCTGCCAAGCTTGGTCCAATATTTACAAAAAAATTATTAAACCGTTGACTACCTCATCCTTATTTTCCTTCTTGACATTATTATCAATGAAATACTGAGGGTAACTCTGTTTTTTATTACCATTTTTGATAATGCTATTTAATATATCCCATATTCCTTTAATATTGTTTTTGTTATTATATAATATGTTACTATAATATTCCTTCCTACATACCCGTATAATATTAGTTAATCTATTTTTGTATTTCTTATATCTATTTTCTGCCTCTTTAGTCTTTAGTTTTATGAATTCTCTATACAGTGTATTTTTCTTATTACATGCATTTCGTAACCCTTTCGTCATCCATGGTCGAGCTTGGTTTTTTTGTTTTCTGTAGTCTTGTTTAATTGGACAATTTTTATCATATAATGATGTAATATTTGTAAAAAAGTTTCATATGCACTATCAACATCACTTTCACTGTATACCTTTTCCCAGTTTTGCTCCTGTAAATCCTTCTTTAGTGTGTTCATGTTTTCCTCTGTCCGCACTCGCCTGTATTTTATTTTCTCCTCTGGCTGATTCCGCCGATGGTTTCTATTATAAACGATGAAAACTGGTAGATGATCACTAATGTCATTGATTAATAATCCACTCACAGTGTTATTCTCAATATCATTGCTGAATATATTATCAATTAAGGTAGCACTATGGGATGTAATTCTGCTTGGCCTGGTGATTTTTGGATATAAACTCATACTGTACATTATACTGATAAATTCATCTGTTATTTTATGCTTATTTGGATTGAGCAGATCAATATTTAAGTCACCACAAATGAACACAGTTTTTGATTAGTTTTTGAGAACATTTTTCCCATACAGTCAGTGAATGTTTCAATACTAGATCCTGGTGCTCTATATATACAGCTGACTAATACATTTTTGCTTTTTTCTTCACATATTTCAATAGTTATACATTCTAATAAGTTATCAATCACAGTTGTCATATTGTCTACTATTTTATAATCCATGTTCTTATCCACATACACAGCCACTCCTCCTCCACTCTTATTCTTTCTGTTTACACAATTAAATTCATATCCATCCAGTTCAAAATCCATTCCTTTATCTTCATTGATCCATGTTTCTGATATAGCAATTATGTTAAATATTTTTTTAAACTGACTTAAATATTCTTTAATGTTGTTAAAGTTTGCATATAGACTTCTGCTGTTGAAATGGATTATTGATAATTTGTTATCCGTTCTAATGATCCGATTAAACTGTTCATCTGTATAATAGCAACAACTGTCATTGATATTTGAGAAGAAATTATTGTCCGGGTCTATATCGTGCTCCAAGTCCAGTACATTGTGGTCTGTGTATTTAAATGTTCTCAGTTCTACTTTTCCATGATCAGCAATCCTTTGAGTTATATCCTTCTTGTCTCCAGATGTAGATGAATAGGTAGTAGATGAATAGGTTCCTCTGGTCTGTGTCATGGTGTTGTGATGTGTTTGTGTCCTCATACCTTATTGGTCATATTTGTCCAGATCCTCGATGTTCCTGATTACCATGACCTTCGCTTGTTCTGGTGTTCCATTCAATTTGATAAATGTTTTGCAGTTGGATGTCCATGTCTGTTGAATTTTTCCCTGCTTTTATAAGAGACAAGCTTTCCTGGCGATGTCTGTGTTTCTTTTGGTCAGATGTTCATTGATGAATACGTTTGTTCCTTTGAGTTTCCGTCCCTGTTTTAACAATGCCATTTTATGTTTTCTGTTGACAAACCTCATTATAACTGCTCGCTTGTCTCCATCCTCTCTCCTGGGCAGGGGGTGGCACGCTTCAATGTTATTACAGTCCATTTGAATACCTTTAGATTGCAGGAAGTCAGCCACCTGTTGTTCCACTGAGCTGGCCTCCTGCTCGCTGGCCTCCCCTCCGCTGTCTTCTGACACCGCCCGTGCGTAGGATCGAGGTTTAATATGAATTCCTGTAATAATAACGTCGTTCATCCTTGTGTACTGTTCCAACTCCGCAACACGGTTCTCCAGGTACACCAGACGCCGGTCTTTCTCAGCATTCTGGATCCGGAGAGCCTTCACTTCTTCCACCAGCTCCATAATGGATTTCTGCTGCATTTTAACCACAGAGATTTCCTCAGACAAAAAGTCCAGGGACTTCTTGATATCGTCTCCCTCCTCCGCCGTCAGTGCCTTCTTCGGACCCATGGTCAGATAACTCCGCGCTGGCGCCTCGGGCCTTGGTAAAGCCGCGCTGGTGGAACTGCGCTGGCGCCTCGCCGCGCCGGTGGATGTGCGCTGGCGCCTCGGGCCTCGTTAAAGCCGCGCCGGTGGAACTGCGCTGACGCCTCGGGCTTCAGGTGGAGCCGCGCCGGTGGATGTGCGCTGACACCTCGGGAGACAATCCAGGGTCCGGTACAGGTGAAGGTGGGGTGGACCGATTTTTTTTTTGGGGGTGGGGGTGGGGGTGGGAGGTGTTCGGTCCGTGACACTGGTCCATGGTTTTGTGTTTGTTTTATTTCTGTTTTTGTCCTTGTCTTCTGACTCCCCCTAGTGGCTGTTGCTAGTGTTGTCTGTGTCTAAGTCCCTGTGAGCTTGTATGTCTGTATCAGTGCAGCCACAGTTACTTTGAAAAAGTAATCCAATTACTGATTACTCCTTAAAAAAGTAACTTAGTTACTTTACCGATTACTCCTTGAAAAAGTAGATTACTAGTTACTTTATTAGTTACTTTCAGCAGGTGCCAACAACAACCCCTCCACCACCTCCTCAACATGAAAATGATAACCCATTTTGCCAAAACTCACTTTATAGTCAACCTTTCTTGACTTCAATGAACATAAATGCTTGTTTTAATAAAAAATAAAATGAAGACATCTTTCTTGACCTCATATTTAACTGTTGACGGCACTGTAACAGTAAAAATTGCATTGTCTAACCTACATTGTTTATAAATGTAACTATTAAATTCTTTATAACGTTTTTCTAACATTTAAATTCTCTCTAAACATTTCAGAAGTTGAAATTATTATTATTACGAGTAGTATTAGTAGTAATATTATTAGTAGTAAAACAAAAAGGCTTCAAAAGTGGACCTTTATTCTAGGGGTGTTGTGGGGGGTGTCCTTGCCCCACCCCATGTCCCCTTTCCATCTGGATTTGCCCCTGCTTTGGCGTTTCAGCAGCCTTTGAGCAGGAAGAATGGATAACATTTATTTATGCAGAAAACATGACCAGATTGGCAGGTAAGAAAGTTATATCAGTGTTTTCTTCTCATCCTCAGAGAGTTTAGGTACATTTTGGTGGAAAAAAATGTTAGTTGTTAACGTGCCGTGGATCAGCTGTTTTTAGCGAGGACAAACATAGCTGCTCACCTCAGAGTTTTAAAAAAAGGTGGAAAAAAGAGTGCAAAAACGTCATTGTAAGGCTCACTGCAGGTGTGCTGTCATCACCACGCTTTGAGAGAACTGTTTTTCAACTCAGAGTGGCTGCTGAAAACTGTGGAAGAAAAGTGCGCAGCTCACTGAAAGTGGGCAGTTCATTTGAACCCCGACCTTCCCCTGCCCACAGACCAAGTTTAATGCTGCGATCGACCCGCAATACAAAAATAATAGTAATGCACAGTGACTTGGAGAAGTAACTTTAATCTGATTTCTGATTTAGAAAGTTTAACACGTTAGATTACTCATTACTGAAAAAAGATGTTAGATTAGAGTAATGCATTACTAATTAACGCGTTGACGGCATTACTGGTCTGTATTATTGTGTCCATATCTGTCTTTGGATGTTTTGTCATTGTCTACAATTAAGTTTCTTTTGTTATTGTGTCTCATGGTTTTTGTTTTTTGATCAACTGTAGTTTGACTTCCTGTTTTATTTTGGTGGCCTGACTGTGCTTTTATGCTTGTGGTAACTTCTTCCTGTTTGTGTCTCCCAGCTGTCATTCATTATTTTACTCTCACCTGTCATCCGTTTGTGTGCATTTAAGCCTGAGTTTGGCCTTGTGTATTTGCTGGTTCCTTCGCGTTGTTTTTATCTGGTGTGGTCCATGATTTGGAAATTACTTTGAGCACCTTTGTCATCTCCACTGTAATAGCTGTTTTGAGTTCTGTGTTTTCTGCGTTTCAGTCATCACTCTCTCCATAGATTCTCACCAAATTTGCACCACAGATACATATTAAGTCATGGAAGACTCCACTGACGTTTGGAGGTGATCCGGATCCGGATTCTGGATCAAGATTCACTTTATATAGTCTTTGAAGGATTACGGCAAAACTACTTCTTGGATTCTCACTAAATTTGCACCACAGATACATATTAGGCCATGGAACACTCCAATAAATTTTGGAGGTGATCTGGATCGGAATCGAGATTCTGGATCAAGATATGACTTTATATATGCTTTGAAGGATTGCGTCAAAACTACGTAAACAGATTCTCACCAAATCTGCATCACAGATGGATAGTAGGGCATGGAAGATTCCACTGAATTTTGGAGGTGATCCAGATTGGTGGATGTCAGAAATCTCTGATTGCTCTTGTTTCCTATGTTTTCTGCTCCTCCAGTTTAACAGCTGTGCTCAAACCTCTAATGTCTCCCCTGAGTGCAGCTACACTCAGGTCCATAAATACTTGGACATTAATGACATTATTATTTCAGTTGTCAAGTGTAACATATTTGACATGAAAACAAATAATGATATCCAAATTGGGTGAACTGTGTCAAAATGATAGCACCTTTTATGGGTATCCATTAGTTTTATGAGACCAAAGGTAATTGCACAGTTCAGTTATTTCATGGCCATGCTGTTGTTATGCCATTGTTACTTGAGATAGAAGTAGATAAAAATGTCTTTCATTGATTTCCAGCTTTGCCTTTGAAAACTGATACTTTTTTCTGTCTGTATGAAGTCCAAATATCTGTCACGGTTCATAAAACAAACAATCATTTGGGGTGGAAAACAAATCCATCAGAGAATCAATAAAATATATGTGGCAAAATCAACCACTTTGTACTTGTGGGCTCTGGAACAACAAAAAGAGTGGGAGATGATATGAGACCAGTACTTTCCCTGCTGGGGAACCAAGCTCTTCCCAACAGTTGGCCAGATCAAGAACAACTTGTTGGAGTTAAGCACAGCAGATGGCATGCAGAGAATTTGGTGCAAGATGTATACCATAAGATGAGGAAGGCCAGCTTGTCAAAACGTATCCTGGAACAATAGTCACTCTACTTCTACCAAAATGGTACAAAGTAGGGTTGCAAAATTCCAGGAATTCAAATGCAAATTTGCATAAATGCATGCTAAAGCAGGGATCTTATGATGGACCTGGAAAGTATTCACAGCACTTCACTTTTCATACATTTTGTCATGTTACAGTCTTGTTCCAAAATGGAGTAAAATCATTTTTTTCCCTCAAAATTCTACTCACAACACCCCATAATGGCAACATGTTTTGACAACAAGTTTTTTTTTTTCTCCAAATTTATTAAAAATAAGCTAAAATCACATGTACATAAGTATTCACACCCTTTGCTCAATACATTGTTCATGCACCTTTGGCAGCAATTACAGCCTCAAGTCTTCTTGAATATGATGCCACAAGGTTGGTGCACCAATCTTTAGGCAGTTTCACTCATCCTCTTTGCAGCACTCCTAAAGCTCCATCGGTTTGGATGGGGAGCGGTGGTGCACAGCTATTTTTTGATCTCTCCAGAGATGTTCAGTCGGATTCAGTTGTGGACTCTGGCTGGGCCACTCAAGGACAGTCACTGAGTTGTCCTGAAACAAGTCTGTATCCTACTGAAAGATGAACTGTGACCCCAGTCTGAGGTCAAGAGCGCTCTGGAGCAGGTTATCATCCAGGATGTCTCTGTACCTTGCTGCATTCATCTTTCCCTCAATCCTGACTAGTCTCCCAGTTTCTGCCACTGAAAAACATCCTGACAGCGTGATGCCGCCACCACCATGCTTCACTGTAGGGATGGTGCCTGGTTTCCTCGAAATATGACACCTGGGATTCAGGCCAAAGAGTTCAATCTTTGTCTCATCAGACCAGAGAATTTTGTTTCTCATGGTCTGAGAGTCCTTCAGGTGCCTTTTGGGAAAACTCCAGGCAGACTGCCATGTGCCATCAGGAGTGGCTTCTGTTTGGCCACTCTACCATACATGCCTGATTGGTGGATTGCTGCAGAGATGGTTGTCTTTCTGGAAGGTTCTCCTCTCTCCAAAGAGGGATGCTGGAACTCTGACAGAGTGACCATCGGGTTCATGGTCACCTCCCTGACAAAGGCCCTTCTCCCCTGATCACTGAGTTGAGACAGGTGCCCAGCTCTAGGAAGAGTCCTGGTGGCATCTGAACATCTTCCATTTATGGATGATGGAGGCCACTGTGCTCACTGGGACCTTCAAAGCAGCAGAAATGTTTCTGTACTGTTCCCTAGATTTGTGCCTCGAGACAATCCTGTCTCAGAGGTCGACAGACAATTCCTTTGAATTCATGCTTGCTTTGTGCTTCGACCTGCACTGTCAACTGTGGGTTCTTTATACGAGGTCTGTTAGAAAAGTATCGGACCTTTTTATTTTTTGCAAAAACTATATGGATTTGAATCATGTGCTCTTGCATCAGCCAAGCTTGAACCTTCGTGCGCATGTGTGAGTTTTTTACGCCTGTCAGTTGTGTCATTCGCCTGTGGGCAGGCTTTGAGTAAGCACTGGTCCACCCCTCTCATCAGATTTTCATTGTCAGGAAAATGTCTGAACGGCTGGAGCAGCGCTGCATCAAATTTTTCAAGAAACTGTGTGAGACAGTCAGGTGGAAACCATTCAGAAAATTCAGATGGCTTTCGGTGAAAATCCTATGGGCATCACACAGATTAAGGAGCATTACAACCGGATTAAAGACGGCCCACAGTGGCTGAGGGTGCGCCGCGCTTCGAGCGGCCATCGACAGGCTGAAATGACCAGATCATTTAAAAGGGAGACTGTGTTGATCCGGGACGTCATGTGACTACCAGAGAAATGGCAGAAAAGGTGGACATCAGCCATTTTTCGTCAGATTCCACTGTTACAGGAGATTTTGTAATGAAAGACGTGCGGAGGCATTCGCGTCGGGACGAACCCGCAATGGCGGAGAACAAAAGCAAGTCTGTGTTGGAAGTCTCACGGGACATGTTGTGACATGCCCAGCCCACAATTTCTCGGATACTCACTCGACTAAAAGCCACCGAAAGCCGTCTGAATCTTCTGAATGGTGGATGACCTAACGCCATTGTGGCTTCGTCCCGACGCACGAATGTCTCCGCACGTCTTTTATTACAAAATCTCCTGTAACAGTGGAATCTGACGAAAAATGGCTGATGTCCACCTTTTCTGCCATTTCTCAGGTAGTCACACGACGTCCCGGATCAACACAGCCTTCACTTTGGAAATGATCTGGTCATTTCAGCCTGTCGATGCCGCTCAAAGAGCGGCGCGCCCTCAGCCACTGTGGGCTGTCTTTAATCCAGTTGTAATGCTCCTTAATCTGTGTGATGCCCATAGGATTTTCACCGAAAGGCATCTGAATTTTCCGAATGGTTTCCACCTGGCTGTCTCACACAGTTTCTTGAAAAATTTGATGCAGCGCTGCTCCAGCCGTTCAGACATTTTCCTGACAATGAAAATCCGACGAGAGGGGTGGACCAGTGCTCACTCAAAGCCTGCCCACAGGCAAATGACGCAACCGACAGGCGTGAAAAAACTCACTCATGCGCACGAAGGTTCAAGCTTGGCTGATGCAAGAGCACATGATTCAAATCCATATAGTTTTTGCAAAAAATAAAAAGGTCTGATACTTTTCTAACAGACCTTGTATGCAGACAGTTGTTCCTCTTTGCAGATCATGTCCAATCAACTGAATTTACCCCAGGTGGACTCCAATTAAGCTGTAGAAATGTCTCAAGGATGATCACTGGAAACAGGATGCGCCTGAGCTCAATTTTGAGTTTCAGTGCAAAGGCTGTGAAAACTTAGTACGTGTCATTTCTTAGTTCTTTGTTTTTTTTTGTTTTTTTTTGTCGTTGTTGTTGTTGTTTTTAATAAATTTGCAAAAATCAAAAAAAAATGTACATGTGATTTCTTAGTTTTATATGTTTAATTTGCAAACTTTCAAAAAAAATGACTGTCATTATGGGATATTGTATGTAGAATTTTGAGGAATAAAATATATTTAATCCATTTTGGAAGAAGGCTGAAACATAACAAAATGTGGAAAACATGAAGCACTGTGAATACTTTCCAGATTCATTGTAAATGTAGTTGGACAAAACATATTGCAGTATTAATCTTGGACAGATGAATTCATGCCACACGCTGTGGATTCGTCATTCACATGCACACAGCACATGACTCACTGCAAGGCTATTAAGGCCACAGACATCAAACAAATATTTCATTTTACAATTTGGATAATAGGAAATGTGTTTATTTCATGGAAAAGAAAGTTGATTGAGATCTTTTAATTTGCAGTAATATTTGAATACACATCTGCTTATGACAAAATATTTATTTATGTTTTGTATGGGATAGTTTGTATGAATTTCCATAAATTCATGTCAGTTCCAAGGAAACATTTCTAACTTGGAATATTGCAAATTGTTTAAAAAAAAAAAAGTTTCCTAAAACTCCAAGCTGAATTTCCCAAGGAAAGTTTCTAGAAATTTTATCAGTTACTTTCTACCTCTTTGCAACTATACTAGAAGGAAACTATTGCGGATGGTGTAAATGAAACTTAGCACAGCTCAAGTTCTAGCAGGAAGATTCGGAGAACCGTTACTGATGAGGTGAATCTTAATGAAAACTTTGATATCTGACAGAAAGCAATTAGTGTCCTTGTAAATCATCAACTCACAACCAATAAAAAGTGTGCATATTATTTTAAAATGTCAGTCCTGACTCACCTCTCTACTGTTTGCAATTGCTGGCCTGAAACACCCCCTCCTACACACACCCCCACCAGTTGGTCCCTGTCTGACATCTGGAGTAGGCTGCCTGCACCCCTACCTTGTTCTGATGGCAGGATTCAAGATCAATGTACTCCTAAACCATACCTCCCCAAAGACCTTTTGAACATTCTGTACAATATTATTGTGGATTAAATTCTTTGTTTCTTGTCTCCTGAGTCTTTACAGTAGAACTGTTCATTTTCCAAAGCACACTACATGGTGGCGGTACAGATATGATGTGTTCATGGCTACCAGTGGAACTGGTCCCCTTGTGTTTATTTATGATGTGACTACAGCATGAATTCTGAATTCTTAATTAATCTGAGTAAAAGCATTAAAATGTAGACAGATGAGCATCACAAGTGCCTTCCAAAAGCAATCTAAGATCCCTCCACCTTGGACTAGAACAACTCCTTGTTTTTTTCTGGTGATCAAAACGGTTAGTGGTTTTTAATTCATTTGAATATTCCACAGTCTCTTCTCCTCTGGTGAAATACTCAGAGGACTTAGTCACCACTAAAATCTTTTGAGATTTTCCTGTCTTACATCTCTGTACAAGTAATGACTGTGCGCACACAGGTTTGTACATGACAAACAGATTGAGCATTTACATGGCTAATCGTTTGTAACATTTTCCTATTTAATGGATTATAAAAACAATGGTTCGCCCTCATCATTCCGACTAAAAGTCCAATCAAATCAGCTCTTTCATTCGGGCACTGGAGATATCAATGAAGTTGCAGTAATATAAAAACAGTGAATAACAAATATGCAGTTTTTAATGTCAATTTAAATAATAATAATAGTCCTACCTTGTTCGGAGTTGGTGTAGGTATGCCTTTAAAAAAAAAAAAGCCCAGTCAGAAATGTTGTGAACAGACATGAATTGAAAATAGAGCAGAAGTTCATGGAGAGAAGAGTACGACCCTACAATGACAACGTCATGGCACAGAAGTCAATGTATTCTCTACTTTAACCCGACCCACAAGCTGCCCGATGACCTTCGCAGGACCCTGTTATTACTGAATGTGCTATTTGTAGGCAGATTGTTTAGGCCATGTCAGCTGGCCGAAATAATGTCATCACCTGAACAAGCCGGACTCCGTCAGGAGGTGGGGGATTAGCCTGTGAGTTGGCTGTTTCGCGTCTTGCCTGCTGAAGGGCAGATGGAAATTATTTGGGAAAACAATCTTTTTATTATTTATTAATATTAATCTCCCAGGGTGCAAATCCTGTGAGCAAACGCCAGCGTATCTACCAGGAAACTAAAAAAACACCCTTAAACATGCATTCACAGAAAGACAAACACATAAAGGTACACGCAGTCTGTGCACATTGGAGACAAGGTCAGTGAGGGATGCACTTTAAACCTGTGGGGGCGCTGTCTCTCAGCTGCAATTTCAGGTTTAAGACAGGTGTCACATGACAGCTGTTAATAAGATCCTAAAATCAAATCAAATCAATTTTATTTATATAGCGCCAAATCACAACAAACAGTTGCCCCAAGGCGCTTTATATTGTAAGGCAAAAGCCATTTAATAATTACAGAAAAACCCCAACGGTCAAAACCACCCCCCGTGAGCAAGCACTTGGTGACAGTGGGAAGGAAAAACTCCCTTTTAACAGGAAGAAACCTCCAGCAGAACCAGGCTCAGCGAGGGGCAGTCTTCTGCTGGGACTGGTTGGGGCTCAGGGAGAGAACCAGGAAAAAGACATGCTGTGGAGGGGAGCAGAGATCAATCACTAATGATTAAATGCAGAGTGGTGCATACAGAGCAAAAAGAGAAAGAAACACTCAGTGCATCATGGGAACCCCCCAGCAGTCTAAGTCTATAGCAGCATAACTAAGGGATGGTTCAGGGTCACCTGGTCCAGCCCTAACTATAAGCTTTAGCAAAAAGGAAAGTTTTAAGCCTAATCTTAAAAGTAGAGAGGGTGTCTGTCTCCCTGATCCGAATTGGGAGCTGGTTCCACAGGAGAGGAGCCTGAAAGCTGAAGGCTCTACCTCCCATTCTACTCTTAAAAACCCTAGGAACTACACGTAAGCCTGCAGTCTGAGAGCGAAGCGCTCTATTGGGGTGATATGGTACTATGAGGTCCCTAAGATAAGATGGGACCTGATTATTCAAAACCTTATAAGTAAGAAGAAGAATTTTAAATTCTATTCTAGAATTAACAGGAAACCAATGAAGAGAGGCCAATATGGGTGAAATATGCTCTCTCCTTCTAGTCCCCGTCAGTACTCTAGCTGCAGCATTTTGAATTAACTGAAGGCTTTTCAGGGAACTTTTAGGACAACCTGATAATAATGAATTACAATAGTCCAGCCTAGAGGAAATAAATGCATGAATTAGTTTTTCAGCATCACTCTGAGACAAGACCTTTCTAATTTTAGAGATACTGCGCAAATGCAAAAAAAGCAGTCGTACATATTTGCTTAATATGCGCATTGAAGGACATATCCTGATCAAAAATGACTCCAAGATTTCTCACAGTATTACTAGAGGTCAGGGTAATGCCATCCAGAGTAAGGATCTGGTTAGACACCATGTTTCTAAGATTTGTGGGGCCAAGTGCAATAACTTCAGTTTTATCTGAATTTAAAAGCAGGAAATTAGAGGTCATCCATGTCTTTATGTCTGTAAGACATTCCTGTAGTCCAAATCAACTGAATTTACACCAGGTGATTTCTTAGTTTTTTATTTTTAATAAATTTGCAAAAATCTCAAAAAGACCTTGTTCACATTGTCGTTATGGGGAGATTATGAGGAAAAAAATGAATTTCATCCATTTTGGAATAAGGCTGTAACATAAAATATGGAAATGTGAAGTGCTAGGAATACTTTCCGGATGCACCGTATGTTTATCACTCACTCCCTCACTTTCAACCGCTTATCCAGAACCAGGTCATGGTGCCAACAGCTCCAACAGGGGACCCCAAACTTCCCTTTCCCGGACCACATTAGAGGTCAGGGTAATGCCATCCAGAGTAAGGATCTGGTTAGACACCATGTTTCTAAGATTTGTGGGGCCAAGTACAATAACTTCAGTTTTATCTGAATTTAAAAGCAGGAAATTAGAGGTCATCCATGTCTTTATGTCTGTAAGACATTCCTGCAGTTTAACTAATTGGTGTGTGTCCTATGGCTTCATGGATTGATAAAGCTGGGTATCATCTGCGTAACAATGCAAATTTAAGCAATGCTTTCTAATAATACTGCCTAAGGGAAGCACGTATAAAGTGAATAAAATTGGTCCTAGCACAGAACCTTGTGGAACTCCATAATTAACCTTAGTCTGTGAAGAAGATTCCCCATTTACATGAACAAATTGTAATCTATTAGATAAATATGATTCAAACCACCGCAGCGCAGTGCCTTTAATACCTATGGCATGCTCTAATCTCTGTAATAAAATTTCCTCTGCAGATGATCAGTTAGCTGTTTTACAACTACCCTTTCAAGAATTTTTGAGAGAAAATGAAGGTTGGAGATTGGCCTATAATTAGCTAAGATAGCTGGGTCAAGTGATGGCTTTTTAAGTAATGGTTTAATTACTGCCGCCTTAAAAGCCTGTGGTACATAGCTAACTAATAAAGATAGATTATTCATATTTAAGATCGAAGCATTAATTAATGGTAGGGCTTCCTTGAGCAGCCTGGTAGGAATGGGGTCTAATAGACATGTTGATGGTTTGGAGGAAGTAACTAATGAAAATAACTCAGAACAATCCGAGAGAAAGAGTCTAACCAAATACCAGCATTACTGAAAGCAGCCAAAGATAACGATATGTCTTTGGGATGGTTATGAGTATTTTTTTCTCTAATAGTTAAAATTTTATTAGCAAAGAAAGTCATGAAGTCATTACTAGTTAAAGTTAAAGGAATACTCGGCTCAATAGAGCTCTGACGCTTTGTCAGCCTGGCTACAGTGCTGAAAAGAAACCTGGGGTTGTTCTTATTTTCTTCAATTAGTGATGAGTAGTAAGATGTCCTAGCTTTACGGAGGGCTTTTTTATAGAGCAACAGACTCTTTTTTAGGCTAAGTGAAGATCTTCTAAATTAGTGAGACGCCATTTCCTCTCCAACTTATGGGTTATCTGCTTTAAGCTGCGAGTTTGTGAGTTATACCACAGAGTCAGGCACTTCTGATTTAAGGCTCTCTTTTTCGCATCCAAAGTTGTACTCAATGAGGATGTAAAACTATTGACGAGATAATCTATCTCACTCACAGATATTAGGTAGCTACTCTGCACTGTGTTGTTATATGGCATTGGAGAACATAACAAAGAAGGAATCATATCCTTAAACCTAGTTACAGCGCTTTCCGAAAGACTTCTACTGTAATGAAACTTATTCCCCACTGCTGGGTAGTCCATTAAAGTAAATGTAAATGTTATTAAGAAATGATCAGACAGAAGGGGGCTTTCAGGGAATACTGTTAAGTCTTCAATTTCCATACCATAAGTCAGAACAAGATCTAAAGTATGGTTAAAGTGGTGGGTGGACTCATTTACATTTTGAGCAAAGCCAATTGAGTCTAATAATAGATTAAATGCAGTGTTGAGGCTGTCATTCTCAGCATCTATGTGAACGTTAAAATCGCCCACTATAATTATCTTATCTGATCTAAGCACTAAGTCAGACAAAAGATCTGAAAATTCACAGAGAAACTCACAGTAACGACCAGGTGGACGATAGATAACAACAAATAAAACTGGTTTTTGGGACTTCCAATTTGGATGGACAAGACTAAGAGTCAAGCTTTCAAATGAATTAAAGCTCTGTCTGGGTTTTTGATTAATTAATAAGCTGGAGTGGAAGATTGCTGCTAATCTTCCCCCTCGGCCCGTGCTACGAGCATTCTGAGAGTTGATGTGACTCGGGGGTGTTGACTCATTTAAACTAACATATTCATCCTGCTGTAACCAGGTTTCTGTAAGGCAGAATAAATCAATATGTTGATCAATTATTATATCATTTACTAACAGGGACTTAGAAGAGAGAGACCTAATGTTTAGTAAACCACATTTAACTGTTTTAGTCTGTGGTGCAGTTGAAGGTGCTATATTATTTTTCTTTTTGAATTTTTATGCTTAAATAGATTTTTACTGGTTGGTGGTGGTCTGGGAACAGGCACCGTCTCTACGGGGATGGGGTATTGGGGGGATGGCAGGGGGAGAGAAGCTGCAGAGAGGTGCGTAAGACTACAACTCTGCTTCCTGGTCTCAACCCTGGATAGTCACGGTTTGGAGGGTTTAATAAAATTGGCCAGATTTCTAGAAATGAGAGCTGCTCCATCCAAAGTGGGATGGATGCCGTCTCTCCTAACAAGACCAGGTTTTCCCCAGAAGCTTTGCCAATTATCTATGAAGCCCACCTCATTTTTTGGACACCACTCAGACAGTCAGCAATTCAAGGAGAACATGCGGCAAAACATGTCACTCCCGGTCTGATTGGGGAGGGGCCCAGAGAAAACTACAGAGTCCGACATTGTTTTTGCAAAGTTACACACCGATTCAATGTTAATTTAAGTGACCTCCGATTGGCGTAACCAGGTGTTATTACTGCCGACGTGAATTACAATCTTACCAAATTTATGCTTAGCCTTAGCCAGCAGTTTCAAATTTCCTTCAATGTCACCTGCTCTGGCCCCCGGAAGACATTTGACTATGGTTGCTGGTGTGGCTAACTTCACATTTCTCAAAACAGAGTCGCCAATAACCAGAGTTTGTTCCTCGGTGGGTGTGTCACCGAGTGGGGAAAAACGGTTAGAGATGTGAACGGGTTTGTGGTGTACAGGGGCTTCTGTTTAGGACTACGCTTCCTCCTCACAGTCACCCAGCTGGCCTGCTTTCCCGGCTGCTCGGGATCTGCTGGGGGACAGCTAACGGCGGCTAAGCTACCTTGGTCCGCACCAACTACAGGGGCCTGGCTAGCTGTAAAATGACGGCATTTACACCATCTGTTATGCTTTGTTATATCATCATGGGCTAACATGCACATTTTACATAATCCAGCTGACGCTGGCCTTCTTTGACATTACGTTGTAGACCAAGTTGTTGCTGGTTTTGTAGTTGTTCCCATATTGTACAGATTCTCCACAGTGGATCCATCACAGATCCACACTGCGATTTGACACGTTTTACGGTGGATGCCCTTCCTGACGAAACTCCTGTTTTACCTGGAGAAACAGACATACCCCTAGTCTTCTGAAGAGGTCTCCTGAAGAGGTCTCCCAAACCAGGACCCACTCTGCGTTGTGTGATGGAGGCCAGGAGTCACTCTGCATGTGGTAATCAATAGGCCTCACTCCCCCGACAGCCAAAGGATACTCAGGCCAGAACCTGGGTTTTTGCTGACTGGTCGGAGTGTCTGCCTCCCATGGCGGAGATCATGAGTTTGTGTCCTGAAGGGAATGAATGGGAGGAGTCAAATACACAACACTGTGAAGAGAGAAGGTACAGCCATTACATTAGCTTCTGAGATCTGACGGGATCAGGCTTACACAAAGTATTCAACAAAAAACAAAAAAAAAATTCATTCATTTTCTGCTGCTTATTCAGGTTTGTGTCCCAATGGCAGGAGACCAAGCAGCTTATTCCACACTTCCCTATCCTAGGCCAAGTCATCTAATTCTTGTTGGGGATCCCAAGGCATTCCCAAACCAGCTGGGAAATATAATCCCTCCAGCTTGTCCTGGTTCTTCTCCCGGGCCTCCTCTCAGTTGGATGTGCCTGGAAGACCTTCCCCACCTTAAATCGCCTCCTTATTGTGGTGGAGGAGTTTGTGTGATCCTGAGCGATGTGCTGTCTTGAGCATTAGCTCCTGGTAGGGCCACCATTGGTGAATTGCACCCTAATCCTAAACAGCTGTCGCACATTAACATTACCTGAACCAATATTGAGTAGGCTCCACCATTAAAAGTTCATGGTCTTACTCACCTTTCTGTTTGCAGCTTACCACCCAAAGCTCCCTCGACCACTCCACCACCCAGTTGACCCCTGTCTGCCACAAAGAATAGGCTCTGCCCCCTGCCTCCTTCATCTGCGGGATCTGAGAGACACTCTGCTCATCCCACTGCCACGACGGGGACCGGGGCCAAACCGAACACTGAATTGTATAGCAAGTTATTGTAATAAACTCCTTTTCTCTAAACAGCTGAATCTTCTGGTAGAACTACTGCATCTGCTGGAAGCTACAAATGACGCTTCCTTCATACTGAGTGTAAAATAGGGCCTTAAGAATCCATGTTGGTCTTTTAACCTTTTGTTGCATTGTGTTTTCCAGCCCTTGATTCATTGCAAAAACTTTCTTTGCCAGGTGTGACTTTGGTAAGCTGATTGAATGGGATCCAAACAAAGGACTCAGCTGAATCTGTTTTGTAGTGATTATAGTCCTGTGCCAGGTGCGCTCCCCAGCCTCCTTCACAGTCTAACCTCTCAGTTATTGGAATGAAACATTAAAGCATGAAGCGAGAAAACAAAGATGGTGCAGAAACATTGTTTAGGCATGTTACATTGATCTCTTCAAGAGCTGGGAAAGATCCGCTTCAACAGAACTACTGGGAAATATCTTTTGGATATCTGGGGACAAACTGTAATCTGTGCTTTCTTTTATCTTCATCTGGGATTGTGTATACTTGAGGTAATGCTGGCATAAAGGAGTACAGAAAAAACATTTTCTTCTAAATATTGCATGTATCTGATCAGCCGTTGGCCGTTTAGTGACAGGGAAGTGGCATTATCTTGAACTTCTTGCGGCAGTCGGTACAAACTCAAAGAAAGGAAACAAGAGGTGAAAATGTTCATAGATGTAAGATGAAAGGATACATAATCAGGCCTGAGTCATCTTCATCGTGCTTTTCCTCCTCCACATCTGTGGCATGATTAAGTTACAATCAATTCTGTCTTCTGGAGCATGTTAAAATGCCTTTTCCCAAAATTAGCAATTCAACTGAAATCCAGTCAACCTTCAGCTGTCAAGACAGGTCAGACCATGTCCTGAGTCAGAGCTGGTTCTGTCCATTCTAATGCGCATCACCAACAGATGTGTTTACTCACAGTGTCAGTCAGTATGATCCCTTCCAAAACATATTTCTGCCCCCTGAATCCAGATCAGTCTGGATTGCTCCGTACAGATTAGTGGACATCACCTTGGAGATGACAGGATTAGACACATCTAACCGTGATTAAGATAAAAAAAAAGTCCATTAATTGAAAGACTCTGATTGTTCTGTTAACTAAAACCATAAAGTGTACAGGACTGGGAACAGGTGGAGCAAAGAAAAAAAAGGGAGGTGGCCAGGTATTTTCTGAAACTGCAGAATCCACATGGGATTGAAGTCAGGGCACTGAGCCATGGCAGTGCACAAGCGTCTGCAAATTTTTCATGTCAGCAAGAAGTGTTTAATTCAAGATATAGCTTAAAATGACAGAAGTAACCATATTTTTCAACAATAAAGGAATAGTCATGTGAATCTCATCACTGACAGCAATTCGAGGCGCAACTCGATACACTACCAGCGATATGATACATATAGTGATACATGACGATACTGACTGTTATGTGCTGACGCGGGTCAGAGAACTGAACCAGCATCTGACAATGGCCCAGCGCTAAATAACCAGAAAGCGGTTCCAAGAAACAAATTTATTCCCCCTCATGTGCAATAATTCGTGTACAACATAAATAGTCAGCTGTCTTGGCAAGGTGAAGGACGGCGTGCTCTCCAGCGCCCAAATGGATCAAAGCCCGGCACTTCTGGACTCAGATTCACCGCCGAACACCCCCCAGGTGGATACGACAAACTGACTCTGTGAAGGACGGAAAAGGTGAGGTAAGTCAACAGAGCTACAACAAATATCCTTCAGAGGCACACACTATCAGCAACACATTCAGGTCTGAATTTAAGCCTTATGTAAATGAGCAGCCTCTCACAACAGGTGGAGGATCATCAATCCGTACGCCACGGCAGTGAGAAGCAAACTGCACAATTCTCATCAATGTTCAAATATACCGCGTAACAAAACGCCAAATTACTATTAACGATTATTCAGACAATAATCACCTCTGATGTGTGCTGACAGCATGTGTCCCTCACCCGTCCTCCTTCACAGGCACAATGTGTCAAACCCTGGCACGGTCCTCAGCATCTCACAACCGAACGTCACAAGGTCGAGTTCCCGGCAATTCTGCTCAAATCACTCATGGCTTAAATGCAGAACGCCATCTCATTATCTGCTTCAGCTGAAAGTCTTTAAGTCTGCACGTGAGCATCATCCACAGGTGCTGCAAGTTGTTAGGCCTGCACGTGAACATCCTCCACAGGTGCAGCCAATAGTTTTGATGAGGGTGAAGGACTCTTCCACCAGCACCTTCTCCACAGAAAAAAACAGTTTGCATACCACCTGGAGAGCAAAGAAAAGAAAAGAACACCAAAACATCCAGCCAAACCCCCCAACAGACAACAGTACCCCCCCATCAACGGGAACCCTTCCGGCGACCGAACAGACCAGGCCCGAGAACAGCACCTCCCTCCGGGGTCTACGACAGGAAGCAGATGGTGTAACACCCCCAAAGTCCACAGCAGACAGTAGGACATCGCACCGTGACTGGAAAGCCGGCTGGCATCAACAAAAACCCCAAAAGAGTCCCAAGTACAACCTAACATACAAGAACAATACAAAACCCACCCAAACCCTCCCCAGGGGACCGTCCCATCCAACCCCGGGAAGAAAAGAAAAACTCCCAAATCCAATAACCCAACATAGCCCCGACAACACAATACAAACACAATTTCACAAAGAAAAATAACAAGCAACCCCTCCAGACAACGTGCAGAGCTCAACACCCCCCAGAAGACCTTTACCGCCAGTTCCAGGAGTAATAACCAAAGCCGGAATCCCACAGAGGTCCCCAGATATGCATGGAGCAACAGCGCCCCCCAGAGGACCGTACCATCAACCCCAGGAGGCACCCTCCCCACAACCCAGGAACCCCAGACCAGGCCACACTTGGCTAGTCGGCCCCACAATCAATTCCCCCCCAGAGGACCGTCCCATCAACCCTGGAGGTGGAACCTGGAAGGAAACATAAAAAACACAAAAATCCAACCCCCGGCGGACTCCATTAAACCACCCCGGGGGCAAATAAAACAACCGGAAACCCTGTTACCCTCCCCAGCACCCTGAAAGACCCCAGATTACTCCCAGAGCCTATCTTCAGTACAATTTCGGCGAACGGCACAAAACTACCAAGCCGGGGAAGGAAACAGGAAAAACTAACCCAGTCCTATCCCCTAAGTGCAGCAGAAAACCGGAAATACGTCCGGTGCCCCTAAACCGACCATACCACCAGCCTATCGGGAGGGGTGGAACTACCGAAATGGCGAACGGCACAGATCGGCCCACCACTCCGACTGAGGTACGTTCCCGCTGCACTACACCCCGGTAACGCCAATGACGAATGGTCAAAGGCCCACCGGGGCTGGAGTGGAACCGGGTATCAACTAAACCCCCAAAAAAACACCTCTGACAACCCCCCCCAGGCGCAGAGGTTTTCAGAGAAACGCTCAGCGTAACCAACCTGCACCACCCCACAACCCAAAAGACAAACGGTCTTAGAGTACATGAGGTTGGGGTTAGGGAAACAGGGAAATAAAAAACAACAAAACGACCCAATCCACAAACAAAAATTACCTAAGTTCAAATAATGAAGACATACGATTACCTGAGTCCAGCCAAGCTCCAAACTGCCAGTCGTTCACCCAACCAGAACAGCCTCTAATTCCCTAAACATTTTATAACCCCTACATGAAAACAAAAACAGACCAAATAACTAAATAACCAGAGGTCTGCCCCCTTTTTTTTTTTTTTTTTTTTTTATATATATATTATGCCTGTCCAAAAACACCTGGAGATACGTCATCGTTATCTTTCTTGACGCTTATGTGACCGGGGCAGTATGGCTGTTTCAGCTCATCCGAGCTGCATGGGCTCATCCGCAAGAGGAGCCAGAGGTCCCGTCATAGGAGTCTCAGTGGGGCGAAGACGAGGCGGCCCTGATCTGTGTCAGGGAAAGTCCCGAGACGGAAAGACCCGCTCAGATGTCCGCCCTCTCTCGCGTCCACGCTCCTTTATCCGATCATCTAGACGAATAACCAAAGATATTAGCTCATCTAAATCTTTTGGTTCGTCACAGACTGCTAGCTCGTCTTTTAATAAATCGTTCAAACCATCCACAAACACTCCTCTCAAAGCTGCGGCATTCCAACCGGACTGAGCAGAAAAAATTCAGAAATCAACGTAATAATCCGCCGCACTCTGCCTCCCCTGCCTGAGATTCAGCAACCGTTGGGCAACGGTATCTGTTTTCACCGGACGGTCAAAAACCAATCGGAACTCCCGGAAGAAATCCTTAAAGGATCCTAACAATGGAGAGTTATTGCTCCACAACGCAGTGACCCAAGCTAAGGCGTCACCTCGAAGCAAATTTGTCACATATGAGACACGGCTACCATCAGAAGAGAAGGAAGCCGGTCGCTGAGCAAAAACCAGAGAACATTGCATCAAAAACGGAGCACAGGCTTCAACGTTTCCCGCATAAGGTTCCGGATGATGAATAATTGGTTCGGAAGCCGACTCTCTGGGTGACGGAGTTATCTGCACCGGTATCGATGGTGCCGCAGCTGGAGCAGCAGGAAGCGGAACGGCTTGCGCTGCGAGCTCCGTAACGCGGGCATCTGTTTGTTTAATTTGGTTTGCGAGATGCTGTAACTGCTCCCATATCTTCTCCAAGTGTTCTTGAACTCTTTCCGCAAATGGAACCGCTTCTGCCGCTGGGTCCATTTTGTACTGGCCGGGAACTACTGTTATGTGCTGACATGGGTCAGAGAACCGAACCAGCATCTGACAATGGCCCAGCGCTAAATAACCAGAAAGCGGTTCCAAGAAACAAATTTATTCCCCCTCATGTGCAATAATTCGTGTACAACATAAATAGTCAGCTGTCTTGGCAAGGTGAAGGACGGCGCGCTCTCCAGCGCCCAAATGGATCAAAGCCCGGCACTTCTGGACTCAGATTCACCGCCGAACACCCCCCAGGTGGATATGACAAACTGACTCTGTGAAGGATGGAAAAGGTGAGGTAAGTCAACAGAGCTACAACAAATATCCTTCAGAGGCACACACTATCAGCAACACATTCAGGTCTGAATTTAAGCCTTATGTAAATGAGCAGACTCTCACAACAGGTGGAGGATCATCAATCCGTACGCCACGGCAGTGAGAAGCAAACTGCACAATTCTCATCAATGTTCAAATATACTGCGTAACAAAACGCCAAATTACTATTAACGATTATTCAGACGATAATCACCTCTGATGTGTGCTGACAGCATGTGTCCCTCACCCGTCCTCCTTCACAGGCACGATGTGTCAAACCCTGGCGCGGCCCTCAGCGACTCACAACCGAACGTCACAAGGTCGAGTTCCCGGCAATTCTTCTCAAATCACTCATGGCTTAAATGCAGAACGCCATCTCATTATCTGCTTCAGCTGAAAGTCTTTAAGTCTGCACGTGAGCATCCTCCACAGGTGCAGCCAATAGTTCTGATGAGGGTGAAGGACTCTTCCGCCAGCACCTTCTCCACAGAAAAAAACCAGTTTGCATACCACCTGGAGAGCAAAGAAAAGAAAACAGCACCCAAATGTCCAGCCAAACCCCCCAACACACAACAACTGATGATACGATGAAATAAGATTCACTCCTGTTCCAGATTCAATGCAATTTGATATGCATTTGATGCCGATTCAATTCCTCACACTGTGATATGAAGCGATTTGGTGCGATACGATGCGATTCAACATGATGCAAAGAAATTATACCAAAAATTTAAACAGAAAATAAGAAGCTGCAATTCAGTATGATACTATTGTCTTCTTCTTCTGATTCTACGAGAGACAGAGAATTTGTTTTCCTCCTTATAAGCAGCAAATTTACCAGATTCAACATTAAGGAACAGGAATTGGAATTCGTTCCCTCAGATGTGGAACCCGTTTCATCACACTTAAGACCTTAAACAGTAAACAGTAAGACAACATCATTCTCAATGAGTGACTTAACGTGCATCACTCATTGACAGAGTACCGCCTTGGCAAAAGTAATCTGAGATATTTTTCTCACCAGTTTTGCTGGAGCTCGGGTTACAGTCTGCCTATTCCCCTATTTGATTTAGGGGAAGGAGTGGCGGTTATGGCATTCTTTCCAAACGACCTGCGTCTTGTCAAGTTTCCCATCTTTTTTAAAAAGCCAAACTATCTCCAACCACCTGATTTAAATGTTTTAGGTGTGTCAAAAATGCTCCTTCGTTTCTACTTAAAACTGACTTTAGAATGATTTAAGAGGTTTTACCTTTATCATCTGATGGTTAATAATCCCATTAATCCATTTGATTGCTTTGGGTGAAGAGACTCCATCTCAGACGTGCTGTTGTGGTCTGAAATGATGCATGCGCAGATGCAAAAGGCAGACCGATATTTAGGGGCAGACCATTCGGTCTGCGATACAGGCAAGGAGGCGTGGTCGCCATTTTAGATCAGGGCAACTCAGTGGGCACTCAGTGCACACTGACGCTTAATGAGTCTCGTCAAGAAACGGGTGCAAAGTGCTGAAAAGATGTGCACGCTGGCAAAGCTAGAAATGGAGGAAGAAGGGAGACAACATTTCATTCCATACTTAAGCAGTTTTGGTTATTCTTGCTACTTTTTCCGTGACTTTTGGGCAATAAACTGGTGTAAAGCGTCATGCCTGTGTATGAAATCTGAGGATTTAAGCCACTATGAATGGAATTTTATTCAGTGCTGAATTTATTCAGTACTATACAAAAATGGATTTAATTAATGTGGACCATGTGGAATTAATTAATGTACTCTATGTGCCCATCTAGACTGTGTGGATCGTTTAAGTCGCGCAAACTTTTTTGAAATCCTTTTTATATATATATATATATATATATATATATATATATATATACACTCAACAAAAATATAAACGCAACACTTTTGGTTTTGCTCCCATTTTGTATGAGATGAACTCAAAGATCTAAAACTTTTTCCACATACACAATATCACCATTTCCCTCAAATATTGTTCACAAACCAGTCTAAATCTGTGATAGTGAGCACTTCTACTTTGCTGAGATAATCCATCCCACCTCACAGGTGTACCATATCAAGATGCTGATTAGACACCATGATTATTGCACAGGTGTGCCTTAGACTGCCCACAATAAAAGGCCACTCTGAAAGGTGCAGTTTTGTTTTATTGGGGGGGGATACCAGTCAGTATCTGGTGTGACCACCATTTGCCTCATGCAGTGCAACACATCTCCTTCGCATAGAGTTGATCAGGTTGTCAGTTGTGGCCTGTGGAATATTGGTCCACTCATCTTCAATGGCTGTGTGAAGTTGTTGGATATTGGCAGGAACTGGTACACGCTGTCGTATACGCCGGTCCAGAGCATCCCAAACATGCTCAATGGGTGACATGTCCGGTGAGTATGCCGGCCATGCAAGAACTGGGACATTTTCAGCTTCCAAGAATTGTGTACAGATCCTTGCAACATGGGGCCGTGCATTATCCTGCTGCAACATGAGGTGATGTTCTTGGATGTATGGCACAACAATGGGCCTCAGGATCTCGTCACGGTATCTCTGTGCATTCAAAATGCCATCAATAAAATGCACCTGTGTTCTTCATCCATAACAGACGCCTGCCCATACCATAACCCCACCGCCACCATGGGCCACTCAATCCACAACATTGACATCAGAAAACTGCTCACCCACACGACGCCACACACGCTGTCTGCCATATGCCCTGGACAGTGTGAACCGGGATTCATCCGTGAAGAGAACACCTCTCCAACGTGCCAAACGCCAGAGAATGTGAGCATTTGCCCACTCAAGTCGGTTACGATGACAAACTGGAGTCAGGTCGAGACCCCGATGAGGATGACGAGCATGCAGATGAGCTTCCCTGAGACGGTTTCTGACAGTTTGTGCAGAAATTCTTTGGTTATGCAAACCGATTGTTTCAGCAGCTGTCCGAGTGGCAGGTCTCAGATGATCTTGGAGGTGAACATGCTGGATGTGGAGGTCCTGGACTGGTGTGGTTACACGTGGTCTGCGGTTGTGAGGCTGGTTGGATGTACTGCCAAATTCTCTGAAACGCCTTTGGAGACGGCTTATGGTAGAGAAATTAACATTCAATACACGTGCAACAGCTCTGGTTGACATTCCTGCTGTCAGCATGCCAATTGCATGCTCCCTCAAATTTTTGCGACATCTGTGGCATTGTGCTGTGTGATAAAACTGCACCTTTCAGAGTGGCCTTTTATTGTGGGCAGTCTAAGGCACACCTGTGAACTAATCATGGTGTCTAATTGGCATCTTGATATGGCACACCTGTGAGGTGGGATGGATTATCTCAGCAAAGGAGAAGTGCTCACTATCACAGATTTAGACTGGTTTGTGAACAATATTTGAGGGAAATGGTGATATTGTGTATGTGGAAAAAGTTTTAGATCTTGAGTTCATCTCATACAAAATGGGAGCAAAACCAAAAGTGTTGCGTTTATATTTTTGTTGAGTGTATATATATATATATATATATATATATATGTATATATATATATATATATGTATATATATATATAAATATATATATATATATATATATATATATATATATATATATATATATATATATATATATATATATATATATATACGAGGGCTGTCAATAAAGTAACGGTCCTTTTTATTTTTTTCAAAAACTATATGGATTTCATTCATATGTTTTTACGTCAGACATGCTTGAACCCTCGTGCGCATGCGTGAGTTTTTCCACGCCTGTCGGTGACGTCATTCGCCTGTGAGCACTCCTTGTGGGAGGAGTCGTCCAGCCCCTCATCGGAATTCCTTTGTCTGAGAAGTTGCTGAGAGACTGGCGCGTTGTTTGATCAAAATTTTTTCTAAACCTGTGAGACACATCGAAGTGGACACGGTTCGAAAAATTAAGCTGGTTTTCAGTGAAAATTTTAACGGCTGATGAAAGATTTTGAGGTGATTCTGTCGCTTTAAGGACTTCCCACGGTGCGAGACGTCGCTCAGCGCTCTCAGCCGCCGTCGTCAGCCTGTTCAAGCTGAAAACCTCCACATTTCAGGCTCTATTGATCCAGGACGTCGTGAGAGAACAGAGAAGTTTCAGAAGAAGTCGGTTTCAGCATTTTATCCGGATATTCCACTGTTAAAGGAGATTTTTTAATGAAAGACGTGCGGACGGATCCGCGCATCGGGACGCAGCCGACGCGGTGCGGCGGCACAGGAAAAACACCTCCGTGTTGATAACCATTTGTAAAATCCAGGCGGCTTTTGATGGCTTTCAGTGGAGTGAGTATATGAGAAATTGTTTAACAGGCAGGACATGTTCCAACTTGTCCTTAAGGCTTTCAACAGAGGTGTTTTTCCTGTGGCGGAGCGTCGCGGCGGCTGCGCCCAAAAGGATAGAAGCCCGGCTTTCCTGGACCCACTACCACCAGACAAACACCCCCCAGGTGGACACGACAAACTGACTCTCTGTGAAGCAAAGAAGAGGTGAGGTAAGTCAGCAGTTACAACAATATCTTTCAAAAGACACACGCTATCAGCAACACATTCAGGTCTGTATTTTTTAACTTTATGCAAATGAGCAGCTTCTCACAACAAGTGGAGGATCACTTATCCTGCACGCCACAGCAGTGAGAAGCAAACTGCACAATTCTCATCACAATTCCAGTATACTGCGTAACAAAACACCAAGTTACTATCAACAATTAGTCAAACACTTAATCACCTTTAATGTGTGCTGACAGCAAGTGTCCTCACCCTTCCTTGCTTCACGGGCTCGATGTGTCAAACCCAGGCGCAGTCCTCAGCTTCTCACAAACGGACATCACAAGGTCGAGTTCCCGGCAGTTCTGCTTGAATCACACATGACTTAAATGCAGAACGCCATCCAATTATCTGCTTCAACTGAAAGTCTTTAAGGTTGCATGTGAGCACCAGTCACAGGTGCTACACATGATGTTGATGAGGGTGAGGACTCTTCAGCCAGCACCTTCTCCACAGACAAATCAGTTTCCATGCCATCTGAAGAGCAAAGAAAAGAAAAGAACACCAAAACATCCAGCCACACCCCCCAACACACAACACACACTGTCTTTATTATTAAACAATTCAAGGAATCTGGAGAAATCTGGAGTGCATAATGGACAAGAGTGTAAGCTCTTTATGCACTCCGATGGGACTGCATTAAGAACTACATTAATCAATAGCCGATATAGCCACATGGACAAAGGATTACTTTGGACACCTTTGTCGGTCACTACAATACAGATTTACATTCACCAATGCCACTAAAAAAAAAAAAAAACTGTGCAAAAAAGAAGCTTTATGTTAACCGTGCCCAGAGGTGGCATCAACATCTCTGGACTCTGAGGCATCTGGGTCAAAATGGAAACCTGTATTGTTTTGTATTTTTAATAAAAGGACACCAAAGACAAAACGGACAATTCAGATGGTTAACAGCAACAAGCCCAAAAGCCAGGGTCTGTCATGGTATGGGCTTGTCAGTGCCCTTGATAATGGTCATCAGACTGCTGTGATGGCAGCATTAATGCAAAAATGTACATTGAAAAGATGCTATAATAAATTCTGCCTTTAAGATAGATGACCTTTTTTCCATGGACATCCATGCATTTTTTTTCAAAAAGACATTGCAATATACATAGTATACATAGTACAAAAGCATGGCTGTAGACAGAGGGCATGTGTACCGGACTGGCCTGTCTGCAGTCCTGACCTGTCCCCAATAGGGAATATGTGGAGAATATGAAATGAAAAATGTAACAACAATAACCCGTACTGTTGCACACCTCAAGATGTGTTTGTAGGAAGAATGGGGCAAAATAACACTCAAAATGCTTCACTTTTTGGAATCTTCAATGCCAAACCTTCTTTAAAGTGTTATGAAAAGGGATGCAGCATTACAAAGAAATAAATGTTTTATCATCTCAACTTATATAATTGCTTACACCACATGGATCAGGCTGCCTAATTGTAGTAGTCATTTGCACTCAATCAGTAGTATGACTAGAAATACTTTTGCACTGACCCCGAGAGGCAATTTAACTGATCACATTCATTTGATATGTTTTTTTAAATAATTAAAACAGCTAAAGATGTGAGACGTTCCTGCCTATTTGGCTTGATTATATTCCAATGAAAGCTGACACTTGCTGAAGCACACACAGTCTGAGAGCTAATCATTCAGCACTCCTCCTACTTGGATTATACAGAGCTGCACAGACAGCGAGGGAATTACTGTAAAGTATTTTTCAGACTTTGGTAACAAATTTCCATCAAAACCACAGTGGAGCTGGACAAAATATATTGAGCTAGAAGAGGAACTCAGAGTACAGCATCCCCCATTACTTACAAGACTGAATACTGTGAAACTTCCATACATTCTTGATATTATAGGGAACTTATTTTACTTTTTACATTGGCTTTGTTACAAAGTGGGAAAATGTTCTGAAAATGGAGGGACTGTCTGTAATTCCTAAATGCTTAACCCCTTAAATTAAAGCTAAAAGAAGGATCTACGGCCTTGGTGAAGAAATTCGGCTCCCCTTTCTTATCTATCTACCCCCCCCCCCCCCACCACCACCCCAGCCTGCTGTTGCCTAGCAATGTCAGACTTTACACATACACACGGACAGAAACTGACAGAAACTTAACTCATCTGCACACGACGCATGTCTCCCTCCCTCCATCCCTATTACACCCCAGTGTCTCTCCACTACTCTCACCCTGGCTTCCTCCCTGCCACCTTGAAGGCAGCACTGTTTTTACTGCTTAAGCCTTCAACTCCCCAAGCTGGGCAGTGTGGGCCCCTCCTCCTGCAGCCTTCACCCACTTGCCTCAATTTGGATGACGGACTGCTTCAAGTTTAGTGCACATAAACAATGTCAAATGTATACGAGGTCTGTCCAAAAAGTAACGGACCTTTTTATTTTTTTCAAAAACTATATGGATTTGAATCATGTGTGATTGCATCAGCCAAGCTTGAACCTTCGTGTGCATGCATGAGTTTTTCCACGCCTGTCGGTTCCGTCATTCGCCTGTGGGCACGCTTTGAGTGAACACTGGTCCACCCCTCCTGTCGGATTTCTTTTGTCTGAGAACTTGCTGAGAGACTGCCGCTTTGCTCCATGAAATTTTTTTTAGAAACTGTTAGAGACAGGCAGTTGGAAACCATTCGATAGATTCAGTGGGATATCGGTGAAGATTCTGTCGGCGTCACGCGGATTATGGACTGTTAAAACCTTTTTAAAGATGGCCCACAGCGGCGGAGGGTGCGCGGCGCGCCGAGCGGCCATTCGACAGGCTGGATCGACCAGATCATTTCTAAACTGAACGCTGTGTTGATCCGGGACATCATGTGACTACCACAGAAATGGCAACAGAGCTGGACATAGCACTTTTGCGGAACATTCCACTGTTACAGGAGATTTTGTAATGAAAGACGTGCGGAGGATTTTGCGCGTCGGCAAGAAGCAGCTCAGGACGCGAAGCAAAAAAAAAACACCTCTGTGTTGGAAACCATTTGTTATGTGGGCCGCTGAAGAGGAGGTACTGCTGGCCCACCACCACCAGATGGCGCCCTGCTTGAAGTACAGGCTTCAAGCAGGAGAGGGCGTCTGAGCCACTGGGAGTGACAGCTGTCACACATCATCAGCACCAGCTGTCACTCATCCACCTTATCACCATCACCATAAAGGCCGGACTGCAACTCCACCTCCTCGCCGAGAAATCAGCCACCAGAAGAGGTAATTTCTCTGCTGACTTAAAACTAATTAATAGTCTGAACTCTTTTGCAGCCGTTTTTCTGTGGTGTTGCCTTATCTGTGGGATTGGCGTTTGGTGTGATCAGCGACGGCTTCACTTCACACCCCAACCAGATAAGTGGTTAGACAAGAACTGCACGAGTATGTGATTGGAGGTGGAGGTGCTCCCTCCCTAACGAACACAGTCTGTGGGATTACTGAGTGTGCGAACTCACACTCATCAATACTGTTTCTGTTCTCTGCCAGCAGTACCAGGTCTGACAGCTGGAGACGGTGGCCACCTGGGGATCCAGGACTTGGCGGCTCCGGTGTTCTTCAAATCAGTTGGCGGTGAAGGCCGTGTGGGATCCGGCTCAGTTCTGGACGGACGTCTCCTATCCTCAAGCCTGCCCACACGTCACTCTACATATAATTATCTGTGGTACCAAAAACTGTATTTGTCTGTATTCCGTTGTGCACTTCACAACATTAAATTGTTACTATTTGGCTTATCCATTGCCCGTTCATTTAACGCCCCCTGTTGTGGGTCCGTGTTCCTACACCTTCACAACAGGATTTCTCGGCCAGCGTCATGGATCCCAAGGGGCGTCAACCATCGCTTGAACAGCCAATGGAAGAGCAAGGTGCACAGGCGTCAGCAGGAGGCTTGTTAGGTGAGCTGCAGCAAATCTTAACCGCTTTCACTGCTCGGTTGGACTTAGTCACCGAGCAAAATGTGATGCTCAATCAGAGGATGGAGGCTCTCACCGCCCAGGTGGAAGCGCAGGCTCAGGGCGCTGCTGCAGCACCACCTCCTGCTGACCGGGGGCCTGAGACAGACATTCCGCTGGTCGTTCAGCGAACCCCCCCACCATCCCCTAAGCATACATAAGCCCTCCTGAGCCATACGGAGGCTGTGTCGAGACGTGCGCGGACTTCTTAATGCAGTGCTCGCTCATCTTTTCACAGCGTCCCGTCATGTACGCATCAGACGCCAGCCGGGTGGCTTACATTATAAATTGGCTTCGAGGAGAGGCACGCGCCTGGGCTACGGCGCTCTGGGAGCAGAATTCACGGCTCCTAACGACGTATACTGGGTTTGTGAGGGAGTTCAAGCAGGTTTTTGATCACCCCCATAGAGGCGAATCTGCATCAAACTTGCTGCTGTCAATCAGACAGGGGCGTCGGAGTGCAGCGGAGTACGCAGTCGACTTCCGCATCGCGGCAGCGAGGTCCGGCTGGACCAACGTTGCACTCTGCGCCGCCTTCGTAAACGGACTGTCTCTGGTCCTGAAGGAGCATCTACTGGCTAAGGACGAACTGCGGGATTTCGATGGGCTTGTTGATCTGGTTATACAATTAGATAACCGATTAGAGGAACACCGTCGGGAGCAGGGCAGGGGGTGTGGCCAGGCACGAGCTGTCCCTCTTCCTTCCGGGTCCGAAAGGGTGCCGTCTTCCCCACGCTCCACAGCCCGTGACTCTCGTGTGGCTACAGCTCCCCCTGCTGACGAAGCTATGGATACGAGCAGGGCTAAAGGCAATACAAAGCTCAGACAATGGAGGCTGGTCCGCGGGGAGTGTTTTTTCTGTGGCTCGAGTGAGCATTTACAGAGGGACTGCCCAAAGCGGTTAAACGACAACGCCCGCCCTTAGAAGCTGGGCTAAGGGTGGGCCATAACACGCATGCGGGGAAACCCCGCAAATCCGCACGCATCCCAGTTACGATCCTGAGCGGGCATCTGACCCTTCACGCCCCAGCACTGGTAGACACGGGGTCGGAAGGGAATCTGCTGGACAGCAGATGGGCAAGGGAAGTCGGGCTCCCTCTAGTGGCTCTACCTTCACCTTTGAAGGTACGGGCACTAGATGGCACCCTTCTTCCATTAATCACACACCAGACACAACCAGTGACATTGGTGGTGTCTGGTAATCACAGGGAGGAGATTGTGTTTTATGTAACACCTTCTACCTCCCGTGTGATTTTGGGTTATCCTTGGATGATAAAGCACAATCCCCGTATTGATTGTCCGTATGGGGTTGTGGCTCAGTGGAGCGAAACCTGCCACCGGGAATGTCTCGGATCCTCGGTTTTGCCTGGTGTGACAGCTAGTGAGGAGGTTAAAGTCCCCCCCAATCTGACGGCGGTGCCACGTGAGTACCACGATCTTGCTGACGTTTTCAGCAAAGATCTGGCGCTCACCCTTCCCCCGCACCGTCCCTACGATTGTGCCATTGATTTGATCCCGGGCGTTGAGTACCCTCACGTCCTGAGCGCAAATCAATGGAGACCTACATCCGGAACTCGTTAGCTGCCGGGCTGATCTGGAACTCCACCTCCCCGATGGGTGCTGGTTTCTTTTTTGTGGGCAAGAAAGACGGCGGACTCCGTCCATGCATTGATTACAGGGGGCTGAACGAGATCACGGTTCGCAACCGATACCCTCTGCCCCTGTTAGATTCGGTGTTCACGCCCCTGCATGGAGCCCAAATTTTCACAAAACTGGATCTTAGGAATGCGTACCACCTGGTTCGGATCCGGAAGGGAGATGAATGGAAGACGGCATTTAACACCCCGTTAGGTCATTTTGAGTACCTGGTCATGCCGTTCGGCCTTACTAACGCCCCCGCAACGTTCCAAGCTTTGGTAAATGATGTCTTGCGGGACTTCCTGCATCGGTTTGTCTTTGTATATCTAGACGATATACTCATCTTTTCCTCAGATCCTGAGATTCATGTTACGCATGTACGTCAGGTCCTGCAGTGGTTGTTGGAGAACCGGCTGTTTGTGAAGGGCGAGAAGTGCGAATTCCACCGTACTTCTTTGTCCTTCCTGGGGTTCATCATCTCCTCGAACTCCGTCACACCCGATCCGGCCAAGGTAGCGGCGGTGAGAGATTGGCCCCAACCAACAAACCGTAGGAAACTACAACAGTTCCTCGGTTTTGCTAATTTTTACCGGAGGTTCATCAAGGGCTATAGTCAGGTGGTTAGCCCCCTGACAGCCCTGACCTCCACTAAAGTCCCCTTCACCTGGTCGGATCGGTGCGAAGCCGCGTTTAGGGAGTTGAAACGCCGGTTCTCGACTGTATCAGTTCTGGTGCAGCCCGATCCAAATCGCCAGTTTATAGTCGAAGTGGACGCCTCTGACTCATGGATAGGAGCCGTGCTATCCCAGAGTGGGGAGTCCGACAAGGTTCTCCACCCATGTGCCTATTTTCCCGCAGGTTGACCCCGGCTGAAAGGAATTATGACGTCGGCAATCGGGAACTTCTTGCGTTGAAGGAGGCTCTGGAGGAGTGGAGACACCTGTTGGAGGGAGCTTCGGTACCATTCACGGTTTTCACAGACCATCGGAACCTGGAGTACATCCGGACCGCCAAGCGTCTGAACCCCAGACAAGCCCGCTGGTCACTGTTCTTCGGGCGTTTTGACTTTCGGATCACATACCGCCCCGGGACAAAGAACCAACGGTCTGACGCCCTGTCCCGGGTGCACGAGGAGGAAGTCAGGACCGAGCTGTCAGACCCCACTGAAACCATCATCCCCGAGTCCACTGTCGTGGCCACCCTCACCTGGGACGTGGAGAAGACCGTCCGGGAGGCCCTGACATGGAACCCGGACCCGGGGACTGGACCGAAGAGCAAAATGTACGTCCCACCAGAGGCCAGGGCTGCAGTCCTGGACTTCTGTCATGGTTCCAAGCTCTCCTGCCACCCAGGGGTGCGAAGAACCGTGCCAGTTGTCCGGCAGCGCTTCTGGTGGGCATCTCTGGAAGCCAACGTCCGGGAGTACGTCCAGGCCTGCACCACCTGCGCCAGGGGCAAAGCGGACCACCAAAAGACCCAAGGCCTCCTCCAGCCTCTGCCAGTGCCTCATCGCCCCTGGTCTCACATCGGCCTGAACTTTGTCACGGGCCTCCCGCCGTCCCAGGGCAAGACTACCATCCTCACGATAGTGGACCGATTCTCCAAGGCGGCCCAGTTCGTGGTCCTCCCGAAGCTCCTGACGGCCCAGGAGACTGCAGACCTCCTGGTCCACCATGTCGTGCGTCTGCATGGGATTCCATCAGACATTGTCTCAGATCGTGGTCCTCAGTTCTCCTCCCAGGTCTGGAGGAGTTTCTGCAGGGAACTGGGGGCCACTGTAAGTCTCTCGTCCGGGTACCACCCCCAGACGAACGGGCAGGCAGAGCGGACAAATCAGGAATTAGAGCAGGCCCTCCGCTGCGTGACCTCTGCGCACCCGACAGCCTGGAGTGACCATCTGGCCTGGATCGAGTATGCTCATAATACCCAAGTGTCATCTGCCACCGGCCTCTCCCCATTCGAGGTATGTTTGGGGTACCAGCTCCCATTATTTCCGCTAGTGGAGGGGGAGGTCGGGGTGCCCTCGGTCCAGGCCCATCTGAGGAGGTGCCGTCGGGTGTGGCGTACCGCCTGCTCTGCCCTGCTCAAAGCCCGGACGAGGGCTAAGGCCCATGCAGACCACCGGCGTGCCCCGGCCCCTACGTATCAGCCCGGGCAGGCAGTCTGGCTATCTACAAAGGACATCCCCCTGCAGGTGGAATCCCAAAAACTTAAGCACAGATTCATAGGACCCTTCACCATCCTAAAAGTCCTCAGTCCAGCCGCAGTGAAACTAAAGCTGCCAGCTTCACTGCGGATATATCCGGTCTTTCATGTGTCACGACTCAGACCCTGCCACACCTCTCCCCTCTGTGCCCCTGGACCGGCGCCGCCGCCTGCCCGGATCATTGACGGGGAGCCAGCTTGGACTGTGCACCGGCTCCTGGACGTCCGTCGGAAGGGCCGGGGGTTCCAGTATTTGGTGGACTGGGAGGGATACGGACCCAAAGAACGCTCCTGGGTGAAGAGGAGCTTCATCCTGGACCTGGCCCTCCTGGCCGACTTCTACACCCGGCACCCAGACAAGCCTGGTCGGGCGCCAGGAGGCGCCCATTGAGGGGGGGGGTCCTGTTATGTGGGCCGCTGAAGAGGAGGTACTGCTGGCCCACCACCACCAGATGGCGCCCTGCTTGAAGCACGGGCTTCAAGCACAAGACGGAGTCGGAGCCACTGGGAGTGACAGCTGTCACACATCATCAGCACCAGCTGTCACTCATCCACCTTATCACCATCACCATAAAGGCCGGACTGCAACTCCACCTCCTCGCCGAGAAATCAGCCACCAGAAGAGGTAATTTCTCTGCTGACTTAAAACTAATTAATAGTCTGAACTCTTTTGCAGCCGTTTTCCTGTGGTGTTGCCTTATCTGTGGGATTGGCGTTTGGTGTGATCAGCGACGGCTTTGCTTCACACCCCAACCAGATAAGTGGTTAGACAGGAGCTGCACGAGTGTGTGATTGGAGGTGGAGGTGCTCCCTCCCTAATGAACACAGTCTGTGGGATTACTGAGTGTGCAAACTCACACTCATCAATACTGTTTCTGTTCTCTGCCAGCAGTACCAGGTCTGACAGCTGGAGATGGTGGCCACCTGGGGATCCAGGACTTGGCGGCTCCGGTGTTCTTCAGATCCGTTGCCGGTGAAGGCCGTGTGGGATCCGGCTCGGTTCTGGACAGACGTCTCCTATCCTCAAGCCTGCCCACACGTCACTCTACATATAATTATCTGTGGTACCAAAAACTGTATTTGTCTGTATTCCGTTGTGCACTTCACAACATTAAATTGTTACTGTTTGGCTTATCCATTGCCCGTTCATTTAACGCCCCCTGTTGTGGGTCCGTGTTCCTACACCTTCACAACACCATTCAGAAGATTCAGACGACTTTCGATAGCTTTCAGTCGAGTGAGTATCCGAGAAATTGTGTAACAGCTGGACATGCCACATGTCCTGTGAGACTTCCAAGACGGAGGTGTTTTTTTGCTGTGCATCCTGAGCTGCTTCGTGCCGATGCACGAAATCCTCCGCATGTCTTTCATTACAAAATCTCCTGTAACAGTGGAATGTGCCGCAAAAGTGCTATGTCCAGCTCTGTTGCCATTTCTGTGGTAGTCACATGATGTCCCGGATCAACACAGCATTCAGTTTAGAAATGATCTGGTCGATCCAGCCTGTCGAATGGCCGCTCGGTGCGCTGCACGCCCTCCGCCACTGTGGGCCATCTTTAAAAAGGTTTTAACACTCCTTAATCTGTGTGACGCCGACAGAATCTTCACCGATATCCAACTGAATCTATCGAATGGTTTCCAACTGCCTGTCTCTAACAGTTTCTGAAAAAAATTTCATGGAGCAAAGCGGCAGTCTCTCAGCAAGTTCTCAGACAAAAGAAATCCGATGGGAGGGGTGGACCAGTGCTCACTCAAAGCCTGCCCACAGGCGAATGACACAACCGACAGGCGTGGAAAAACTCACGCATGCGCACGAAGGTTCAAGCTTGGCTGATGTAATCACACGTGATTCAAATCCATATAGTTTTTGAAAAAAATAAAAAGGTACAATACTTTTTGGACAGACCTCGTATATGCTGTCTTTAATTCTGATGTGTGCCATTATTATGGTAAACAAGCAGTAATTGTGGATTAATTATTATATTTTGTCTGAGGTAATTGGAGTGTAAACGTAATTTCGTTGTTGTTGCACTCGTGAAATGACAATGACAATAAATCTCATCTGAATCTAAAAGGTGACACATAAAGCAGATCTTGACTGTTTCATTTCACCTCCACTGATGTGTAATGACAAAATTTGTGACTTTCCAAATACTAATTTGGCATTATGTTACATTTGGCACACTAAACACTATTTCTTTTCATGCCGAGTTTCCTCTCCATAGATTCTTTGGTTTACATGCCCCCAATCCATGCCTCTCTCACATAATAATCATCTGTCTGCTACAGCCAAATGAAACACAGACATCCCTTCACCCTTTGTCAGCCACTAGAGTCCTCAATACTGAGATACCTACTGGCTGGATGATGCTCCTTTGAGATAAAGTCCTTCCAGTCGTACCCAAAATCTTCCAATCATCACTACAGATCACCGGTTAGCATATAAGTGTCAAGAAGTACCAGGACACCAGACCCCACAGTTGGACATTTGTTTTCCAGCAAAGATATCTACATCATCAAACATCTCTGTTTAATAATCTCATGACTCCATTAGCTGTTCCCAGGCATCTCCAGATCTCAGGGGCCAAGAACCCAGAGAGGGATAGACTCAGACCAAGGTACATAACATGTAATTACAGTAGGTAAGTGATGAATGGGTACGGGTTATATGCTTACCGCAGTTGCAGCCCATGTTGGTGGTCTAGGTTTGTGGGTGGGGGAATATTATGGTCTTTCACAGGAACCAAAATTTCTCCTGGCAACCCTAAGTATATTGCACAGAATGTCAGGAAATGCAAAGAAATATTCCTGGAACCCCAACCAGTATGAGCTCCAGACACCCAGCCAAATTCATTTCCCTGCCACCTGCCAAATCAAGCCCTTCGGTGCTCAAGATTTTGGACAGTTTCCCTCCATATATGTCGATCTGTGGCATGTATTTTGATGGAATGGAATTGCATGTTATACATACAACAGGCACAAATACACAAGATATATCAGCATTCACACTTGGTTAAGAATTCAATGCAAATCAGGGAATGATGGGCAATATTTCTCCTAAAAATTGCCCAAAAAGAAGCAGAAGCTGACTTAAAAATCCCCTATGTGCATTCTGGATCAACTCTAAACTTGTTGTGTGGGCCACTGAAGAGGAGGTACTGCTGGCCCACCACCACCAGAGGGCACCCTGCCTGGAGTGCGGGCTCCAGGCACCAGAGGGCGCTGCCGCCTCACAGGAGCAGCCAGAGTGACAGCTGCCTCTCATCATCTTTGACAGCTGTCACCATTCGTCGGATCAGTGTCGGTATATCAGCCAGACGACATCTCCACCTCTTTGCCGAGATATCGTTCGACCCAGAAGGTAACATATCCAGCCAGCGAATTATTCTTTGACTAGAAAATACTTTTTGCCTTTGTACAGAGAGAAGAACAGCAGGAGATTGCTACACGGATAAGTACTTACATTCCAGCAGTGTTTTTCCTGACTAGAGGTGGAGGTGGTGTTTCACCCCACGTGTTGCTGGGTGCAGACGCACCCACATCTGACTGTTTCTGTTCCTCGCCAGCAGTACCGGATCCGACAAGCGGAGGCAGTGGCCACCTGGAGTTCGGGACTTGGCGGCTCCAGTATTCCCGGGGTTCGGTGGCGGAGGAAATCGTGTGGTTCTGGTTCGGCTTGGACGGACATCTCCTACCTTCGAGCCTGCCCACACGACACCGTTGTGATTGACTTATCGCTACAATTATTATTATTGGTTGTGATTGTTGTGCTTGTTTCACAACAGTAAAGTGTTGATATTTGACTTCCTCCATTGTCCGTTCATTTGCGCCCCCTGTTGTGGGTCCGTGTCCCTACACTTTCACAACAAAACTCTTCTGTTTACCCAAATACCTGCTTTTTATCATTTTGTTGAAGGTATTCTTTATTTTCATGTAGGCAGAAACACACAATGCCATGTTCACACAGTTAAAATCAGTGATACAGCAATTCTGATTGCCCAATGTGTGTTTCACTGCTTGAATTTATTGCCACGGTTGATATAAGTTCGATGTGTTCCTCTACCTTGTCTTTTTCGGCGTCTGTTGGCTGACGCCATGCCCGTAGGATACCAGAGGAGACGGCTGGAATCCTGAATGAGGGGGGGAAGCATTGCTCGCCTTCACGCTCCGCTGCCTTCACGCCTGAAGAGATGACAGCAGGAGAGAAAGTTGTAGGTTGACAGGCCAAAACAGCTCGTGCAGCCACACAAACGCATTTTAGGATATGCACAATATTGGTTTGAGGACACGAAGAGGGTGTTGGACATGATAACAGCAGCACCTGTACAGAATAATGTAATCCAACACAAAGGTTCTGTCTGCCGCGTCTGTATCAACAAAACATTACACACAGGGAGTGTTAGAGTATGAACACATTTCTGTGAAGCTCTTGATACACACAGTCAACAAACAGAAAACACGCAGACCTGCACATTGTGACACGTTCACTATCACTTGCATCATCATGTCCTCTCGAGATAGATGTGGGTTTGTGAGCAAATTTTAATCCGACATGCTGTTATTGATTCAGAATTGCCTAAATATGAGTATTATTGTGTACGTAAGCTGCACAATTGTTTAAATCCAAAGTCGCCATCTGTTTACATTCCACTCTCAGCCATGTAAGTGCCATGACCATTAGCAATGTAGTGGCTTGCTCTGCTTTGTGTTTGAATCCTCCCACTCGCTCCCCTTAGGGGGTGAAGTCATGATCTTCCTACATGGGAGGCGGACGTTCTGACCAGTCGGCTAAAACCTGGGTTCTGGCTTGAGTGACCAGAGTATCCTTTGGCTGTCGGTGGAGTTAGCCCTATTGATTACCATATGCACAGTACCTCCTGCTGGCCTCCATCACAGCAACACATGCATGTTCTGGGAAATGAAAAGTACCCATTTTTCAAGATTTTCCTGCAATATGCCCCCTTTTTCAACCAGTAATGACAGCCCCCTCCCTCTGGTAAGTCCTCTGGTATGTTCTACCACAGGATTAATTAACATCAGCTTTAACCTCAAAACAAAGCAGGTGTTTCCATTAGTCATCAGCTCTTAACCAACAGGAGCTGTGTGCATTCTGTCATGTTCATGTTATCACTGGTTTTGTTCCAGTTACCTTTTGTGTGTTGTGATCTGATTATGTTCTTTTAGTCATTGCATTCACTGTTTACAACTTATTTCATGTTGTCCTTCATTGCATTTACATTTATACTTTAGCCATGTGTTTAGTTTCGTCATAGTAGTTTGGTGTGTCATGTTGTCTTCATTTATTGAATTGCCTTTTTGTTTTCACTGATTGATTTTCACTTAAGTCTTAGTTTGATTTTGTTCATCTCGTCTTGGGTAATTCTTGTCACTGGTTTTGTTCTCTATTTATCTTTTATTTTGTTTTGGTTCAGTCTATAGGTTGTGTTGCCATCTCATTATCATTTATTGTATTTATATTTATTCTTTAGTCAGTATCAGTTCAGTTTTGAGTCATAATCTTTTATTGGCTTATCTTTCTCTTTAGGCTTGTCACTTTATTTCCCAGTTTAGCCCCTTTTGTTTTATTCACGTTAATTATTGTTGGTCTTGAGCACATCACATTTTTCACCGTTGGTTTTTCTGTCACTTATTGATCTTGCCTCAGTTTCCTTTGCTTTCCATCCCACTGCACTATCTTGCACCCGCCTTTGTGTTTGTCAGCTACGCCCCTTCCAGAACCTTCTGCACACCTGTTCTTCATTTTACACCCGGATTGGTCCGCTAGCATTTAAGCCCTCACAGTCTCACAGTCCCTCGCCAGATAGTTGAATGTATTTCACTTTCCAGCTCTCACACACCTAGCCTTGTTTTGCCTTGTGATCAGCCTGCTGGTATTTGACTTTGTTCTGTCCAGGACCACGTTTTTGTCTTTGCCTCTGAATGTCACCACACTGTGTATTTTGTCCTCAGCCTGTTTATTGGACCTAGCCTCAGTCTGGCGTCTGTCTGTATCTTTGCTTCGCTGGTGGACCACACGTGTACCGAATCCCTGCTTGTTTCTTCCATTAAACCCTATTCTAACTGCATTCGCTGTGAGTTTGCATTTGTGTCCACCTGGTTTGTGCCATGCCTGACACATTCCTTAAAACATCAACATTCTCACTCACCTCTCGCTATTTACAGTTCACTGTTAGGACATCCCCTCCTCTGCCCCACCACCACCAGTTGGTCCACATCTTCTGTTGGGGCAAGCTCTGCCCTTGCCATTTCGATTAGCAGGATTTGTGATTATCTCAAGTATACTCCCATGATGAAGGCCAGCACCAAATCACTATAACTTTCTGTGCATTATTTATTACTTTTAACTTGCCTTCTGAGTCCTTCTGGCAGAACTAAAATTTACTTTTGTACTTTTAGTTTCTATTGCACAAACTATCCCAATGTTAAGACTCAGAAACCACCACTGTGCAGGACTCAGACCAAGCAGCAGGAAGCTTTCCCCAAATATTGGATCTAATTTAAACATCCTTTTTTGTTATTTTGTGGATTGAATTAAAAAAAATAGTCCTGTATTCCATTTTCACAGGCTCTTGAAATCCCTACTAAAAGCTCTTCTCTGAAAATTAGCAGATGCATTTCCATGATAGCACCAGGTATTCAACAAATATAAAATTGAAGTAGCATTGAAAGAGTAAGGCTGTGTACAGCCATCATGCTGAGAGTCTGTGGACCTGCTACAGAGCTGGAACCCAACTGTTTTACACCAGAGTGCATCCTGGGTATGTCCACCTGCCTGCTCAGGCTTTCGGTGTATTTCCAGACATCTGCATCTCATGCCAGCAACACAAAACCTGCCAGGATTCATCCTATGTTTTTCCAGATTGTTTTTGTATATGTGTCTGCCTTAGGATGAAGGACATTTTATACATTTTTGTTTGGGCTTGTTTATCTTACTTGACAGACTCACTGTCATGACCTTGATTAAAATCATGTTAAACACTTACACACGTGGACTGTGGTGCACATGTAGTGTTTATGTAGGTTGGGTTGTTGCTTTATGTGGAACTTTTATTGGTGGTTGGATGGTTGCATATTGCTCAGATTTTAAGTGGCTGTTCGAAGAAAACAAATCAGCGTCAGCATTGTCCTTTTTTATTGTGACCTTTTTATTACAACCCCCAAGAAGTGGAACAAAGTAAACAGCAGTTTATTGGCACTTGAATGTAATTGCTGCTATTATGTTAACACAAAGGTGAAGGAAAGGTGAAAAACTGTTAAAGGGAAATTAGAGGCGACCTGAAAGACAGTTTGAATCAATCAATGTCACACATCCTGAACTTTTTAAACTATATGTACTTGATTTATAGCTTTATGTTTTCAGTGAACAACATCAGGGTTCCACAGTTGTAACAAGAGGTGATGAGAGTGCAACACCCATTGTGTCTTACACGTGCGGCTCTGATTCAGGCAAATAAATTGTGATTCAGTGATGCCGTAAGGTTCAGTGTGTCTTTAATGGTGCATTCACATTCTGATGATTAGCCTGGCATTTACAGATGGAGAGTGAAAAGCTGATTAATGTCGTCCAGTGCTGAGGTCCGGCCAGACTCCACAGTAGCTAAATCGGGCAAGGCTGATGTTTGTTGTGGTCCCAGAAAAATTTTTAACATGCTGAAAATCTCCGCTAGTAAGCCGTTACTGCTCCATTCTCCTCTGCTGGCTAACAGCCTTAGTCATGAATTAATATGAAGAAATGTGAAGGAATATGTAGAACCTGTCTCAACAACACAACAGTAGGAAGCAATGCAACTGCAGTTTCATGGAGTTTATATAGGCTACGTCACAAATGTTGATTTGACAGTCAGCAGCGCCAAGCTGTGCTACTGCTCCGTGGAGTGTGATACCAATGCAGTCGCCCTCCAGTGGTGAAAGCTGAACTACATCCTATCGTAAGTACGTGGGCCATCGCCAAATGTGGACCTTCGCCAGTACACCATCACCCTCCACTGAGCTATGTACTTGGACTGGCATTGAAGACAGGAAATTTGGACCCCTGGAGCGAGCCTTCACTGGTGTTTCACAGAGATATTTGAGAATCGGGTTTGTATCATTTTAAAATTGCTGGCACTAGGACAACCAGGAAATGTTTCTGTGTCTCCATTTGTGGTCCTAAAAATGTAATAATCTACCTGAGAAACTCAAACGATGTCCAGATATCATCCGGTTCAAATATTTATGCAAAGAAATGGTATTCTCCAGATATGTATTAGATGAAAGTTGTTGAGTTGTGTTGTATGAAGGTGTTATACTTGAACCTTTTCTACTGAAATATGTTCGTGGTAACCAGCTTGTATTGGGAGCTGTTTTGGAAATCTTTGTTTTCTTTTAATTGTAATTATGAGCTGCTAGTGTTCAGATTTTGTTTAGAAATGAACATTTATGAATAGGCACATATGCCTGGTTTGATTTTACTTCATGGAGGGGTGTAGGTGCTGATAAGCTTTGCTTCTGCCTACACCTTTAGGCACCGTGTACATTGTTTATTTTTTTCTTACTGTCTTTTTTTCCTTTGACTAGTTTATGAGTTTTCAATCAATCAATCAACAATTATTTATAAAGCGCTTTACAGCACCAACTGGTGTCCAAAGTGCTTAACATTAAAAACACAAATTCACAAAAATAAAACACATATAGAATAAAATTTTAAAACCACACATAAAAAACAGAACATGTCACCTCCCCACTAAGTGTTAAAAGCCAGTTTAAATAAATAAGTCTTTAACTTAGATTTAAAAAGTGCTAGGTCAGGAATAGTATGTAACTCAAGAGGTAGCTCGTTCCACAGTCTGGGGCCAGCTACTGCAAAAGCATGATCACCCCAGCGTTTATATCTTGACCTTGGAACATCTAAGTAAAGCTGGCCAGACGCCCTTAATGTCCTACTGTAGGTGCGCAAAGTTAAAATTTCAGAGTAATTTCAAGTAAGGTGCAAGGCCATAAATAGCTTTAAAAACAAACATTAAAATTTTAAAATCAATTCTAAAATGAACTGGAAGCCAGTGGAGTGAGTATAGGATGGGCGTAATATGCTCACGCCTAAAAGTTAAAAGACGAGCAGCAGCATTCTGCACCAACTGGAGACGTGCAAGAGGACTGGTTAATGCCCAAATAAAGTGCATTACAATAATCAAGTCTGGAGCTGAGAAAGCATGAATGGCTGTCTCAAGATCACGTCTACTGAGAAAGTGCAGAATCAACAGAATTTATCTGTTGATCGAACCTCAAACAGCTGTCAAATATCACTCCCAAATTCTTGACAGTTGGTTTTACATAGTTAGCCAAAGCACCAAAATTTGGTGTTACCACATTTGGTATGCCAGAGCGCTCAAACACCATGATCTCAGTTTTATTCCGTTTTGTTGTATAATGAATGAAATTTTGTTGCATGGGTGTCTAATAAATTCAATTCAAATAAAAAAAGATTCTAATTCAATCTGCCATGTTGGCTGGCGTCAGTCATTTCATGTCATAGTGTGAAATTGCCCAAACATTTGATCAGTTCTGCCCAAACATGATTCACATTATTGTTGATCAGCACACACTTCTACCATGTTTAATCCATATTGGTGCTATGCTCTTTGAGTTGAACAATTAAAATGGAATGTATTCTGATCTACTAAAGGGGGTCCTTGCAGAAAAGGTTTGACAGCCAGTGGTCTATTGAACGCACCAGCAGGCAGGTTTTTAAAACTGCCCCTTGTACATGTGATCAGTTAACATTGGCAAACAAAATGCAAAGCAGCAAAACATTCACACTTTGATGAATAATTATCTCAGTGAAGGTAAAACGCTCAGCAAATTGATTTTTAGAACATAATGAAGTGAATGGACACGGGCGGCTGCCTGAATGAAACAACTCAGTGTGTTTCACATGTTTATTTGCTGTGCATGATTTAGAGACCTTGGTAGGCCAAAACGTCAGTGAATAATTTTAAAGCCGCACACGTTCAGCTGTGGAACGTATTCAGGCACATCTATTCAGATTTGTTCTGGCTGCTTCACTGGCCTTGAAAAATGTCTTCACTCTGTCTGCAATTAAATGTCGCCATTGGTTTGTTGTTGCCTTTTTCTTCATATGCCACGTCCACATTTCTTTCAAGTTTACTCCACAGTTTTCTGATACTGAACACATTTCCTGAATAGTGAGGAGCACGGAGGGAGGCGAAGCCTGAGGCAGAGCGTTTCATATTTGCCCCGAAGCCTGATCTGATATGCAAAGACAAAAAAAAAAAAAAAAAAATAGCCTTCATGATATCATACCCTGATTTAATTTGGACAAACTGAGCAAACTTACCCTGTTCACTAAGTGGACAGAAACAAAATGCCAGATTTTACAGATTGAATGTCAGGTTAGGAGGTAATTTCAATGCAACAAGCAACGTTTTGACAGTGAATGAACAGATTGCTGGTGGCAGAAGCAGCGTGAGCTGTGGGTGACTCTGGCTCTGGCTCTGACGTGGACAACATGAGGAGAAATCATCTCAGCAGAGCTTTCACGTTAAGTCTTCAAGGGCTGATGTAATTACAATTTAATAAATTCCAGCCACCCACTGCACAAACACACACACACACACCACAGCCTTCAAAACCATCTGTTAACAGAGCAATCAGAGATTTCTGATGTCCAACAATCCGGATCTCCTCCAAAATCCAGTGGGGTCTTCCAATTTGGTGACAATCTGTGAAATAGTTTTGATGTAATCCATCAGAGCCTATATAAAGGGAAACTTGATCCAGAATCTGGATTTGGATTTGGATCACCTCCAAAATTTATTGGAGTCTTCCATGACCTAATATATATCTGTGGTGAAAATTTTCTCAAAATCCATGCAGTAGTTTTGGCATAATCCTGCTAACAGTAATTCTTCAAAGCCTATATAAAGTGAAACTTGATCCAGAATCCGGATCCGGATCACCTCCAAAATTGAATATAATCTTCCATGGCTTAATATCCATCTGTGGTGAAAAAAATAATCAAAATCCATACAGTGGTTTTGGTGTAATTCTGCTAAAAGACAAATAAATAAATAAATAAACACCAATGATTTTATTTCACCCTTGGCAGACATAAATAGTGTATAAATACTACAGACTGTATATATCCTGGCCAAAGCCTGTGTGACATCACCCATAGGTTTTCTATAGACACCTGAAACAGCCGTTATGAAGCTCGCGTCTGAACTCCACCATGTTAACAGTAGCAGCAACCCTGACTGATGATGAACTCATTAATGGATAAAGGGGCGGAACGTGGGTGGCTCAGTGCGTGATGAAAGAAGCCTGAACATACTTCTTTCTTTATGTCCAATCAACTAAGCTAACAGGCTAACCTGGGTTCAGGTGTTTATTAAATCATATATTTTAGGACCAGTCGGCGTGTCTCATAAGAATTTGTTTTGGTGTGGACATTAAAAGTTATAACCTGCTTATTTCCTCAGTAATCACACATTAATTGTACTGAATGCATGGCGCTACCAGCGGCTGCTAAAAATGCTAATGCCATTAGCATACAACATTAAATCCAAAGAGAGTTTCCCTCAGTGTGAATATTGACATCTTAGATGATCCATTTGAACTTTTCACCACACAACATGCCATATTATTCTTGGCATTTGTAATTAAAACACTCCAACCAAAACAGACACAGCAACAACGCAACAGCTAGCAGCCACATTGGGTGGACACTGAGTTATGGTCACAGTAAAAGGCAGAAATGCTTGGCTCAACCACTGTCACGAAAAATGACGGTGCCTCTAATTATACAGAACTTTATGGCTTAAGATATTTTAAACAAAAAAGTTAGTAGCACCCACCCCCCACCGTATGTTTACATCGGTGGGGGGGGGGGGTGTTATGTTTACATCATCTTGAATGTTGGACATTTTAACATGGTCTCCTATGGGAATGTGCTTTGTTTTTGATCCAGCCTCAAGTGGTTTACCGCCTGGTCAACGTGACACATGCCTTTGGTGATACCACAGTTGTCCTATGAGATTGCTAACCCAACATCACTTCCTCTCCAAGCCTTCATGGTTACTCACTTGGAAAATCAGACGAACGTTCATGGCTTTCTCATAGACACATGTAAAAATTAAAATGCAGACGTCAAGCACTGTAAAAAAAATTACACCGGAAATTTGGGTAACGTTAAAAAAAAAATCAGATGTTGATGGAATGGAACAATGCATTCTGTTTCAGTTTTTATCCCCTCCCTATATGAGAATTGTAGTCTGACAATTTCACTTTTATTTAACCAGGTTAGTCCCATAGAGATCAAGATCTCTTTTACAAGGGAGACCTGGACAGTTATAAAGTCACCTAACCTGCATGTCTTTGGATGTTGGAGGAAACTGGAGCACCCGGAGGAAACCCATGCAAACACGGGGAGAACATGCAAACTTCACACACAAAGGCCACAAGTGGGAATTGATTCCATCACCTTCTTGCTGTGAGGCAACAGTGTTAACCACAAAGTCACCGTGCTGCGTAGTGCAGCGGATAGGCTAATTATTTAGTGATTAAAGGCATGAAATCTGGTATACATATAGCCAAAAGTATTCCAAATAATATTGGATATTGAGCCATCAGGAATTTTCATTTTTTCAAAATGAGTATTGAAAAATATACGACACTAGCTGAGTTACTCTTTCTACGCATGGGTAATAGAGGAGAATTTTAGCCATGTTGTATATTTTATGTCACTTTAGTTAAGGTGTAGTAAGTCACACTGCATTGTGTGTATGCTGTCGTCATTAATTTCATAGAGCAATTTGTGACATTCATGAGAATCAAGTGAATGATGATAAAAAGGTGATAGCATGTTGTATCACAGCAGTGCTGTGGGATGTATATAATGTTCTTAGTGTCTCTGCAGATGTTTCCTCAGCTTTATTACATTTCACCCGTTTAGCACCTGGGGTTTTGCGACAACACACACACGGCTTACCGTGTATGTGTGCTCGCGCGTGTGGGCTTTCAACCTAAGGGCCCCAGTGACCTTCCCCTTGGTGCCCCCAGTCACCATAGCAAGTTTGGTGTCAATTGCTTAATTACTGTGGCTGTGCATAGCGAACACAAACCATGCCACATACATAGATTACCTTTTATATTTGTAGAAGATTTATTTGTGTGATCATAATGATTCCAAAAACATATGTTTTGGACTATCTGTGACTGAATGTTATGGATTTATAGGGAAAAAAACGGCAAAAATTGTGACAAAGGTCAATTTCTGTTTGTACAGGGGTCAAAAGTATAAAGTTACTCCAATTTTGGTCAAAAGTGATGCAAATTATTGGTTGAGCTAATATGATTAATAAATGGAATAGTTTTGACTGTATTTACAAAGTAAAGGTCAAACAAGGTCAATGTCCATTGGATTCTTTGACATATGTTACTCTGACAGATGGCACAAACTATGTCTGTTTTATGTGACGGCCCCCTTGTCTTCACGCCATGTTTTTCTTTTGTTTTCTTTTATTTTAATAATAAATATTTGTTGTTGGTTTTAAACAACCTGTTGCTTCCGTGTGTGCCTCAGTTTTGTTGCGGCTTGTGAGCCGGATCGTAACATTTAAAATAAAATTTAATTCTCATTTTGAAAAATGGTCCCCATGGCAACCAAGATGAACACATGGCTCAATATCCAGATTTTTATATCCAGATTTATATATATATATGTGTGTGTTTGGGTACATCTGTGCAAAATGTACAATTCTTAGGGCCAGAAGAAAATCCGCGAACCAAACACAAAATGGGGAACCATGAACCATCGTGCGTGTGCATGAACACAGTGCGAGCAGCTGAGACATGTTGCACCACATTGCGCAACTGATGTGGAGAAAAATAAAAACCAGCTGTATATTAGTGAAAATCACTGGGTTGATATAAATAATAAATAAATGGGGATACAATACAGAGACCCACAGTTAAATAACCCTGGTTAAATAAAAAATAAATGCCACTCATGGGATTTGAACCTACAATTTACAAATGCTCAGATTACTAGACAAAAACTTTACCACTGTGGTACAATCACTGTCTTATAACAGGAGTGTAAAATGGCTAAAATCAATAAGGAGATAAATGTATTTTTTAAAAAAGAGAAAAAAGTGCAGTGATAACTGACCAAATGGTGTTTGTTACAACATATTTCTGCTGATACATGACTTAATGTGGCATATTTGTCACACTGTTGGCTTGTCATATAGTCCTGCGGTGTACCGCACACAGGACACGTGTGTCGGGCCAGACACGCACGCGTGTCCTGTCAGACAGACATGTCATTCAGATCACCTGCTGCGTGTCCACATGAACTGATGGTCCGTTTCAACTGGGACAGCCTGTCAATGTGCGCGCTGCGCTCGCTCTCCAGCCCGTCGTAAAAGTGATATATGTTTTAATGTATTTCCATGTGAGGACAGCAAGCACACACACACACACGCATGGGTCTGTCAAAACACAGTACATGTTCTGCAGCTGTGACATCCAGGACCAGAGATGTCAACAGCTGCTGGTGGTGACAGCCAGCCATGCCCCCTGTCCGGTCAGCACACAGAACAAGGTGTCACTCTGTGATCAGATGAGAGGCGGGGGGTGAAACACATGCACGCCACGTGTTGGGAGCAGCAGGGTTGAGCGCACGAAACACACTCACACGTGTTGTGGGGGGAGCTGACACTCTGGCACACCACATGTGTAGTTGACAACTCCACAGTCATGGGGGCACTTAGACAAATTTCACAGCCAGCTCAAAAGTGATCGCCTGCTCACTATTTTTGTGCTAACTGCGCAAATGACCACACATTTCCTAAGTGCTCCACGAGCAGTATTAGATGTTTGTCTGTGTCACCTGGAATTTGGCCGACACCTGCCATGAAAGGGATCGAATGGGCTCTCACAGGGGACTCTCTGTCTTTCTGCCGCTTGTAGTGATAGGTGTTTGGTTGTTGTGACAGGTGTACGAGGCATTAGAGGCAGCTCCGATTTTTCACGAATGGCATGCAATTCCTCCTTTGTGCGCTAGTTGGCTTCAATCATATGTGTGAAGGGAACCTTATGAAAAACTAGTGATGCCGCCCCACTATTGCTGTCAAGGACCCCAGGCAGTTCTGCAGTGTGGAGGAAGCTGCACGCTTCTGGACCTGATGTGGCAGCAAAATTTTATATCATCTTGTCTTTGACAATAATGAAACATCCGTTTGCTGTCTGCTACACACTGTCAATAACTTAAAATTTAACTAATTGAATGTTATAATGGAAGATGAGCTTTCGTTTCCTCAGTGGCTTAGAAACTAAGACAATCCAGGACAGATGGAGAGTGTTAAAAGACACATCTGTGAGTGACAAAGAGCTTAGTTTGGAAAAGTGGGAAAAGGGAGGCGACCTTTCTGCAAGGAGAGGTGTCAGCTCCAGGAGGAGCAGCAGAGGGGACAATGTCTCCTTCGCTTCAGTGACTCCTCTCTCCGCTACATGAAGGCTGTCGGCCTTCTTCCAAGAAAAGCACACTCCCTTTTATCTTTCTCTTATCTGCCACTTCTCTCTCTCTCTCCTTTCTGCGGTGCGGCTTGACCTCTGTATCCGTTCACCTTTCTCTCCTGAAGCATTGATGGAATCACACAAATTACAGGTGCAAGTATTCACAGCTGCCATGCAGAGACCGGATGAAACGTTCTGAGCTTCGTGGCCAGTCTGGAATGAATTTTTTGCAGTGGCCCTTCAGTCCTGAGCTCAACCCTTTTAAAGCAGTATTTCAACCAATTCTGGTGTATGGTTCAGAAATATGGACATTAAGTGCAAAGTAGATGAAACTGTTGGATGGATGCTTCACAGGGCTCTTATTGAGAGTGCAGAACATCTCATGGAAGCAGCACCTTACTCTGCACCAGATACACACATGCACACACACAGACCCACACACAGACAAAGACAATGAATCCAGGCTCCCAACTAGTCTAAAAAAAAAAATCTATTGGCGTTGTGTCTTTGGGCAAGGCACTTTACCCAAAAACTGGAGCGATCTGAATTTGGTTGGATGAATATGGGTGTGTGTGTGGAGACAATTCACCTCGGTCACAATGTGACAGAACTTAACGAAGCGCTGTTACGCGCAATAGCGCGCGATAGCGTGGAACAACGCGGAACAACGCGGAACACTATTCTTGACCGTGCGTAATGGTTCCTGATAATTCTCCGGCAACATGTGCCATTAATCGTAACGTGTGGTAACAGGTTGCAGCAGTTCCTGAGGACACCTGACGCCTCTGCCCCGAATCATCACATTCGTGATCAGCGGCCAAGAATGTGTACTTCGTGGCATTCGTGACTTGTTGTCGTTATGTGTAAACGCAGCATTAGCGACTGTCGCTAAATTAAGCGACTATTCAGACCCCTCTAGCAACTTTTTTTTAAAGTTACTACTGAGAAATGGCGACTTTTCCTGGTATTATTGTTGACTTTTGGATGCACAGGAGGCCGCCCAATCAGCAGCGAGTACTCCATTTCATTGGCTGAGAGCTCCTTAGTGAGCACTTCTGATTGGCTTACACAGACTCAAGACAGGCTGGTTTCTGCCTCTGTCTTTGCAACTGGGTATGTTTATTTTTTGCGATATAAAATACCATTAAGAAATTGTTTTTAGCCCAAGTACTGTGTTATTTCACTGACACACAAAATTAAAACAGAACAGCAAAATAATCAGAATAGCTTTTATTCTCCAAGTATCCACAAGAATACAATTAATTTGACATTGGTTTGAGCTGCACTCTCTCTGTTCGGTATATAAAAATATGCACTAAACACTGAATAATTCAGAAAAAATATGCAAATGAAATGTGCAAGTAAAATAAAATGTGCAATAACAGAAAAATATAAACGCAATGGTAAAATACCCACAGCTGTATGAGCAGTGTGCATAATTTGCAATTGTTTAAACTGCAAATTATGCACAATGCACAGTTGTGCATTATGCAATTATGCACAGTAATTATTAGGTTCCAAAAACTGTTTTCAGTTTTAGAAGTGTTTATTTCTCACTTGCTTTTACATAATTTATGACACAGAGGATATATTTACACATAAAACTGAGATTACAGCTAGCAACCAGACTATGAGATCACGGTGCAGCTCTACTCTGACTGGCTGTCACCTCCACCACTCAAAAAGTAAACTGAATGCTAATGTCTGCTAAATGTCTTTTAAATCACTTCAGAGGTATTATTAGGTTTAAAAAACAGCATTTTCAGTTTTAAAGAGTTTATTTCTCGCTCACTTTTGCATCATTCATGACACAGAGGATATATTTACACACAAGACTGAGTTTACAGCTAGCAACCAGACTATGACGTCACGGTGCAGCTCTACTCTGACTGGCTGTCACCTCCACCACTCGAAAATTAACTGAACGCTAATGTCTGCCAAATGTCTTTTAAATCACTTCAGAAGTATTATTATGTTCAAAAACAGCATTTTAAGTTTTAAAAAGAGTTTATTTCTCTCTAGGTTTTACATAATATATGACAAAGAATTTATATTTACACACAAACGAAATGGAGTTTAAACCTAGATAGCAGCATGTGACGTCACCACGCTAACATCCAGAATGTGAATTTTTAACCTCTTAAAATACCTCTTACAATATGTCAAGGTTAGCCATCTTCAAACTTGTCCAAGGTGTGTGTCCCAAGAATGTTCCATGTGAATTAGAAGACTGTGGCAGTAATAGAACTTTACTTATGCTGTACACAGACAGATGAACAGACGGACAAACAGACGGCAGGTCTTCACAATACTCGATGGCCATATGTTGGCCTTGGGTCAAAAAAAAATGTGTGAAACAGACAAACAGAAGTTAAGCTGTACATGAGGTTCTATGAATTAGTGAGTTTTTGGCAGGTTAAGTTGTTCATCAGTGTGATGGCCCGTGGAAAGAAACTGTTCCTGTGTCTGGTTGTTTTGACGTACAGAGCTCTGTAATGTCAACCAGAGGGGAGGAGTTTAAACCAGTGTGAGGGGTCTGCAAAAATGTTACCAGCTCGCTTCCTGGTCCTGGACCGGTATAAGTCCTGAATGCAGGGCAGGCTGGCTCCAATGATGATGTCCCAACTGTCTGTCATGTCAATTCTAGGCAGATTTTTTTCTTTGTCAAAAATAAATCACTGCACTAAATACCAGATTTAAGAAAACTAAAGTTAAAAAAACAAAACAAAAAACAAAATAAAATCAATAAAAATAATAACTCCGCTAGAATATCTCTTTTGGGTCACTTTTGTCACTTCCACAACCAAGAATCACAGAAGAAAGTTCATTTGTAGTTCTAAACATATTTAGGATATTTTCTGCTCATTTTTTGTACCTCCCATGACTTTATTCGTCTCTCCTACAGCATCAATAACAATTACATGCACATGGCTAATTATGCAAATTACATCATGACATCATTTAGCCTCATTTAGCCACATCTAGCGACTTTCAGGACAACCTATAGCGACTTTCCTTACTGAGGAGTTGGCAACAATGCCTTTAGTCAACTTTTCTAGACCTTTTTTGACTTGACATCCTCACGTAATGGCTGCTGACTGCTCCTAGTAGGTAGACTTGTGATGACTATGGATGAATTTTCTCATTGGGGAATTAATGAATTACAGTATATTTTACCTTGTATAAACGCTTCAGCAACCTGATGCAGTGCTCATGAATCATAGTCTGCCTTGATGGACTACTTTACAAAGAGGCAACCGTCAATTACGTAAAGGCTTTCATAGCAAAAGAAATAAACCTGGCTTTTTTCAAAGGCTGGGAATAATAACTCTTTCCACTGCTGCTATTATTGTGTCTCTGTCTAAAAGTCATGGCCTGAACACTCGCTGTGCCATTCAGTGAAAACTGCTGGTTCTGCTTCAGAACTTTCCAAGGTCTCAATCAGCATAATCAGCCCTGTGTATTTTTGACAGGGGGTCAGAACACTTGTTATTTTACATCCTTTCATCAGAATGCACTCAGCACTCAAATGAGAAATCTGAATCATCACAGCTATGTAATGAATAGTCAGTCATCTGTTGTTTGTCACCATGTGGTGCACATAATCAGTGGTGTCCTGGATGGAGGTGTCTCAATACTGACAGACCTTGAGTCATCTTTAAAGCGTTCCCTCCTCTTTGTGCCAACAAAGCAGCGTTACGTGCTAATGTACTAATGATATTGACATGGATTCACATGAGCAGTAACCTTCATAAAAACATCTTATTATGGCAACACAACACTCAGCTTAGTCTTTTTTTTTTTTTTTACTAATGTTTACTACCTCTGGATTACAAACTGTTGCATCGAGTGTTAAATACATTTTCAACTAAAAACAAGCAGTTAGTCATCTGCAGAGTTTAAATCTATGGAACCCGGGAGAGGTCACTTAAAGTGATATTTTTTTTCTGGCCATGATAATTTGTGCGCATGTTTTGCTTTAATTGAACCCACAAATTAATAAAACGTGCTCTCAAATTAATAAATCATACGCACGTTTTCCTGGCCGTGATAATTCGTGTGCACGTTTTCCTTTAATTGAGCCCTCGAATTAATAAAACATGTGGACATTTTCCTTTGATCGAGTCCTCAAATTAATAAAACGTGTGCACGTTTTCTTTTAATTGAGCCCTCAAATGAATAAAACGAGCGCACGTTTTCCTTTGTTCAAAATGAACTCCTTAATATGACCTAAATTGTCATACTCACGAGGGAGATGCTTCACCCTCAGCATCCTTTTTAATGTACTTAAACTCCAGATGATGCCATGCTGGGCAGCTTGTTCTCTATATGTCCTTGTGCACCCAAACCATAATATACCCTGACCAGATCCATTTCTAATGGGGAAATGTATTACACTGTCTCCTGGTTGTTGACTAATAGCCAGCATTTATGTGTCACGACAATATTCAAATCAAATCAAATCAATTTTATTTATATAGCACCAAATCACAACAAACAGTTGCCCCAAGGCACTTTATATTGTAAGGGAAGGCCATACAATAATTACGGAAAAACCCCAACGGTCAAAACGACCCCCTGTGAGCAAGCACTTGGCAACAGTGGGAAGGAAAAACTCCCTTTTAACAGGAAGAAACCTCCAGCAGAACCAGGCTCAGGGAGGGGCAGTCTTCTGCTGGGACTGGTTGGGGCTGAGGGAGAGAACCAGGAAAAAGACATGCTGTGGAGGGGAGCAGAGATCAATCACTAATGATTAAATGCAGAGTGGTGCATACAGAGCAAAAGAGAAAGAAACCACTCAGTGCATCATGGGAACCCCCCAGCAGTCTAAGTCTATAGCAGCATAACTAAGGGATGGTTCAGGGTCACCCGATCCAGCCCTAACTATAAGCTTTAGCAAAAAGGAAAGTTTTAAGCCTAATCTTAAAAGTAGAGAGGGTGTCTGTCTCCCTGATCTGAATTGGGAGCTGGTTCCACAGGAGAGGAGCCTGAAAGCTGAAGGCTCTGCCTCCCATTCTACTCTTACAAACCCTAGGAACTACAAGTAAGCCTGCAGTCTGAGAGCGAAGCGCTCTATTGGGGTGATATGGTACTATGAGGTCCCTAAGATAAGATGGGACCTGATTATTCAAAACCTTATAAGTAAGAAGAAGAATTTTAAATTCTATTCTAGAATTAACAGGAAGCCAATGAAGAGAGGCCAATATGGGTGAGATATGCTCTCTCCTTCTAAATAAATGCATGAATTAGTTTTTCAGCATCACTCTGAGACAAGACCTTTCTAATTTTAGAGATATTGCGCAAATACAAAAAAGCAATCCTACATATTTGTTTAATATACGCATTGAATGACATATCCTGATCAAAAATGACTCCACGATTTCTCACAGTATTACTAGAGGTCAGAGTAATGCCATCCAGAGTAAGGATCTGGTTAGACACCATGTTTCTAAGATTTGTGGGGCCAAGTACAATAACTTCAGTTTTATCTGAGTTTAAAAGCAGGAAATTAGAGGTCATCCATGTCTTTATGTCTGTAAGACAATCCTGCAGTTTACTAATTGCTAATAATAGCACCAATAATAGCTAATTGGTGTGTGTCCTCTGGCTTCATGGATAGATAAAACTGGGTATCATCTGCGTAACAATGAAAATTTAAGCAATGCCGTCTAATAATACTGCCTAAGGGAAACATGTATAAAGTGAATAAAATTGGTCCTAGCACAGAACCTTGTGGAACTCCATAATTAACCTTAGTCCGTGAAGAAGACTCCCCATTTACATGAACAAATTGTAATCTATTAGATAAATATGATTCAAACCACCGCAGCGCAGTGCCTTTAATACCTATGGCATGCTGTAATCTCTGTAATAAAATTTTATGGTCAACAGTATCAAAGGCAGCACTGAGGTCTAACAGAACAAGCACAGAAATGAGTCCACTGTCTGAGGCCATAAGAAGATCATTTGTAACCTTCACTAATGCTGTTTCTGTACTATGATGAATTCTAAAACCTGACTGAAACTCTTCAAATAGACCATTCTTCTGCAGATGATCAGTTAGCTGTTTTACAACTACCCTTTCAAGAGTTTTTGAGAGAAAAGGAAGGTTGGAGATTGGCCTATAATTAGCTAAGATAGCTGGGTCAAGTGATGGCTTTTTAAGTAATGGTTTAATTACTGCCACCTTAAAAGCCTGTGGTACATAGCCAACTAATAAAGATAGATTGATCATATTTAAGATCGAAGCATTAATTAATGTTAGGGCTTCCTTGAGCAGCCTGGTAGGAATGGGGTCTAATAGACATGTTGATGGTTTGGAGGAAGTAACTAATAAAAATAACTCAGACAGAACAATCGGAGAGAAAGAGTCTAACCAAATACCGGCATTACTGAAAGCAACCAAAGATAACGATACGTCTTTGGGATGGTTATGAGTAATTTTTTCTCTAATAGTTAAAATTTTATTAGCAAAGAAAGTCATGAAGTCATTACTAGTTAAAGTTAAAGGAATACTCAGCTCAATAGAGCTCTGACTCTTTGTCAGCCTGGCTACAGTGCTGAAAAGAAACCTGGGGTTGTTCTTATTTTCTTCAATTAGTGATGAGTAGTAAGATTTCCTAGCTTTACGGAGGGCTTTTTTATAGAGCAACAGACTCTTTTTCCAGGCTAAGTGAAGATCTTCTAAATTAGTGAGACGCCATTTCCTCTCCATCTTACGGGTTATCTGCTTTAAGCTGCGAGTTTGTGAGTTATACCACGGAGTCAGGCACTTCTGATTTAAGGCTCTCTTTTTCAGAGGAGCTACAGCATCCAAAGGTGTCTTCAATGAGGATGTAAAACTATTGACGAGATACTCTATCTCACTTACAGAGTTTAGGTAGCTACTCTGCCCTGTGGTGGTATATGGCATTAGAGAACATAAAGAAGGAATCATATCCTTAAACCTAGTTACAGCGCTTTCTGAAAGACTTCTAGTGTAATGAAACTTATTCCCCACTGCTGGGTAGTCCATCAGAGTAAATGTAAATGTTATTAAGAAATGATCAGACAGAAGGGAGTTTTCAGGGAATACTGTTAAGTCTTCTATTGGCAAAGCCAATTGAGTCTAATAATAGATTAAATGCAGTGTTGAGGCTGTCATCTCAGCATCTGTGTGGATGTTAAAATTGCCCACTATAATTATCTGAGCCAAGCACTAAATCAGACAAAAGGTCTGAAAATTCACAGAGAAACTCACAGTAACGACCAGGTGGACGATAGATAATAACAAATAAAACTGGTTTTTGGGACTTCCAATTTGGATGGACAAGACTAAGAGTTAAGCTTTCAAATGAATTAAAGCTCTGTCTGGGTTTTTGATTAATTAATAAGCTGGAATGGAAGATTGCTGCTAATCCTCCACCTCGGCCTGTGCTACGAGCGTTCTGGCAGTTAGTGTGACTCGGGGGTGTTGACTCATTTAAACTAACATATTCATCCTGCTGTAACCAGGTTTCTGTAAGGCAGAATAAATCAATATGTTGATCAATTATTATATCATTTACTAACAGGGACTTAGAAGAGAGAGATCTAATGTTTAATAGACCACATTTAACTGTTTTAGTCTGTGGTGCAGTTGAAGGTGCTATATTATTTTTCTTTTGAATTTTTATGCTTAAATAGATTTTACTGGTTATTGGTGGTCTGGGAGCAGGCACCGTCTCTACAGGGATGGGTAAAGAGGGGATGGCAGGGGGAGAGAAGCTGCAGAGAGGTGTGTAAGACTACACTCTGCTTCCTGGTCCCCAACCCTGGATAGTCAACGGTTTGGAGGATTAAGAAAATTGGCCAGATTTCTAGAAATGAGAGCTGCTCCATCCAAAGTGGACGGATGCCGTCTCTCCTAACAAGACCAGGTTTTCCCTACAGAAGCTTTACCAATTATCTATGAGCCCACCTAATTTTTTGGACACCACTCAGACAGCCAGCAATTCAAGGAGAACATGCGGCTTAAACATGTCACTCCCGGTCCGATTGGGGAGGGTCCCCAAAGAAACTACAGAGTCCGACATTGTTTCGCAAAGTTACACACCGATTCAATGTTAATTTAGTGACCTCCGATTGGGCGTAACCGGGTGTCATTACTGCCGACGTGAATTACCGTCCTTACCAAATTTACGCTTAGCCTTAGCCAGCAGTTTCAAATTTCATTCAATGTCGCCTGCTCTGGCCCCCGGAAGACAATTGACTATGGTTGCTGGGTCGCTAACTTCACATTTCTCAAAACAGAGGTCGCCAATAACCAGAGTTTTCCTCCTCGGCGGGTGTGTCGCCGAGTGGGGAAAAATGGTTAGAATGTGAATGGGTTGGCGGTGTACACGGGGCTTCTGTTGAGGGCTACGCTTCCTCCTCACAGTCACCCAGTCGGCCTGCTTTCCCGGCTGCTCGGGATCTGCCGAGGGGAACTACAGCGGCTAAGCTATCTTGGTCCGCACCGACTACAGGGCCTGGCTAGCTGTAGGATTTCCAAGGTGCGGAGCCGAGTCTCCAATTCGCCCAGCCTGGCCTCCAAAGCTGCGAATAAGCTACACTTATTACAAGTACCATTACTGCTAAAGGAGGCCGAGGAATAACTAAACATTTCACACCCAGAGCAGAAAAGTTGCGGGAGAGACAGGAGGAAGCCGCCATGCTAATCCGGCTAAGAGCTAGTAGCTGCGCTAAGCTAGCGGATTCCTAAAAACACACGAAGTGAATAATGTGTAAATAATTTAGAGGTGATTCAGCAGAGGAAGTGCTTTAGTTAAGGCACGTGAAGATTACACTGTGAAACAAATCGTTATCTAGTTATCTAGATCAATCTAACTGCACAGATTAAACAGCTAACAGATACAGCAAAACACCGCTGTGCTCCGGAACAGGAAGTGATACAATACCGCAGTGAGAGCCAACCACCAGTAGAGGCAAGCCAATGCAATCCAATATTGAATGCACGTTTTACAAATTGTGGCCACGTTAAGTAGATCGTGCCTTTGTTTTACTCAAACGGTGCTTAATACGTGTGCACAGTATAATAAACGTGCACACAATATATCAAAACGTGCGCACATTCTCTCCACATGCAAAACATTTTGCGATGACACTTCCGGGGCTCCGTATGAATCCATATTCTTTCCAAATACAAAATAATGTTTTTGGAAAGTAAATGCTTTTATTTGAAAGCAATCCTAGTAAAAGCACATTTTGGAACAGCCTTCAATTCTTTTTTCAGTCTTGTATTGACAAACTGCTTTTTGTGCCATGGTTTTCTGTTTATGTTTTAAGGCTGTCTTCATGTGGCTAGCCACCATCTAATCTTATGCTGTAATACTGTAGTTCTTGGCTGCTTGAGAGTTGTTTGATGCCTCTCCTGCATTTATCCCCATGAACTTGAAGTCTGCATCATAACTTTTCCTCAGTAGTAAAACATACCCAACCTTAAGCCATAGCATTTTCAGAACCATCACAGTGTCTCTCCATCATGCAGCAATGAAGCTAGTCTAGTCAGAATGGCAGGTCGCTTCAGTCCTGGACAGCACACTTGTTTCACAGGTGTGTGGCACCATATACCACTGCTGATTAGTAGTACATGTAAAAGTTCCAGACCCTCAATATAACATGAGGCTTTATTTCACTTTTCCAAGAAAGAAAACAAACAGGTTTCTTGTATTCAAATTAAAATTTGTCTGCATCTTCTTCCCATGGCATAGTAGATCTTCCAGTTCTTAACTCCCTCAGTGATGAACTATGAAGGCCTCTGTCTGGGAGCATGTAAAGTTGAACAGTGAAATGCCCAGCTTCATCCACTGCCTATACTGTGATGGGATAGTCCTCAGAAGGCAGTGTGTGATTAGTTTACATTAATTTACCCATTGGTGTTTTGCGATGAGGTGCATCTCGGCTAAATTTAGTTTTTGTGCCTCACCTGCTGTGTTTTCAGTCAATTTTCTCACTGTATTTTCAAATTGGCAGCTGCTATGTGTAAATGGCACAAACCTTCCTCAGTCGGCAGGGTGAAAATGACTGCCTCAGCTCTCCCTCAAGATGGTAGTTAAAAAACAAATGATGTTGACCTATCCATGGTCTCAGTACTGTATATATCAGCCAGAACAGCACACACGAATTAATCCCCCAGTTTTGAATCATTATGTGTCCCAAAGTCCCTAAATGGTTTTTCTTGTAGAGGGTGCACTATGTGCTTGGTTGCCCCCCCCCACCACACACACTTATTGATTTTGATATTACCTTTAATTCTATAATCCCACTTATACAATAGATTTATTTTCACTCTCTGAGTGGTGCAGAGCAACCGTGATTAATTGAGTCTCTGCTGACACGTCTCAATTAACGGACAAAGCGCTGGGTTCTAAGTGCGACAATATTCATGAATAGTCCACACTGTGTGGAGGAGTTGTACTGATAGATGTCCTTTTTTTAAATTCACAGCAGTAAACAATCGGTTTGAGGTGATCACAGTATTTCCAAACTAAGCCTTTCATTTTTGGGTTTCTGTGGCTGCAGAATTTTCTATAAAACAATCACTGCTGTGGCTCTGTTCCTCACACGCTCTCAAAGGTCAGCACGAACAACACCAAGTGCTCTAATTGTATTTCGCTGGAAAAAAAATGTCTGGGGAGCACAGGTCTCAGCTGCAGCACAACATGTTTATTTGTCTGCATTAGGGTTAAGGGTCAATCTAAAAATGCTTCAGTTTCATGGGATTTTCAGGGTTCTGACCCTTTTAGACAGGCGGCGCTAAGAGTTGTTGATTTCCTTTTTATATCATGAAAAACTTGTTATACTTAAACTGCTATCAAATGAGAAGTGACAAAGCTTTCTAACCCAAAGATGCCTTAATCCATGTTTTCTTGTCTTCATGTTCAACAATTATTCATCTCTCATTTTGCCTTTGGTGAATTTTGGAAATCTACTGTGAAGTGGAAAAAAGACAGACATGAAAAAAAGAATGAGGGGGGAAACATAAATCAATAAAAAAAATCCCTCAAAGAGGGCACCTTGAAAAGAAAAGAGAAAAAGCGTCAAGCAAGTCAAAAAGTCAAACTTAATCTCCCATAATCCTTCTCTTTGCTTCATTTTTTCCCCAGATTGTGCAGTAGTTGTTTGACAGCACACACAAGCTCAGTGACACCTCCTCTCCTCACATGAAGTATTCATAGTCTTCACTGCAAGAAATGATTTTACAAAGACTTCCACTGGCATTGCATCACTATCCGTTCTGCATACTGAACATGAACTGGATTTTCCCATTAGTTAATTTTGGGAATGTCACACTGCTGGAGTGATGAAACTCAAACATGGATGGATCATGGCAGCCCGGCGTGGCGCGCGCGCCACAGGAAAAACACCTCCGTTGGAAGCCTTAAGGGAGCAAGTTGGAACATGTCCAGCTGTTAAACAATTTCTCAGATACTCACTCTACTGAAAGCCATCAAAAGCCGCCTGGTTTTTACAAATGGTTATCAACACGGAGGTGTCTTTCCTGTGGTGGCGCTTCATAGATAATTGGCAAAGCTTCTGGGGAAAACCTGGTCTTGTTAGGAGAGACGGCATCCATCCCACTTTGGATGGAGCAGCTCTCATTTCTAGAAATCTGGCCAATTTTCTTAAATCCTCCAAACCGTGACTATCCAGGGTTGGGACCAGGAAGCAGAGTTGTAGTCTTACACACCTCTCTGCAGCTTCTCTCCCCCTGCCATCCCCTCATTACCCCATCCCCGTAGAGACGGTGCCTGCTCCCAGACCACCAATAACCAGCAAAAATCTATTTAAGCATAAAAATTCAAAAAGAAAAAATAATATAGCACCTTCAACTGCACCACAGACTAAAACAGTTAAATGTGGTCTATTAAACATTAGGTCTCTCTCTTCTAAGTCCCTGTTGGTAAATGATATAATAATTGATCAACATATTGATTTATTCTGCCTTACAGAAACCTGGTTACAGGCAGGATGAATATGTTAGTTTAAATGAGTCAACAACCCTGAGTCCACACTAACTGTCAGAATGCTCGTAGCACGGCCGGGGCGGAGGATTAGCAGCAATCTTCCTTCCAGCTTATTAATTAATCAAAAACACCAGACAGAGCTTTAATTCATTTGAAAGCTTGACTCTTAGGTCTTGTCCATCCAATTGGAAGTCCCAAAAAACAGTTTATTTGTTATTATCTATCGTCCACCTGGTCGTTACTGTGAGTTTCTCTGTGAATTTTCGACCTTTTGTCTGACTTAGTGCTTAGCTCAGATAAGATAATTATAGTGGGCGATTTAACATCTACACAGATGCTGAGAATGACAGCGCTGCAACACTGGGCATTTAATCTATTATTAGACTCTATTGGGCGTTGTGCTCAAAAAGTAAATGAGTCCACCCACCACTTTAATCATATCTTAGATCTTGTTCTGACTTATGGTATGGAAATAGAAGACTTAACAGTATTCCCTGAAAACTCCCTTCTGTCTGATCATTTCTTAATAACATTTACATTTACTCTGATGGACTACCCAGCAGTGGGGAATAAGTTTCATTACACTAGAAGTCTTTCAGAAAGCGCTGTAACTAGGTTTAAGGATATGATTCCTTCTTTATGTTCTCTAATGCCATATACCAACACAGTGCAGAGTAGCTACCTAAACTCTGTAAGTGAGATAGAGTATCTCGTCAATAGTTTTACATCCTCAATGAAGACAACTTTGGATGCTGTAGCTCCTCTAAAAAACAGAGCTTTAAATCAGAAGTGCCTGACTCCGTGGTATAACTCACAAACTCGTAGCTTAAAGCAGATAACCCGTAAGTTGGAGAGGAAATGGCGTCTCACTAATTTAGAAGATCTTCACTTAGCCTGGAAAAAGAGTCTGTTGCTCTATAAAAAAGCCCTCCGTAAAGCTAGGACATCTTTCTACTCATCACTAATTGAAGAAAATAAGAACAACCCCAGGTTTCTTTTCAGCACTGTAGCCAGGCTGACAAAGAGTCAGAGCTCTATTGAGCTGAGTATTCCATTAACTTTAACTAGTAATGACTTCATGACTTTCTTTGCTAACAAAATTTTAACTATTAGAGAAAAAATTACTCATAACCATCCCAAAGACGTATCGTTATCTTTGGCTTGCTTTCAGTGATGCCAGGTATTTGGTTAGACTCTTGCCTCCGATTGTTCTGTCTGAGTTAGTTTCATTAGTTACTTCATCCAACCATCAACATGTTTATTAGACCCCATTCCTACCAGGCTGCTCAAGGAAGCGCCTACCAGTATTTAATGCTTCGATCTTAAATATGATCAGTCTATCTTTGTTAGTTGGCTTGTACCACAGGCTTTTAAGGTGGCAGTAATTAAACCATATACTTAAAAAGCCAGCACTTGACACCAGCTATCTTAGCTAATTATAGGCCATCTCCAAAGCCTTCCTTTTCTCTCAAAATTCTTGAAAGGGTAGTTGTAAAACAGCTAACTGATCATCTGCAGAGGAATGGTCTATTTGAAGAGTTTCAGTCAGGTTTTAGAATTCATCATAGTACAGAAACAGCATTAGTGAAGGTTACAAATGATCTTCTTATGGCCTCGGACAGTGGACTCATCTCTGTGCTTGTTCTGTTAGACCTCAGTGCTGCTTTTGATACTGTTGACCATAAAATTTTATTACAGAGATTAGAGCATGCCATAGGTATTAAAGGCACTGCGCTGCGGTGGTTTGAATCATATTTGTCTAATAGATTACAATTTGTTCATGTAAATGGGGAATCTTCTTCACAGACTAAAGTTAATTATGGAGTTCCACAAGGTTCTGTGCTAGGACCAATTTTATTCACTTTATACATGCTTCCCTTAGGCAGTATTATTAGACGGTATTGCTTAAATTTTCATTGTTACGCAGATGATACCCAGCTTTATCTATCCATGAAGCCAGAGGACACACACCAATTAGCTAAACTGCAGGATTGTCTTACAGACATAAAGACATGGATGACCTCTAATTTCCTGCTTTTAAACTCAGATAAAACTGAAGTTATTGTACTTGGCCCCACAAATCTTAGAAACATGGTGTCTAACCAGATCCTTACTGTGGATGGCATTACCCTGACCTCTAGTAATACTGTGAGAAATCTTGGAGTCATTTTTGACCAGGATATGTCATTCAAAGCGCATATTAAACAAATATGTAGGACTGCTTTTTTGCATTTACGCAATATCTCTAAAATCAGAAAGGTCTTGTCTCAGAGTGATGCTGAAAAAACTAATTCATGCATTTATTTCCTCTAGGCTGGACTATTGTAATTCATTATTATCAGGTTGTCCTAAAAGTTCCCTAAAAAGCCTTCAGTTAATTCAAAATGCTGCAGCTAGAGTACTGACGGGGACTAGAAGGAGAGAGCATATCTCACCCATATTGGCCTCTCTTCATTGGCTTCCTGTTAATTCTAGAATAGAATTTAAAATTCTTCTTCTTACTTATAAGGTTTTGAATAATCAGGTCCCATCTTATCTTAGGGACCTCGTAGTACCATATCACCCCAATAGAGCGCTTTGCTCTCAGACTGCAGGCTTACTTGTAGTTCCTAGGGTCTGTAAGAGTAGAATGGGAGGCAGAGCCTTCAGCTTTCAGGCTCCTCTCCTGTGGAACCAGCTCCCAATTCAGATCAGGGAGACAGACACCCTCTCTACTTTTAAGATTAGGCTTAAAACTTTCCTTTTTGCTAAAGCTTATAGTTAGGGCTGGATCAGGTGACCCTGAACCATCCCTTAGTTATGCTGCTATAGACGTAGACTGCTGGGGGGTTCCCATGATGCACTGTTTCTTTCTCTTTTTGCTCTGTATGCACCACTCTGCATTTAATCATTAGTGATCGATCTCTGCTCCCCTCCACAGCATGTCTTTTTCCTGGTTCTCTCCCTCAGCCCCAACCAGTCCCAGCAGAAGACTGCCCCTCCCTGAGCCTGGTTCTGCTGGAGGTTTCTTCCTGTTAAAAGGGAGTTTTTCCTTCCCACTGTAGCCAAGTGCTTGCTCACAGGGGGTCGTTTTGACCGTTGGGGTTTTACATAATTATTGTATGGCCTTGCCTTACAATATAAAGTGCCTTGGGGCAACTGTTTGTTGTGATTTGGCGCTATATAAAAAAATTGATTGATTGATATATATATATATATATATATGTATATATATATATATATATATATATATATATATATATATATATATATATATTTATATATATATATATATATATATATATATATATACGAGTTCTCCCAACATCCTGCTTTTACCACACATTACAATTACCCTCATTATCAGGCCCCAAGGGGGTATCTATTTTTTTTCTCCAAAAATGTACACAATCAGGTATCAAGACTATCCTATCATTAGTTATTTTGAGCCTCACTAACAAAAGTCCAAGCTCTTCAACAAATCAGCATACAGTCCATCTCAAACAGTGAGATGGAACACAGTGGGCCACTGTCTGAGCTTGAACAGCAACAGTTTGTTACTGCAGAATGGGGATCACTTTGCTGTGCTTAGAGCCCCTTCACACATAACACGAAAGACACAGAAACCAGAAGAAAATCCACAAACCAAAAACAATATGGGAAACCGCACAACATTCCACCTGCTATCGGGAGGAACGCACGCTCAGACAGGCATGCACAATACTGCGGCAATGGGTTTGTGCACGCTCGTTTTTGTGTGCACGAACACAGTGCAAACAAGTGGAAAGTCGTACACACAGCTGCAGAGGGGAAATTAACAGTGTGAAGCAAATGGGATGAAGATCAGCACCTCTAAATCTGAGGCCATGGTTCTCAGCAGGAAACCGATGGATTGCCTACTACAGGTAGGGAATACGGTCTTGCATCAAGTGAAAGTTTAAGTATCTTGGGGACTTGTTCATGAGTGAGGGGACAATGGAGCATGAGATTGGCTGCAGAATCAGTGCAGCAGGGGCAGTATTGCATTTGCTCTACCGTACTGTTGTGACCAAAAGGGAGCTGAGCCAAAAGGCAAAGCTCTCGATCTACTGGTCACCTATGGGCGTGAGGGTTGGGTCATGACTGAAAGAACTAGATCGTGGGTACAAGTCTCCAAAATGGGATCCCTGAGGAGGGTGGCTGGTGTCTCCCTTAGCGATAGGGTGAGAAGTTCGGTCATTTGTGAGGAGCTCGGAGTAGAGTCGCTGCTCCTTCACGTTGAAAGGAACCAGCTGAGGTGGTTCGGGCATCTGATAAGGATGCCTTCTGGGCCCAGGACTAGGACCTAGGACTAGGTGAAGAGATTATATCTCCACACTGGCCTGGGAACGCCTTGGGATCCCGCAGTCAGAGGTGGTCAATGTGGCACAGGAAAGGGAAATCTGGGGTCCCCTACTGGAGCTGTTGCCCCCACAACCCGAACCCAGAAACACAGGTGAAGATGAGTGAATTTATAATACTTAATTCCTGTTATAAAGAGCCTAGACGTACACCAGGAAGTAATGAAATGACATGGATTACTGTTCTCTCTTTCATGTTTTACATGAATTACGTGATGCGCTTGAGCCGGCCGGCTCCCGTGTCATGAATAGCCGGACTCTTGCGCCGTGAACACATGCAGCCGGCATGGCGTGCCCAGCGCACAGTGATCCACTGCAAATGTGATATGTGTTTTAACCCTCTGGGGTCCAAGGGCATTTTTTTGGACAGTTCACTCGCCTGGCATAAATATTTTATTATTGCTGTTAACAGCTCTCCCTGCATCCCACAATAAAGTTTGTCTCTTTTTTTCAGGACAACCTGTGCTTTCATAATATACAGTAGTGTTCAGAATAATAGTAGTGCTATGTGACTAAAAAGATTAATCCAGGTTTTGAGTATATTTCTTATTGTTACATGGGAAACAAGGTACCAGTAGATTCAGTAGATTCTCACAAATCCAACAAGACCAAGCATTCATGATATGCACACTCTTAAGGCTATGAAATTGGGCTATGAGTAAAAAAAAAAAAGTAGAAAAGGGGGTGTTCACAATAATAGTAGTGTGGCATTCAGACAGTGAGTTTGTCAATTTTGTGGAACAAACAGGTGTGAATCAGGTGTCCCCTATTTAAGGATGAAGCCAGCACCTGTTGAACATGCTTTTCTCTTTGACAGCCTGAGGAAAATGAGATGTTCAAGACATTGTTCGGAAGAACAGCGTAGTTTTATTAAAAAGTTGATTGGAGAGGGGAAAACTTATACGCAGGTGCAAAAAATTATAGGCTGTTCATCTACAATGATCTCCAATGCTTTAAAATGGACAAAAAAACAGAGACACGTGGAAGAAAATGGAAAACAACCATCAAAATGGATAGAAGAATAACCAGAATGGCAAAAGCTCACCCACTGATCAGCTCCAGGATGATCAAAGACAGTCTGGAGTTACCTGTAAGTGCTGTGACAGTTAGAAGACGCCTGTGTGAAGCTAAATTATTTGCAAGAATCCCCTGCAAAGTCCCTCTGTTAAATAAAAGACATGTGCAGAAGAGGTTACAATTTTCCAAAGAACACATCAACTGGCCTAAAGAGAAATGGAGGAATATTTTGTGGACTGATGAGAGTAAAATTGTTCTTTCTGGGTCCGAGGGCCGCAAACAGTTTGTGAGACGACCCCCAAACTCTGAATTCAAGCCACAGTTCACAGTTAAGACAGTGAAGCATGGTGGTGCAAGCATCATGATATGGGCATGTTTCTCCTACTATGGTGTTGGGCCTATATATCGCATACCAGGTATCATGGATCAGTTTGGATATGTCAAAATACTTGAAGAGGTCATGTTCCCTTATGCTGAAGAGGACATGTCCTTGAAATGGGTGTTTCAACAAGACAATGACCCCAAGCACACTAGTAAACGAGCAAAATCTTGGTTCCAAACCAACAAAATTAGTGCCTCACAGATGTGAAGAAATCATGAAAAACTGTGGTTATATAACTAAATACTAGTTTAGTGATTCACAGGATTGCTAAAAAAGCAGTTTGAACATAATAGTTTTGAGTTTGTAGCATCAACAGCAGATGCTACTATTATTGTGAACACCCCCTTTTCTACTATTTTTTACTAATGGCCCAATTTCATAGCCTTAAGAGTGTGCATATCATGAATGCTTGGTGTTGTTGGATTTGTGAGAATCTACTGGTACCGTTGTTTCCCATGTAACAATAAGAATATACTCAAAACTTGGATTAATCTTTTAGTCACATAGGCACTACTATTATTCTGAACACTACTGTATATTTTTGTTGTGTTTTATAAGTGTAATAAAAGTTTACAATCAGAAATAAGAAAGAAAAAGTAAAACGGAAAATAATTTTCCACACACATTCATTCAAAATGCACAGCAAACTATAATAAACAACTGTTTTGACATTTTATAAAGGTAATTTGAGGTCTTGTGTGAAAGACTGTACAACAAAAAGGTTCAAACAAACACAAATGCACATTTTGAACAATATAACAAAATGGTCGATGCTTTTTGTTTGTCTTGATCTCAAAGCAATTTCTGTCTGCTGTACACAAAGGTTACATCACAAACTTCTACTGTTTTTGGAGTGTTTCTGTGCTGCTCCTAAAGCAGCTTTCATTCACACTTTGGCCCACTTTGGCTCATTACAGTTTGAGGAGCGGCCCTCCGCCTCACTCCATTGATATGGTAAACAGTGCTTTACTCCAAGAAAGCAACAGAGTTATCCAGAAACATTCACATGCAAACTAGTGGCGCAATCCTGATAATTACACACTCTTTGTTTGAGCATGTGAGATTGTCATCAGAGGCTCTCCGTCTGCTCCGTCTGCTTTCACTGATTGCTGTGCGTAATGGTGCAGGGCGCATTGGAGCCCAATACTCATTGGAGCACCCAGGGGGCTATTCAAACAGACCAACTAGTACATATCACTCCTGAAAACGATCTTTGGCTTTTCACGTGAGGTTAAATCTGCCCTACGATTGGATTTTGGAAAACCATGTGACGGTGAACCATTTCCGATTGGAGACTCACATTGTGCACATCATCATACAGCTTCTACGAGGAGTACAAAGATGGCCGATGGCTGGCTCGAAAGTCTGCAGAGTTAACCTTTCAGTCAAAAAAAAGTAAGTTTCTATCTCATATCATTAAAAAGTTATTTATAATTTAGTAAAGCTTGGTCTTAGCCGTCGTATACAAATATATATATATTGTATATAAATACTACATGTCATGGACTGTGCCATGCCTTAGACAATAAATAAGTCTTTTCTATGTTTTCTTAGTAAAACACTGTCATCTGCTGGCACAGTATAACAATGTTGCTGTCATTTTAAGTTAAGTTTCAGTTTCATTTATTGAAAAAAGAACTCAAAGGTGACCAGTACTGCTGGGTAGTCTTATCTCGTGTCCTGTGGAAGGGATATTTTCTGTTTATTGAAGCAATCGAAGGCCATATCCGTAAGTTTCACGATATTTGTTTGTTTTGACATTACTCGAGACTGATGTTTATGTATATCTACAGAAAAAAAAACTAAATAAGACAGATTTGTTTTGTGTTGCAGCTAGTTTGAATAATTACCCTTGGGAAAGTGCAGGATTCTGTTATTTCATGTATACTTAAAGTGTACCTGCCACACCATGACGTTTTTACATATTCTTGAAAAATAAAAAAGGCTTTTTCCACATGTGTCTTTGTTTTTTACCATAAAATTACACTGACAAGGATTTAGATGTTTCGTTACCCATCTGAGAATTTGAATTTACCGCCTCCGAGTTGACCTACTTTTTCGCTGCGACGGATGTAACGTCATTCGAGTAAATGTGTCGCAGCGCGGGCTCTGTTTACAATACATGTCATCGGCTGACTGTGTTCACATGAACACCTGAAAAAAAAAAACAGAACATTGGCAATTTTGTGTTTTCCAAGTATTCATATGCATGTAAACTGAACAGACTGTTTTTTGTTCAGACGTCTGTTCATTCAAAGTAGATTAGATGTGATACAATTTATGATTACAGATGTTCTGTATGTGTATTTTAGGTCAGGAAAGTCTCCATTTAGCATAAGCATTTTTCTACAATATTATGCCTGATAAAATTTGACAACAGATATAGAAGTAAAATTTTCTTTATTTAGAAATCTTTCCCCCCCATCCCATGTGCGTCTACAGCTTTTCAGATAAAGATTTGCAATCATTTGCTTTGAATAAAATGTGAAGAATTAGCAATCACAAGAAACTGACATAAATTATTAAATATGTACAGAAACTTTATTTTCAGTGATTTAGAATGAACTCCTGAATTTAAGCACGCTGTGCTGCGCAAATAATTTTTCATACACAAACACACCGTGCCAGGAATAAATGATCAATTTATAAGAAAAGGTGAACAAACCATTCTGTGTTTTGTAAGCAGCTTATATCCTCATCCATGTTGTTGATATTGTTGTCATATTCATCATATTCTACTTGATAGGCTGGAAAATCATTTCGGGATTACTGGGAGTGCCCTTGCATGGCTGACGTCATACTTGACCAGTCGTTCTCACTGTGTTTTGACATGAAATTTGGGGTTCCTCAGGGGTCTGTCTTAGGCCCCCTGCTTTTCCTCTCTTTATATAGCACCCCTGGGCACATATGCGGCATTTTGGGATTACCTTTCACTGCTATGCAGATGATAGTATATATGCCGATAACTGCTGGTAATCTCGTTCACATAAAATCCTTAGAAGATTGCCTTGCATCAGTAAGAAGTTGGATGTCTAGAAACTTCCTACTTTTAAACTCTGAAAAGACTGAAATGATGGTTCTTGGTCCAGTGAGACATCAGTATCAATTTGACCAGTTAACACTCAGCCTAGGCTCATGTCACACTGACAAAGTGAGGAACCTTGGGGTAATTTTTGATCCTTCGTTGTCCTTTGGTCTCCATATTAGAAATATTACTAGGACTGCTTTCTTCCACCTGCGAAATATAGGGAAGATTCGTCCCATCCTGTCTATGGCTGATGCTGAGACCCTGATCCATGCGTTCATCTCTTCTAGATTGGACTACTGCAATGTTCTATTTTCTGGTTTACCGCAGTCTAGCATTAGGGTCTCCAATTGGTTCAGAATGCTGCAGCCAGACTTTTGACACGAAGCAGAAAGGTTTGACCACATTACACCCATTTTGGCATCTCTTCACTGGCTTCCTGTCCCAGTGAGATCAGATTTTAAGGTTCTGCTACTAACCTATAAATCATTCATGGACTGGCACCTCCCTAGCTAGCTGACCTAATTAAACCTTACGTACCGGCCCGGGCTTTATGTTCTCAGGGGTGCAGGACTACTTTGTGTCCCTAAGGTGATAAGAAGTCTGTGGGTCACAGAGCTTTCTCTTATCGTGCCCCTGTTCTGTGGAATGATCTCCCTGCGTCAATAAAACAATCAGATTCTGTGGAGAATCCAGACTTAAGACGCACTTATTTTCCCTTTCATATGGCTAGCATACTGGTGCAGTTTTGTTTTACGCTTTTTACTCTTTTAATTCATGTTATTAGTAATTGAAGTGGGCCGCGGCCTCAACTTCACCTAAATTCTGGGTCTTTTAGTGAAGCTTAGGGCTAGTGGCCAGCGATCACCTTAGTATTTTTTCTGTTTTTCTTGTTGATTAATGCTGGCAAATTATACAGTATTTTTTGTCTTTCTGATGCCTGATTCTGTTTTTTCTGTGTTTAAGGTGCAGCTCCATCCAGAGATGGGAGTTGTGTTTGTGTTGGCGATCCTCCTGTTCTGTGCACCAACAGCAATTCTTGTATATTCGTCCGTGAATTGTTCTGTGAATTATTTCTGTAATTTATGTCTGTAGCATGGCCCAAGCAGAGGGTCACCCCTTTGAGTCTGGTCTGCTTGAGGTTTCTTCCTCAGAGGGAGTTTTTCCTTACCACTATTGCTCTGGGAGTTGGTAAGGTTAGACCTTACCTGTGTGAAGCGCCTTGAGGCAACTTTGTTGTGATTTGGCGCTATATAAAGGAAATAAATTGAAATTAAATTGAATTGAATTGATGTCAGCTGACAGCTGCGCTTCACATCCTCTTTCTGTCGCATTCGGCTGGAACATACACGGTTTGGAGCCGCTCATTATTTACACCGTTAATCTCTTCATCAGAAACTTCCTCATCTTCTTCAAAAACAATCGATATGTCACTTAATCTTCGCTATAATCGCTCATTATGCCTTCGCTGTCCGTATCTGCGTATTGGTAAACAGAGCCGCAATGCGACACATTGCGCGAATGACGTCACATCCGTCGCAGCGAAAAAGTAGGTCAACTCAGAGGCGGTAAATTCTAATTCTCAGATGGGTAATGAAATGTCTAAATCCTTGTTCAGTGTAATTTTATGGTAAAAACCAAAGACAACATGTGGAAAAAACTTTTTTATTCTTCAAGAATATGTAAAAACGTCATGGCATTTCTTTAGTACTTAACGGCATATTTGTTCACATGTATTGTTCAAGGGTGATTGTGCACATGGCAAATATTTACATTAGCTTTTGTGATAAGAATTTGGTTGTTAAATTACATTGAAGAGTACACATTCATTGTATTCTGTATTGTTTGTTTTACAGTTTCACATTCAAGTCATGTCCCTCAGTAAACTCAAAGACAACGCATCTTCTTTGGTCTGAGAGTCTTCTCTGAGCATGTCTGATTGTTTAGCTTGCTGGATAAGCTTTTTCAAGCATGAAGAGTGAGGCCAGTATACCCGCAGTGATACACGCCTCACGGGGGCATCCCATGGGACAACGAATGGACTCCGGGACCTTCAGCCACAGCTGACTATGCTGGATCCATGGTATGGTGTATGTGTTGGTGTGGGGATGACACACTCCACAAGGCATTTGTGTTGGAGAGGGGGCGGACAATGACGACACACTCCACACACCATTTGTGTGTGTGTGTGTGTGTGTGGGGTGGCGTGCAGCACAGTTACACTCGTGTGTTGCGAGGTGACGCCACACTCGTGTTGCACTTTGCCAGTTTTTACAGACAGGTCGAATGGTGATTGCCTGCTGTCTATTATCATACCAAGTGCACAAATAGCCCTGCCTTTTCTAAGTGTGCAGCAAGCGGTGTTAGATGTCCATGTGTGACACCTGGAATTTGGCCGACACCTCCCGAGAAGGGTTCAAATGAGCACGTGCAGGGCATTTGCTGTCTTCCGGCCGCTTGTGTGCGCGAACTGTTGTAGCGACAGGTGCACGAGGCATTTGAGGTGGCTCCGATTTTTCATGAATGGCATGCAATTCCTTCTTTGTGAGCTCATCGGCTTCAATCATATTATGTGTGTGTTAGCAATGACATATTCAAATATAAACCAATTATTATGTGGAGTAGATGTCAAAATTATACATCACAGCCAGCTGAAGATCAGATCAAACAAGGCCAAAGGAGATAGAAACGAAGTAAATTTTAGTGGAAAATGTTCAGGGGTCAAGCAAATGTAAAGCACATTGTCTCTGCAGTCGTGCCAGAAAAGTCCATTCACAACTCATCCATGAGTACAGCAAGTGGAACTTGTATGATTGCTTCTTCGATAAAGCTTCCTCGAAATCACCCGTGAGGAGTAGAAGCAGAGCCCCATTACATGGTGGTCAAACTATAGAATTCGACTTTATATCATGAAGCAACTGATTCCTACAGAGAGAAGTTTTTTTTATTCTTATTTTGACAGCATTTATTCCTTACAGTGAGGCTGAAGCGAAGGTGACCCCTGCAGAGCAAGTATCTCAGCCTGAACCGCTTTATCCTGTAGCTCTTTCCTGCCATGTGGGCCATCAGAAAGCCAGCCTCAATCCACTTTTCTAAATTGCTACCATTTAATGGAACACCTTGACCTAACTTCCTTCTCTGCCAAAAATAAATAAAGAAATTGCTGGTAAATATGAGGCCTCCCAACTTAAATGGTGCCTGTAGAAAAGTGAATGCATCAAATACTGCTTTTACTGAATAGTTCAAAAGATTCACCAACAACTCCAACTAGGAGACCAGTTCTGTCATAGGTACTGAACATAGCAAGATAGAGATTTATCGCTTATAGACTTTAAACCGAGCATATTCCTACTAATCTCATAATAACACTTGTCTGCTGGAAAAAGAAAATGCTTAAAGCTATAAATGTGCCACAGAAAGCAGCTTTTTCTGTCCGAGCCGTGGTAGTTAATGCTGCTTGTCCTCCAGAGAAAACGTGAATGCTGATGTTAACGTAGTCACAGGTGGCTGAAGAGCAGCTAGTTGTAGTTGCATGAGCTGAAATATGCAACAGCAGAAGTAAAATGCAACTGTAAAATGCAACTGTATCAAATCTTTAAGACAAAAGTACAGAATGACGTTGGCATCAACTCCGCTGAGGCAAGCCATGCCAACCACTTTCCAACATCAAAAGATGCTATTACGGTTACTTGCCAACATCACCAAATGACTATATCTTGACCACAATTACTCACATCCTTCATATTTGAACTTGGTATAGAAATAATAAGACAACTAATACAACTATTAACATCATTAAAATTTATTCTCAATCCCTATAACATTAAGTTTAGCACTATTAATGACAGCAAAGTTCTCAAAGTGAATAATACAAGCAATAACATACATCAACACTGATATGACTAACAATTATATTTCATTGAGTCCTTTTACAATTAGGTATTACTTGCAAGATTGAATATAGTGATCATCTTAGTATTTTCACATCAGACTTTATTTCTCTGCCATAACATTTGGCACAAAGTTAGCCTAATTGACTATCTCAGGCAGATTATCGTATGTTTGTTGATTTTCATCCAACTTGCATGTGACATGACATCGATAGACGGATTGGGGCGGTGTCTAATGTTTTACAGATGCTGTACCAGACTGTTGTGGTGAAGAAGGAGCTGAGCCACAAGGCGAGACTCTCAATTTACCAATTGATTTACACTCCTGTCCTCACCTATGGTCATGAATGTTGGGTAGTGACTGAAAGAATAAGGTCATGGATACAAGTAGTAGAAAGGAGATTCCTCTGTCAGGTATTTGGAGTTACACTCCAGGACAAGATCAGAAGCTCAACCATCCAGGAGGGACTCAGAGGAGAGCTGGTGGTCCTTCGTATCATAGGGAGCCCCCTGGTCATCTCCCTCGGAAAGTCTTCCAGGCATGTCCACCTGGGAGGAAGTCCCGGAGAAGACCCAAGAGTGTTTGCAGTTCAAGACCACCCATGCCCATTATCCATGTAATGTGGAGTTGATTAGAAAGGGCATCCAGTGTAAAATGTGTGCCAACTCCACATGCAGATACGCACACATCTGATATGCTGTGGTGACCCCAAGGTCATATTTGTGTCAGGATATAGTTGGAATGTGGTCTTTTTGATGACACTGGCACCGTCGGTATCCCAACATTATTTGGAGTATACACAACAAAGTCATTTTGATGCTGGCAAGTGGCATGCACTGGCTCGGCACAGCTGATCCCAGTATCATGTATGTTGAAATATTGTACTTGAAGTCTTGCAAGCAATAGTTTGACTTCCTGGGATCATTTATCTGGCAACATCACCAATCATGTGATAATTTGACTAATTACAATTAAGGAAGGGATTTGGAGTAAAGTACAAGTTCTGTTTGAAGGCCCAATGCAAAGAAAACCAAAAAAAAAAAAGGAGAACACTGCAGCTGTAGCTGTGAAGGGCCTTTTTTTTCTTAAAGTTCTACTAATTTTGAAGCATATGATCCTTCTTTTAAATACCATGCTGGGTTCAGCTGCAGCTATTGAGTTGATGATGGTAGTAATACCTGCAAAATCTGGCACTTATCTTTCCATATTGCTGGAAAGCGAACATGCAAATTGCTCCTTTGAGAGAGCTGAAAAGGTGCTCTTCTAACCGGGGCTCATTTTCTGAGAGTTGATTGCTATCCTCTGAGTGTACAGTAATCCCCTCACATCTAAGATTGAGATGAATCAATCTGAAGGAGCAAAGTATTCTTTAAACATCACCTTTTTGAAAGTGGTCTGAACACCTCAGAGGGTGCAGACGAAAATTCAAATCTTACTGGCCATTGCGCCCTGCTCATTAAATTAAACCCAGAAGAATCCAGTTTGCAATGACTGCCAACGTGAGTGACAACTTGCTTATTTATTTTGTCAATAACAGAGTGAAGTTTGCCAAGACCACAGGGATGAGGAAAAGTCCTTGTTCTTAGAGAGCAGTTTAGTGGATCAAGGAAACTTGGGTGCTGATGAAATTATCCAAATAAGAGTTACCAGAGAACTTTATCATCAACATTGACTAGGATCACATTTAAAGAAAAATTAAAACATGCTTTCCTTATGGTGCTAAAAAGAGACAAAAGCAACAAAAATCAAAAACAGGAAATTGGATTCCTCGAAGGTCATCCAGTGTTTATACAGAACTATCATCTCTGGAAGTTATCTCCATTTAGTTGGCGTGTAAATAGTCACGCTAGTGAACCCATACTGGTTTTTGCACTTTTCAGAACAAATTCACAAAGTGGAAAAAAGTAAAGGGCAGAAGCAGAGCAACATAAAAAAGAAAAACAGGTTAATTTTCAGATGTTTCATAAAAACATGCCCTGAGCTTTTGTCTGATCCAAAGAAGAGGAGCAAGATCCTTGTGTTCTGTTTGAAGCATTAGCGCAGGAAAAAAAAAAAAGACACTAGAACTTCAAGGAGGAAAAATTCTAAAAAGTGAAAAATAGCTCTGTGCTTAGTTTAAATTAATCAGATGGAGCAAAGTTGGTGATGTGAGTTCAGATTGTCATTGGAGTTGACCTTATATGCAGTGGTGGCCTTGGTGGCCACCAAACTGAGCCTTTGGAAACCAGAAAAGCAATATATTCCCCTCGTATACACAGTGAGAAGAGCTAATGAGTTCTCTTTTGAACTTTAACACAGAAATTTACATTGCCGCACATAGCTTCTTGATATTGCTGACCGTTGAGGAGATGATGAAAATTTTCCAAAACGGCAGCATATATTAGCTATATCCTCACCACCAAATGTAATAAAACCTGATCTACAAAATAAAATGCGCCAAAACAGATTTATATACTGTAGTTTTCAGTTGTAACAAAAATTTAATGGCAAAAAAGTTCATTTCACATAATTTTTAACATTTTATGAGTAGTGTCCAAGCTAGCTTACAAGCTACGTAGTTTAGCTCAGTCACTACAATGGCTGACCAAGCCAGCTTATAGCTATTTAGCATGTAGTAGGCCCAAAAAATGGGACTGTTCCCCTCACTTATGAGTAAATAATGTGTTCAGCTATTCATTCTCTATACCCGCTTACTCCAATTAGGGGCCATGGGGGCAGTGGGGGGTTGGAGCCTATCCCTGCAGTCATTAGGATTTGAGGCTTGGTACACCTTGGACAGGACGCCAGACTATCTCAGGGCCACATACAGACAAACATATTCACATCCACATGCACACCTGTCAAAGATTCCAATTCACATAACCCGCCTGTATTTGAGAGTGGGAGGAAGCCACAGCACCCAGAAGGAACCCACGTGCACAAACACGGGGAGAACATACAAACTCCACACAGAAAGAACTCAAGTGGGAAGCGATTCCACAAACATCTTGCTAAGAGAGGCAACAGTGCTCACCACTAAACCACTGTGGTGTTCAGCTATTGATCTTATTAAATAAATGAGTATTGCATAGACTGTCTCTGGTCTTGGGGACCACTGGAATGGCTTTGTGTCAAATGAATGGTTACTTATATATTAAAAGAGATTGAGATGATGTTTCCAACTTTCATTGTGGGGGAACGTGAACTAAAACGTTGCCTGGGCAGCTTCCCTGTGCAACACTGGGCATCAGTGTTGAGGACCCTGGGACCTGGAAAAGGTGAAAGGGGACTGCCAGGTTTCAGCTGGCTGCAGTAGATAGATGGTTACTTTCAGGAGGTGTTAGTGTACCCCAACCACTAACCACCAGTCATTCACCAGTACAATGGTGATTGACATACAGGAGCTAGGGTGTTTCTGCAGTGTGATGGATGCAGCGATGTGTGGCACCAGTGCATGCCTCCAGACCTGGATCCACAGTGAGAAAGCAACAGCCATAGTGGGTTCTGCTAAAAATTCCCATCTAAAGGCTTTGCACCTATTTTGTGAATCTGCATGGGCAAAATTTGCACTGCTTATCTATTACTGCACATACGTTGGGAAGCTCAGATGTTCCACTTTTGTCTTTCCATTAATTCGGCATCATGCTCATATTGGACTCTGAAATTAGTAGAGAAGCTTGAATCTTCAAATGGACTGGGTTGCTTGACGCGAGGATCTTTCGCTTGACTCTTGTAGAGAAGAACTCTTCTCTACAAGAGTCAAGACAGAAGTCAGACTACCAGAGCAAGAAATTTAGCTGAGGAAGCTTCTGTGATTCGAAGTGAAACGTCCTTGCGTCAAGCAACACAGTTCAGTCGAAGATTCAAGCTTCTCTACTACGGAAACCACCTGGACAACTGAGAGCCTTCACAGAAACACTTCTGAAATTGCTAAACTATTGGGGCGTGATCACAGAACCATCAACTGTTTTGTTGCAATTAGTCAACAGGGTCACAAGAAATGTGTTGAGAAAAAAAAGATGCAAATTAACTGAGAAGAATCAAATGTGAAGCTACCAGGAACCCATCCAGTGCTGTCATACTTCAGAACTGCAAGGTGTTCAGTGCTCAGACACATGGTCAAGGTAAGGAAGGCTGAAACCTGACCACCACTGAGCAAGACACATATGCTGAAATGTCAAACCTGGGCCTAGAAATATCTGAAGACAGATTTTTCAAAGGTTTTATGGACTGATGACATGAGAGTGACTCTTTACGGACCAGATGGATGGACCCATGGCTGGAACAGTAACACCCACGGAGCTCCACTTCAACTCAAGACAGGAGAAAGGTGGAGGTGAGGTACTGGTATGGGTCGATATAATTAAAGACAAGCTAGTTGGACCTGGTTGAAGATGGACTCAAAATAACCTCTCAAACCAACTCTCAGTTTCTAGAAGACATGTTCATCAAGCAATGGTACAGGAAAAGTTTAGATCTTTCAAGAACACCATGATTTTATGCAGGACAATGCTCATCACATGCATCAAGGTACTCCACTGCATGGCCAGTAAACGCTAAGATGAAAGAATAATGGCACACACCCTTCCTCACGTGACCTAAACCTTACTGAGAACTTGTGGGCTCTTCTTAAACGGGAGATTTACAGTGAAGGGAAACAGTAGACCCCTCTGAATAAACTCTGAGAGGCTGCGGTTGCTGCTGCACGAAAAGTTGATCATCAACTTATCAAGAAAATATGACTATTATTGAAAAAAAGGGTGGTTATATTGGTCACTGATTTTTTTTATTTTTTGCAATGTCAGAAATATTTATTTTTTTTATTATTCACACTTCAACAGATGAAAATAAACAAGTGAGATGGAAAAACATTTGTTTTTCATTTAGTTGCATAATAATTCTGCACACTAGTAGTTGCCCAATAATTGTGCACACATAGATATTCACCTAAGAAATCCGCAACCTCACTTTTACTTTCTTAAATATTCAGGTTTCAGGTTTATTCATATTTTGGATTGATGGAGAGCACCATAGTTGTTCAATAATAAAAATTAACCAAAGCTAGAAACTGGATGATCCACACAGCCACAGCGCTCTGATACAGAAAAACCTTTATTTAACAAATGTAACGTTTTGGGCATCTGACGAAGGGCAGGTCGCCCGAAACATTACATTTTGTTAAATAGCGCTTTTTCTGTATCGGAGCGCTGTGGTTGTGCGGGTCATTCGGTTTCTATCTTTGGTACAATTCTTTGTGGTCCCGCACACCTTTTTAAGTGTTTTGGATGTGCGTGTCTTAAATGCATTACCAATAATAAAATTAATGGTTATGGTTAGCGTGGGGGGGAAGGAGTAAGATTAGGTTATGGTTAAGGTTAGGGTTGGGGGTGGGAGTAGGGTTAGTAATAGTGAGTTAAAAAAAAGCCCCGTCTTGAAAATTTGACTCATTTCGTCACGGGAGCACAAAAAAAAAAAAAAAAGTGAGACTGGGCTGCAAAAATACAACTTGCCTAATAATTGTGCACACTCTATAGAGGTGTAATGTCATCATAATATAGCCATTTTGAAAATGTACACATTGTCAATTAATAATCACATTTCATACAGTAAATATTTTAGTGGTCACTGAGTGCCCCCTGCTGGTAGTATGAAGCACATTACATTTAGCAGCCCTTACTAATTACCAAATAGTAAAGCTAAATTAGACCTTGTTAACCTCATCTTGTTAACCTTATGGATTAAAAAAAAAAACACACATTTGCAGGAAACATGTTGACAGTGCTCACTGGATCAGTTCCAAATGGATCGAAAGTGAAAAAGGCAGGCTGAGACGTGCACTGGTGCTCACGGTGGTCCTTTGATCTCAGCTGGACGCTCGCTCGCCTGTTGAGTGGACTTGGAAGCCCAGCTGAGAGCCCTGCAAACAGCGCGATGAACGCGGGTTTGAAGCCGGCAGCAGTTGTAAATGTAACTTCTGAAACACACACTGACAGACAGAGAAACAACGAAATGTCTCATCGATTTCTGGTTGAAGACGTCTGCACCACACACACACACACACACACACACACACACACTCAAATTCAACACAGGCAGCATTTTGCTTCAATGTGAATCTAAAGCTTATTTCTTCCTTCAGTTAAATGCAAAAGGATTGAAAGACATCACAAAAATTGTCTATGTTGGGCGAATTGTAGCTATGAAATAGCCTTATATGTGACATCCAACTGTAACAGTTCCCCAAGTGGTCCAGTGAAAAACACAGCCGGCCTTAAAGAAGCTCAATCAATACCATACCTCTTTCCTTTATTATTTTCCTCCCCGCTCTTATCCACCTCTGTGGGCCCTTTCAGCACCATATAATCTGTCTCAGGATGGCACCTTTCCTTGATCCAGCCTTCCAGCCTTATAGATTACTTCCTTTTTAGAAAACAGCAGAACAAGGACAGGCTTTATTCACTATTGAAAAACTATAAGACGCCTTGCTGCTTGAGATGAACCACTCTGTGGACCAAATCTGGCACACTTAAGCTAACATTTTAACTACATGTCTTTCCAGCTGCTTGGCTCCAGAATGGATGGAAGGAAGGAAATATGAAAAATGGGAGTTGGTAAAACAACACAAATTACAACATACTGTAGCATTTTTTCCCACTTTCTCATCGAGCCGTCATACAATATGGATTTACTGTTTGTGACAAATCCACTTTTCACAATTCCCAGGTATCAAATATATAGATTTTGGGTGCTCACAGTGTTGAAAAATGTGGACACCTCAATGGGGATTTGTGGAAATAGTGTTACCGTTAAAGTGATTCATGCCGAGATATTTGCATGAACAGTATGAATATGAGGCAACAGAGTGGTGATGATGCACAACCTGTACATGTGCACAATAATTGTGCTTTTCAGAGAATAGTGACATGATTTCATGATGCTGAAGTGACATCGTCATGACGTCACTTTTACATAATGGTTACTGATCTGATACAAGCTTCACCTGTTTAGTGTGAAAAGTGTGTTTTCTGAAGAATGACAATCTATTTTTCTTTGCAATGTTACCATGCAGCAGTATCTGAGAAAAATGTGCTATCCTCCACAAAGTCCTCTAACTCCTGAGTCTCAAGTCCCAGCTAGGAAAGCCAACTGGGAAATATAATCCCTCCAGCATGTCCAAGGTCTTCCCCAGGGCATCTTCCTAGTTGGAGATGCCTGGAAGACCTCCGTAGAGAGACAACCAGGGGGCATCTTCACCAGATTCCTGAACCACCTCAGTTGGCTCTTTTTGATGTAAAAGAAGTAACGGCTCTACTCCAGGTCTCTCCCGGATAGTTGAGTTTCTCACCCTGTCCCAGAGTGTAAGCCTAGAGACCCGATGGAGGAATCTAATTTACGTCACTTAGATCAGTGAGCTTGTTCTTTCAGTCATTACCCAAAGTTCATGATGATAGGTGAGGATAGGAGTGTAAGTCGACTGGTAAACTGAGAGCCTCACCTTCCAGCTCAGCTCCTTCTTCCCCACGACAGTCTGGTACGAAATCCATCAAACATGAGACGAAGTACCAATCCCTCTATTGATCTCATGCTTCAACTTACTCTGCTTGTGACCCCAAGATACTTAAATGCCATCACTTGTGGCAGTAACTCTCCCCTGACCCAGAGGGGACAGCCACCCTTTTGTGACACAGGACCATTGTCTCAGGTTTGGATGTTTGGATTCTCATCCCAGTCACTTCACACTTGGCCTTAAATCTGCCTGGTGTGCACATTTCAGCTGTAAACGTTTTGGTATGGGCAAAGTGGGCGGTCGCCCGGGGCAGCATTTATGTGGGGTGACAGCCGCGGGACCATGGGCACAAGCACTTAAAAAATCAGCTGCACCGCAAACAGTTTTCTTGTCACTGTTTGTAAAATTGGCAAGTTGGCGCCCCCTGCAGCTGCACAGACCCCCTTCCTTGCTGAGAATGGTGGTACACAGAAGCAGTGTGAGAAAGTGGAGGGAGGGGAGTGCAGGGGACAGATCACCTCTGGGTTTCTCTAATGGAAGGGACAGGGGGTATTTAGTGAGCTAAAGTCAGTTATACCTTGACTTTCTTCCTAATAATGCACATGTCATTCATAATGTTATAAATACAGGCCTATAATTCCTGCACATTTTTCTGGATTGTGTAAAATGCCATTGTTGGATGCATCAGCGACAACAGAGAGGAGGAGTACAGGAACCTAGTGAAGGACTTTGTTGCCTGGTGCCACACAAACCATCTACAGCTCAACACCTCAAGGAAAAAGGAGCTGGTCATTGGCTTTGGGAAGTCCAAACCAAGACCGTAACCAGTTCTGACCGAGGGAGTTGAGTTGGAGGCTGTGGATTCCTACAAGTACCTCAGGCTGTGGCTGAACAGCAAACTGGACTGGAAAACCCACACCAACCATCTGTACAGGAAAGGACAGAGCAGACTGTACTTTCTGAGGATGCTGCGGTCGTTTAACATCTGCAGGAAACTCCTACGGATGTTCTACCAGTCTGTAGTAGCCAGTGTCCTCTTTTACACTGTGGGGCAGTAGATCCAAGAAGGACACATCCAGGCTGGACAAACTGAACAGGCAGGCTGGCTCCATGGTTGGCATGACGTTGCACTCCCTGGTGATGGTGGTAGAGAAGAGAATACTGGACAAACTGCAGGAAGATGCCAGTCACCCTCTGCACACTGTCATCAGCAACTAATTGAATCTAAAATGGCTAATAAAAATAGGTGATACAAAATGATTATGTGGTCACCTAGGATAATTCGTTTAGACTTGAATTCTGGTTGTGAGTGAGGCGGGGGGGGGGGGGGGGGGCAGAAAACAGTCAAAGCCATCAAGTGCCCAAATTAGGAAAAAAAGAAGAAGCCAGCAAAGGATAAAGATATGAAACTGTGTTCTCTCTGTATGGTTACGGTATCCATGTCATGAATGTTGTGCTAACGTTAACTGGTGGTGTAACACATTTGTTAGTCTTCTTGCTATGATGCTTGCTAAGTTGATACGCTTATACAACAATAATTCAGTCTTAACTCAACAAATACAAGATCTAATTTCACCATAAAATGGTACTCAAAATGGTCAGAGAAACTGACAGGCTTTTTAAAATTATTATTTTACACACTGTTAAATGGCCTAAACTGGACTTTGTCAGAGGGATGCACTACTACTACAATGACTATTACTACTACTACTACTACTACTACTACTACTACTACTACTAATAATAATAATAATAATAATAATAATAATAATACAACCCCAAATCTAATGAAGTTGGGATGTTGTATAAAATGTAAATAAAAACAGAATGTCACGTTTACCACTGTGTTACATCACCTTTCCTTCTAACAACACTCAATAAGCATTTTGGAACTGAGGACACTAATTGTTGAAGCTTTGTATGTGGAATTTCTTCTGGTAAACATACCACTGTCCCAGCTTTTTTGAAACATGTTGCAGGCATGCATTTCAAAATGAGCAAATATTTGCACAAAACAATAAAGTTTATCAGTTGAACATTAAATATCTTGTCTTTGTGGTGTATTCAATTCAATGTAGGTTGAAGAGGATTTGCAAATCATTGTATACTGTTTTTATTTACATTTTACACAATGTCCCAACTTCATTGGAATTGGGGTTGTAATGATGAATCATTTATGAGACATTGTGAGATCAACTAGCTGAAGCAGAGTTACAGTAAATTAAAAAATTCTTTAACTAGTACAAACAGAATTTTTGTTATTTTTGCATGGGTATTTTAGTGGAGAAATCTCAAATATTAAAGTATTAATGTGTGTAAAATTAACACATGCTTCAATAGAAGAATGGCTCATGCTTACAACAAAACTGTTACAAGTTATGTTATTATTTACATCCATCATTTGGGTTAACATTGGGCCCTGTAATTAGCCAACAGATTTTCATATCTGTAGGTAGTTTCAAAGATGAACATGTGCCACTTGCTACAACTCTATTTTGTGACAAAGCATAGTTTAATAATCAGTCATAACTAAAAATGTGCCAAGTATAGAATGTGAGGCAGTAACCAAGGAGCTAATTGTTCCTCCCTGAAAGACAGATTAATATAGTGTCTAATGACAGACATTTAGCATGTAAGAGCATGTTTAGTCAAATTTGCAATTCATGGATGTTTTGTATAAGAGTACATTGTAGCCTGCGGCCCTTTTGATGTCAATTTCAATTGCAATTTCAGGGGTATTTTTAAAATATTCAAAATAATAATAAAATAATTAAAAAAAATTGGGGGGGGGCTCGGAGGGGGACAGGGAGTAATTCAGTGTAGAACCGCCACTGTCTGTAGGGATCAACTTCCTTTTGGACCAAGACTGAAGTGACAACTCAAGAAATTGCAAGTTTTGTCACCTGCTCATTGGCTTCATTTGTTAGCATTGGAGGTTAGGGCTTGCATTTAGCCCATCCTCATCATAATTAGACACATTCCAACCATTTGGAGAAGTGGGCAGCCACAATCCAATGCCTGGGGACCAACTCCAAGTCTCGAGACTCGGCCTTGGGTTCAGGTTCCGTCACTGCTATTGACTAATGTGCATGTTTCAGTGGTGAGAGAAAACCTGATTGTCTGGAAGAATCCTACACAGACAAGGAGAAAACATGCAAACTATGTGTCACTATGGTTTGACAGGTGGATGAAGATGGAAAAACCTGATTTGTGCATATGAGGATTTCAAGAATGAACTGCACGTTCCCAATGTGCTTCCACACCCTCTCTGGAAGTCCACTTTTCTCATTTCATCACCACATTTGCCATTTCTTGGCATGTTTGGGGGGAAATTGATGAGGTGTGATTTGCTGGCATATCAGATGGATGGAGCAGGAAATGGATCACTTGCTTTGATTAAAGCACCTCGCTTGGCCGGCTCTCCACAGTATAATCTAAGAATGGATTACACTGCAGTAATGTGGGTCACAATATTTAGCAACACTGCAGTTGGAAACGCTGGAGATGATTACAAAGAGACGTCGGTCCACAGTGTGATTAGACTGTGGACTGTACACAGTCTCACTGCTGCCCATTAAAAAGTGATTTTCCCGCTCCAACCATCCGTATTACTCCTTCACTCCGAAAGCTGCAATGTAAAGGTGAGCGTGAGGATAACTGTGGGTGTGCATGTGCACATGCCCGTGAATGTGATTGAGTGTTCCAAGTTATTGACCTCTAGCGAGGGAGGAGCATTAATGTCCAGTGTGCCGTGAAACTGGCCTACACCCCGTGTCCAAGGTGAGTGGCACTGCCCCGTCACACGACACACCTCTGCCTCTGATGGATTGACTGGGCCTTGAAGATGGACCTCTTCTCGACTGCCATGTGCATGTGTTTCAGTAGGGATGTGGGCAGATAAAAACTTTTAATTCCCTGCACGGTACAAGTGTTGTTTCTCTTCTTCTATCACGTGTCAGGTTGTTCTTTTCTTCGTGTGTATTTCTCAAGCTGGAGCCTCTTCTCCTGCATGCCTCATACTGATGAATCCCCGTACACGCTTTTCTCACTAATGACCCTCCAGAAATGCTCGTTTCTTGTCTGCCTCTTAGCACTATCGCACATGCTCCTTTCATTTGTCTAATTCAGCATTTTGCTAAAGTAACAGGTAAATGTAAGGTGCCTGCAACATTTTCTTCCCATCATGTTTTCCTTATCGCATCGCTTTTTCTCCCTGTTCACTCCCCCATCCCACTTGCGATTGAATGGATGAGCCCAACACCCAGGGGATGGTGCTAAACTCCTCCACACAGCTGAAGTCTACACGCCAGTTCCATTTATGAGATGAGATATAGATTTTCCCTCTCTCCATATATGGAGGCAGGGGTGGGGCTGCCAACAAGTCCTCAGTGTTGGAGATTTGATTTCAGGCCGCCAACAGCAGTGGTGGGCATAGTTCCGCTAACTATCAAAGCTAATGTTTTCATTAGTGGATTAACTTTCCAGATAACTTTAAAAACCATCAGCGGACCAATAAGCTTCCGATACGATAACTTTTAGACCGCTAACATTTTTGCAGGCATAGTGCATAAAGCTTAACAGTTAAAATATTTGTAACATCTGAAATCAAAGATTTTATTTACCTTTTTATATGTTCTGTAGCAGACAGACAGCCATGAAGGTAGAGCTCTATCCTCCGCAGGCAGAGGAGAGTTAACTACCAAAGAGAAAGGAAGAGGAAGAGAAGAAGTGATGATTTCTCTTCACACCATACAGACCTGCCGCTGTCACAGGCAGACAGTTTTGACTTATGGTTATAATTTTAAACAAACTAATTGCAGGCACGTTATTGAAATTAACATCACATCTGTCGTTTTACAAAGTGAAAATATCAGCTATACATTTTAGTTTTAAAGTAATACACTAATTTTGAAGGTTTTAGCATTTAGACACACATGCCACAATGGGTACATTAGTTTCCTGACATCAGTGGTTGGCTGGTTGGTATAATACACACAGTTAATGAAATGTGTGGTGGGTTTTACATGGGTTTACATTTTTTTTTCATTTGTAAAAAAGACAATTTGACAATTGACAACTTCATTACTTTTAGCAAATGTGTGGCTGCTCACACTTCCATCAATCAATCAATCAATTTTTTTATATAGCGCCAAATCACAACAAACTGTTGCCCCAAGGCGCTTTATATTGTAAGGCAAGGCCATACAATAATTATGTAAAACCCCAACGGTCAAAACGACCCCCTGTGAGCAAGCACTTGGCTACAGTGGGAAGGAAAACTCCCTTTTAACAGGAAGAAACCTCCAGCAGAACCAGGCTCAGGGAGGGGCAGTCTTCTGCTGGGACTGGTTGGGGCTGAGGGAGAGAACCAGGAAAAAGACATGCTGTGGAGGGGAGCAGAGATCGATCACTAATGATTAAATGCAGAGTGGTGCATACAGAGCAAAAAGAGAAAGAAACACTGCATCATGGGAACCCCCCAGCAGTCTACGTCTATAGCAGCATAACTAAGGGATGGTTCAGGGTCACCTGATCCAGCCCTAACTATAAGCTTTAGCAAAAGGAAAGTTTTAAGCCTAATGTTAAAAGTAGAGAGGGTGTCTGTCTCCCTGATCTGAATTGGGAGCTGGTTCCACAGGAGAGGAGCCTGAAAGCTGAAGGCTCTGCCTCCCATTCTACTCTTACAAACCCTAGGAACTACAAGTAAGCCTGCAGTCTGAGAGCGAAGCGCTCTAAGTAAGAAGAAGAATTTTAAATTCTATTCTAGAATTAACAGGAAGCCAATGAAGAGAGGCCAATATAGGTGAGATATGCTCTCTCCTTCTAGTCCCCGTCAGTACTCTAGCTGCAGCATTTTGAATTAACTGAAGGCTTTTTAGGGAACTTTTAGGACAACCTGATAATAATGAATTACAATAGTCCAGCCTAGAGGAAATAAATGCATGAATTAGTTTTTCAGCATCACTCTGAGACAAGACCTTTCTGATTTTAGAGATATTGCGTAAATGCAAAAAAGCAGTCCTACATATTTGTTTAGTATGCACTTTGAATGACATATCCTGATCAAAAATGACTCCAAGATTTCTCACAGTATTACTAGAGGTCAGGGTAATGCCATCCAGAGTAAGGATCTGGTTAGATACCATGTTTCTAAGATCTGTAGGGCCAAGTACAATAACTTCAGTTTTATCTGAGTTTAAAAGCAGGAAATTAGAGGTCATTCATGTCTTTATGTCTGTAAGACAATCCTGCAGTTTAGCTAATTGGTGTGTGTCCTCTGGCTTCATGGATAGATAAAGCTGGGTATCATCTGCGTAACAATGAAAATTTAAGCAATACCGTCTAATAATACTGCCTAAGGGAAGCATGTATAAAGTGAATAAAATTGGTCCTAGCACAGAACCTTGTGGAACTCCATAATTAACTTTAGTCTGTGAAGAAGATTCCCCATTTACATGAACAAATTGTAATCTATTAGACAAATATGATTCAAACCACCGCAGCGCAGTGCCTTTAATACCTATGGCATGCTCTAATCTCTGTAATAAAATTTTATGGTCAACAGTATCAAAAGCAGCACTGAGGTCACTGCCATGAACAGATCTGAGACAGAAGCACTGATTTGTGTCAGTAGCTGCTATGTACTGAAGTCAATATTGAAAGTTATTAGTTTAGATTTTATCTGTAACTTCCGCTAAATTTTAGGGATTTATCGGTTTAGCTTTATAAAAGTTAACTCTTCAGTTAGCAGATTAACGGTTATCAAAGCTAACTTTTTGGTTAGCTGTGCCTACCACTGGCAAACAGCAGCTTTTAAAACAAGGATCCAAAAAAGGTGCTGGTTCTGGTTCTTCTCAGAGAGCTGGTAGATGAATTCCACTGCTTTATTGACTGTTGGTTTGTTAATCAAACTATTCCGACTGTACAGTTTTTAAAGGCAACATGATGGCCATTTTAAACATGAATATAGTAACTGCTAATGACAGGTTTCTATGTGAATATTTAGTAGCTTAATGGTATTGTGTGTAAACAATGAACCAGCACTCCCTCTGTGCTCTGAGCTTTTCTGTCTCTTGTTTACATTCCCAGTCTGGCCACATGACACTGCTGTTTGTATGCACATTAAATAGGAGTGTCAGATGAACTGTCTGCTGTAGCATAATGCGCACATTATTCCTTCATCCCTCATACCTGCTATACTTGGATGGTGTGTTTCAGGATCAGTACTCTGTGTGAGCTGTGCTTTTATTCTTATTTGTTTAATATTTCAGGCATGCCCAGGGCTGTTGGGAGTTTGCATGTTTTGGGGGGTTTGTAGTAAATTAATTAATCCCAGATTTGTTTTTCCAGTTGTGGAATATATTTTGCAGAAATGCTCGAAGCCTGGAGGAGCATCCTGCAGCATTACCACAACCCGAGGCTCAGTTTTTTTTTTTTCTTTTGCTAGAACACAGCTGAGTAAAAATATACTTTTTAAGAACTTTATTTTATTTCCCTGATGCTGTAAACACAGACTGGCACATCAGAAACTATGCTTCAGTTGTGCTTCTTGTTTGGAGCATCTCAGTGGAAAATGCATGTGGTAACTTCCACAACCTCAGCAAGCTAGACACCTAACCCCCCCCCCCCCAAAAAAAAAGACTTACACAATTCACGATACCCCTAAACCCAACACAGCAGTTCTAATCAAAGTGAACAAACACATTATATGAACAAATGTACAACTCACCATATATCTTGGTGCTTACAAAATTTCCTAGTGGCCTGTAACGTAGAGTTTGGAGCTCCACCTTGTCAACCACCACAATGTGCACTGGTCTTGTGCTCATCTGTAGCATGGTTTTGCTGAATAGCACCTCTCTTTTTTTGCTGCTATGACAACATCTGCAAATCTTGCAGAAAGGTTGGAATTCATATTATTTTTGCAATAAATGCATGTTCTATACACCACCCAGGATTATGTGGGTGATTTTTTAACTATGGGCACTATTATTGGCCTTGTAAATGTAATTTCCACCACACCATTGCCTTACAATATAAAGCGCCTTGGGCAACTGTTTGTTGTGATTTGACGCTATATACATGTGCTCTGATGTCACTGTTTATCTCCATAGAAACTACCCAAACAATCTTTCATACAAACTGTTTAAAGGGACATTACAGTGTTGTGGTGGAAATTATGGCAATAGTGTGGGACAACTACATTTTGTTTAAAAAAAATCACAACAGTTGTATGACATTGAATACCCCAATTATGTTTTGATTATTTTACTGATATTTTATTCAGAGATATTTTAAAACATTAGAAATTTCTTTACCATTCATTTTTATCATTGAAGATCAAAAGTCTGGGTGTGGGACAAGCACAAAACGGCAATATTTGCATATAATGATGCTGAAAAAAGGTGAAAAAGTCATCATAGACTACTAGAACAAATTTCTTAACACACTTTCATTGTAAAGATAACTATAAAAGTGTGAAATTTCCCCTTTTTTCTGTTTTTCATACAATATGATCAAAGGACATAATAAGTGCCTGTAGTCTAAGAATCACCCATGTACAGGTTTGCATTTCAATGTCAATATAGTATACCCCAACAACAGTGGCTGTGGAAGGAAGACATCAGATAGGACTGTTTATTTCCAAACCCTCCCAAAAATTCAGGCAAATAGTGCTGTCAAACATGTAGAGTCAACAGTCCACAGGATTTTGTTGTAAACAAACACATAAGCAGGTCATCTGATTAATGAGCTGCCCTCCGGTCTCAATCAGCAAAACTGTTGATCCTCAGAGTGCATCAGTTAGACCACAGGGTCTCTATGTTCTGGGCAAACAAGAGGCCGTCCTATTAGGAGATGGTGGAATGCACTACCAGTGGAACCAGAGAGGGAGGAATAAAGCGGCAAAGACCAGTGGTAAGCTAGAACGGAGCAGACTATGGCTGAAGTATCAATATAAATACAATAAACAATAATAATAAGGCAAAACAAACTATTGACTGAATAGAAAATAAACAGAAAACAAAACCAGGGACTACAGAATACAGGTAATGCAGTGAATGACTAAACAACAAATAAATGATAAACAGAAAATTAAACCAGAAACAAAGCATTCCATAAAGAAAAGAAACAAACAGAATCAAACTAAGACTTAAATGACAAAGTATAATCATATGAAAAATAAAACAGCAGCAACATGAGAGGAAGCCTGGACATGGATAAGGATGAACCCGGACATAAACCCCGAGCCAGGGCAGAATCTGACAAAAGTACACTACAACAATGCACAAAGCAACAAATTAAAGAGCTTATAATGTAGGGAAAAAAATGTACTCCAGTGTAATTTATACAATTTTTTTTCTGCTTCTTTGACAGTGATATTTTCAGCATTTTTTAAAATAAATTTTCTCAGAGTTTTTTTACTTGATTTGACTTTTCTCCACTGAGATGGGTCTTCTTGAGGTTCCTTAAAAAAAACAAAACACTGAGGGACATTTTCATTACCACCTTCATCACAATGCTCACTTGTGAGTTGTTGGAACTTAAAAACGTAAACTGAGAATTTGAAATCAGTAGAAAAAATGGCGGAATAATGACTGTTTAAGAGGAAGAACATGGTATAATTTGCTCCTGATTACGATCTAAGCTGCAAGAACTTTATCAAAAATGAATCATCTTGATAAAAATATCATCTACACATATCCTGATCAGGTTCTGGATGACTTACTTTATTGTGTTGTTAAAAAGGGTTTTGGAGGCGCACGCTTCGATTGCTTTCCTAGTTAAACCTATGATTTGTTATGCTGTGCATGCTTGTTTATGTAAACCTGTCATCCTGCACGTCACCTCCTCACTGTATCGTTTCCCATCAGCGCTGAGTGATACATCGCTTTGGCCCCGTGCATCTATGTGTCCCTGCAGTCCACGGAGATGATGATCGATGCTTCAAGTGACATTTCTCAGCTAATAACCTCTTATCCTATTGATTCTCGGCCCAGATCTCCTGCTCTGCTCTTTCAACAAATAGATTTTGTCCCCTGCTGTCCTTCCAGCCACCTGTCTTTTTTTTTTTCTTGTGTTTCTCTAAAAATCTAACTCGGACATTCCCCCTGGCTAAAATCTACCACAAATTAAAATCAAATAAAACCATTTTTAGACTGTGCCTGCAGTTACAGCACATCTGAAAGGGCAGATAAAGGAAGAAATTGGAAGAAAAAAAAAGAAAAAAAGGATAGTGCCAAAAAGCCTGTCACAAGCTTGTTGAGCCTTTGAGGAGCTTCTCAAAGGAAATGATGTTTCTGCAAGCACATATCACAAAGGCAATCAGAGCACACTCAATCACAGCTTAATTAAAAGTGATGGGCATGCTGCACGCTGACTAGTCCAAGTGCTGCTGACATTTATTGAAAATTTTTGTTTCATTATGATGCAATTCTTAATCTTAAGTTTTCCTGTTTTATATATACGAGGTCTTGTTGTGTGGTATGGAGGACCGAAATTGTCAAAAATAAATTAATAAATAAATGAAAAAAATAAAAAATAAATTAATAAATTAATAAATAAATGAAAAAAATATTCTAAAAAATAAATAAAATAAATGAAAAAATAAAAAATACATTAATAAATTAATAAATAAATGAAAAAAAATTCTAAAAAATAAATAAATGAAAAAAAATTAAAAAGTGAAAATAAAAACAAAGTCATAAAAGTAAAAGACAAAAATAAAATAAAAAATATATATAAATGGAAATAAAAGCATTAATAATTAAATTTGAACAAAAATAAAGATTTTTAAAAGTTTAAATGAATAAAAAATAAATAAATAAAAACGTTAAAAAATAAAAAAAAATGAATAGAAAAGGAAATATGGAAATAAAAAACTATATAGAAATGGAATTAAATATAAATAAACCAATAAAAGGACTTGGTTCTTAGATTTCTTTTTTTCATGCGATCAGCATGAAATTTGTGAAGAAAAACAATTCAAATGAGGGGGCGGTCCTAAGTGTGTTTTGGGTTGGACTATTCGCCTATTGGTCAATCACATACTAGTGCAGAAATCGACTAGTACTCCTGCCAAACAACCGGAAAGAGGAAGTCACAACACAGCTTTCAATGGCGGTGAATATCACTATCTCGAGGGACCTCCGTTTGTTGGCTGAAAGTGATAATGTTTCCACAGATTACCTCCTGTACCAGGTGGAAGCAATATTGGAACAGTTAATTTACGTCCATGATGCAACAGGTTCGGAAGCTGATCCCGTAGTTTACAGGAATTTGTGCGAAGTTGTCGAGCAACTTAACATTCAAGTCGCAAGGTCTGGTGACAGTGGACAGGTTGGTCGCCCATTGCTGGAGCTCTCCATGCAAGCCGTGGAGACCTACTTGTCCTCGGGTCTGACAGTCCGCAAAATTTCTGTGCACAAAGAAATAAAACACCCCAGAGTGTAAAAACACAGATTTTATGGAAAATTGTTTCCATAAAACATATTTCCTGTTATCAACAGCCTGTGAATTCCAAAGCTGCAAAGCCTTTTATAGCCAAAATTGAATATAAACAGCATAAAATTAAAAATGTGACGATGCAGAGAGAAACCAGATTTTATGGAAAATGTATGCATTACCTGCTCCATGTTCAAGTTGCGCTGGAGAGGGCGAATATAGATGGTTGTTGTGTTGATTCCCAGGCTTGGATCTCTGAGATAGTTGACTGTGTACCCCGTATTGGGACAAGGTAGAGGAGTCAACTGGCGGTTTCTTGTACTTCCCCTTATCTTTAGCAGCTCAAACCCCCCCGCATCCCTTAACTTGGGGTAGGCTGAGAGAAGTACTTCCTGGAAGTGAGCCGAGCTGGATGGGTCACCTAAGAAATAAAGACCAAAGTTCTTATAAAAAATCCCTGTATACTGTAGAGATCCGGTAAATCTTGTAAAAACTAAAGTATATCTTAATTCTGTCGATAAGACCAGTCTAAAAATGCCACAAAATTACATAACTTACAATGGAAGCTCGGGCGAGCTGCACCCAGCCCTGCTCGCTGGAGGCAGTCCTTCTCGTAGCGAGTTGGTACAAGCAGGGAGTCTTTTTTTGCCAGGCAGCAAAACTGATGAGAATACCTAGTGAAGGTCAATCTTGGCTGCCTTGGTTGTGGCCTAGCTGGCTGCCTTGGCCTTGCACGGTTGTATGAAAACAGCCTTGAAACTTCAGCTACAAAAATACAATGAGGCAGCAATAAAACAATTAATTAAAACAATTTGAAGTTATGTCTAACATCAAGACAACCTTAAATTCTGTATAATTGGATATGGCCATCAGATATTAAAATTCCTGTATTCCAAACCTATCTTACCTTACCATCAACAGGGTGGTGTTGGCCGATGGGCTGAGTTCCCGGTATGGCAATGGCTGTGAATAATTAGAAAAAGTACAGAAAAAATTGGTATATTGACCTTGAGTACAGCTCATTGACCATGCTGTTCATATCTACAACTACATCTCTGCAGAAAATTAAGCAGATTTGTGCCAATGAAATACATGACAGTGCTTTTCTCTTTCACTTAAACACTTTATTGTACCAGTGCGCCCAACCTTTCAGGGACAATTGTTACACACAAAATCATATGACTGCCATCCGTACTGCCTGCACACTTGTGTGAGTGGATGTAGTGTAGATTAACTCTGCACTGCCGTTTTCCAATCTCTACAATACATCCATAACTTCAATAACCCCTCCAGCTGCCTTAAGCTGGGCCATGCTGAAGCTACTGCGAGTTTATATTACTTTCACTAAAGTTTCTATGGCAATAGGGGCAAATATACTGTACTTTGATGTTCAAGCACATGCGTTGTTGGCTAATTCAATACATAGTAAAATGTATGTTCCGATGTGTTGTCGCGCAAAGACCCAGGTGCTTAGCGGACCACGCAGTTGATACACCACCTGAATTAGGTTACTAATTTTGGTCAACATGCTCAACAGCCTCAACTACCTGTATAAATGTATAATCTGTGCATTACTATAAATCTGGATGTATTTTATAATGTAGTATGTCAAATAAAATGTAAACTTCTTACTGTCCCAATTATTTTCTCTTATTTGCAATTTTGACAGATAAAAGTAATCATCAATACAGCCGTCTTCCTTAAGCTTTAATATAAGGGTTCAACCTTCAACGTGCACTGTGGATGGGTACAGAGCGCCAGGGTAAAAATGTACAAGATTAGCTACAATTTAGCGTCACGTAGCTAACCATGACTCTGCGTAACTAGTCAAGACTACCAAAATGACGTATTGTTTTGAGTTTGAACTTTATGATATTGCATATTATATATTGCACCAACATTATACATGAAAGCCCCACACTTAATGAGCCTTGAGGAAACGAAACCCCAGGGCGATAAACGTTTTGTTAGCAAACTTACCTGTTCCCCGCCTTCCATCAGCTCCCTGAGCTTGTCCCACAGTGGAAGCTAGTGGAACAGAAAGTAAAGACGGAGCCAACACATCTCGACTGGACGTAAATAAAATCAAAACGCATCTGTTATCTGTTATCTAAGCCGTACCTTGACTTTCCAAGTCATCGAGACGATTGGCAGCATCCCGGACAAGCTCGGACACTGACCTCCTCGTGAACTCCGCCATGATTCACTGTCCCGCTCTTCTTCCTCTTTCCGGTTGTTTGGCAGGAGACTAGTTGATTTCTGCACTAGTATGTGATTGACCAATAGGCGAATAGTCCAACCCAAGACACACTTAGCACCGCCCCCTCATTTGAATTGCTTTTCTTCACGAATTTCATGCTGATCGCATGAAAAAAAGAAATATAACAACCAAGTCCTTTTATTGATTTATTTATATTTAATTCCATTTCTATATATTTTTTATTTCCATATTTCCTTTTCTATTCATTTTTTATTTTTTAACATTTTTATTTATTTATTTTTAATTCATTTAAACTTTTTAATCAATCAATTTTTTTATATAGCGCCAAATCACAACAAACAGTTGCCCCAAGGCGCTTTATATTGTAAGGCAAGGCCATACAATAATTATGTAAAACCCCAACGGTCAAAACGACCCCCTGTGAGCAAGCACTTGGCTACAGTGGGAAGGAAAAACTCCCTTTTAACAGGAAGAAACCTCCAGCAGAACCAGGCTCAGGGAGGGGCAGTCTTCTGCTGGGACTGGTTGGGGCTGAGGGAGAGAACCAGGAAAAAGACATGCTGTGGAGGGGAGCAGAGATCGATCACTAATGATTAAATGCAGAGTGGTGCATACAGAGCAAAAGGAGAAAGAAACAGTGCATCATGGGAACCCCCCAGCAGTCTACGTCTATAGCAGCATAACTAAGGGATGGTTCAGGGTCACCTGATCCAGCCCTAACTATAAGCTTTAGCAAAAAGGAAAGTTTTAAGCCTAATCTTAAAAGTAGAGAGGGTGTCTGTCTCCCTGATCTGAATTGGGAGCTGGTTCCACAGGAGAGGAGCCTGAAAGCTGAAGGCTCTGCCTCCCATTCTACTCTTACAAACCCTAGGAACTACAAGTAAGCCTGCAGTCTGAGAGCGAAGCGCTCTATTGGGGTGATATGGTACTACGAGGTCCCTAAGATAAGATGGGACCTGATTATTCAAAACCTTATAAGTAAGAAGAAGAATTTTAAATTCTATTCTAGAATTAACAGGAAGCCAATGAAGAGAGGCCAATATAGGTGAGATATGCTCTCTCCTTCTAGTCCCCGTCAGTACTCTAGCTGCAGCATTTTGAATTAACTGAAGGCTTTTTAGGGAACTTTTAGGACAACCTGATAATAATGAATTACAATAGTCCAGCCTAGAGGAAATAAATGCATGAATTAGTTTTTCAGCATCACTCTGAGACAAGACCTTTCTGATTTTAGAGATATTGCGTAAATGCAAAAAAGCAGTCCTACATATTTGTTTAATATGCGCTTTGAATGACATATCCTGATCAAAAATGACTCCAAGATTTCTCACAGTATTACTAGAGGTCAGGGTAATGCCATCCAGAGTAAGGATCTGGTTAGACACCATGTTTCTAAGATTTGTGGGGCCAAGTACAATAACTTCAGTTTTATCTGAGTTTAAAAGCAGGAAATTAGAGGTCATCCATGTCTTTATGTCTGTAAGACAATCCTGCAGTTTAGCTAATTGGTGTGTGTCCTCTGGCTTCATGGATAGATAAAGCTGGGTATCATCTGCGTAACAATGAAAATTTAAGCAATACCGTCTAATAATACTGCCTAAGGGAAGCATGTATAAAGTGAATAAAATTGGTCCTAGCACAGAACCTTGTGGAACTCCATAATTAACCTTAGTCTGTGAAGAAGATTCCCCATTTACATGAACAAATTGTAATCTATTAGACAAATATGATTCAAACCACCGCAGCGCAGTGCCTTTAATACCTATGGCATGCTCTAATCTCTGTAATAAAATTTTATGGTCAACAGTATCAAAAGCAGCACTGAGGTCTAACAGAACAAGCACAGAGATGAGTCCACTGTCCGAGGCCATAAGAAGATCATTTGTAACCTTCACTAATGCTGTTTCTGTACTATGATGAATTCTAAAACCTGACTGAAACTCTTCAAATAGACCATTCCTCTGCAGATGATCAGTTAGCTGTTTTACAACTACCCTTTCAAGAATTTTTGAGAGAAAAGGAAGGTTGGAGATTGGCCTATAATTAGCTAAGATTGCTGGGTCAAGTGATGGCTTTTTAAGTAATGGTTTAATTACTGCCACCTTAAAAGCCTGTGGTACATAGCCAACTAACAAAGACAGATTGATCATATTTAAGATTGAAGCATTAAATAATGGTAGGGCTTCCTTGAGCAGCCTGGTAGGAATGGGGTCTAATAAACATGTTGATGGTTTGGATGACGTAACTAATGAAAATAACTCAGACAGAACAATCGGAGAGAAAGAGTCTAACCAAATACCGGCATCACTGAAAGCAGCCAAAGATAACGATACGTCTTTGGGATGGTTATGAGTAATTTTTTCTCTAATAGTTAAAATTTTGTTAGCAAAGAAAGTCATGAAGTCATTACTAGTTAAAGTTAATGGAATACTCAGCTCAATAGAGCTCTGACTCTTTGTCAGCCTGGCTACAGTGCTGAAAAGAAACCTGGGGTTGTTCTTATTTTCTTCAATTAGTGATGAGTAGAAAGATGTCCTAGCTTTACGGAGGGCTTTTTTATAGAGCAACAGACTCTTTTTCCAGGCTAAGTGAAGATCTTCTAAATTAGTGAGACGCCATTTCCTCTCCAACTTACGGGTTATCTGCTTTAAGCTACAAGTTTGTGAGTTATACCACGGAGTCAGACACTTCTGATTTAAAGCTCTCTTTTTCAGAGGAGCTACAGCATCCAAAGTTGTCTTCAATGAGGATGTAAAACTATTGACGAGATACTCTATCTCCCTTACAGAGTTTAGGTAGCTACTCTGCACTGTGTTGGTATATGGCATTAGAGAACATAAAGAAGGAATCATATCCTTAAACCTAGTTACAGCGCTTTCTGAAAGACTTCTAGTCTAATGAAACTTATTCCCCACTGCTGGGTAGTCCATCAGAGTAAATGTAAATGTTATTAAGAAATGATCAGACAGAAGGGAGTTTTCAGGGAATACTGTTAAGTCTTCTATTTCCATACCATAAGTCAGAACAAGATCTAAGATATGATTAAAGTGGTGGGTGGACTCATTTACTTTTTGAGCAAAGCCAATAGAGTCTAATAATAGATTAAATGCAGTGTTGAGGCTGTCATTCTCAGCATCTGTGTGGATGTTAAAATCGCCCACTATAATTATCTTATCTGAGCTAAGCATTAAGTCAGACAAAAGGTCTGAAAATTCACAGAGAAACTCACAGTAACGACCAGGTGGACGATAGATAATAACAAATAAAACTGGTTTTTGGGACTTCCAATTTGGATGGACAAGACTAAGAGACAAGCTTTCAAATGAATTAAAGCTCTAAAATCTTTATTTTTGTACATATTTAATTATGAATGCTTTTATTTCCATTAATATATATTTTTTATTTTATTTTTGTCTTTTTATTTTTATAACTTTGTTTTTATTTTCACCTTTTTATTTTTTTCATTTATTTATTAATTTCTTTTTTACAGTTTTTTTTTATTTTCACTTTTTGTGATATATTTTTTCATTTATTTATTAATTTATTTTTGACAATTTCGGTCCTCCATAGTGTGAGCCGCCAGAAGAGGAGGTACTGCTGGCCCACCACCACCAGATGGCGCCCTGCTTGGAGTGCGGGCTTCAAGCACGAGAGGGCGTCGGAGCAACGGAGAGTGACAGCTGTCATTCATCATCTGCACCAGCTGTCACTCATTCACCACATCACCATAAAAGCCGGACTACAACTCCACCTCCCCGCCGAGAAATCAGCAACCAAGAGGTAATCTTCTCTGTGGTAAATTTCTCTGCTAACGTAACTCTTCCTTGCAGCCGCTTGCCCTGTGGTGTTCTTATCGGAGCTGGAGAAGGGCGTGACCGTGACGACTTCGCATCACGCTCCGTAGCAGATAAGTGGTTACACAGGAGCTGCACGAGTGTGTGATTGGAGGTGGAGGTGCTCCCTCCTTGGAGAACATTGACTGTGAGTGGACTACTGAGTGTGCGGATTCACACTCACCTGGATTTTCTCTGTTCTCTGCCAGCAGTACCAGGGTCGACAGCCGAAGGCAGAGGCCACCTGGGGACTCGGGACTTGGCGGCTCCGGTGTTCTTCAGGCCCGCTGGTGGTGGAAGCTGTGTGGGAATCAGCTCTTCTCTCGCCAGAGGTCTTCTATCTTCGAGCCTGCCCACACGTCACCTGGTGTATCATTGGCAATCCATATCTCTGTCTGTATTCCGTTGTGTGTTTCCACAACATTAAATTGTTACTGGTTGGCTTATCCATTGTCCGTGCCTTAGCGCCCCCTGTTGTGGGTCCGTGTCACGACAGGTCTGTTAGAAAAGTATCTGACCTTTTTATTTTTTTCAAAAACCTTATGGATTTGAATCACGTGTGATTGCATCAGCCAAGCTTGAACCTTCGTGCGCATGCGTGAGTTTTTTCACACCTGTCGGTTGCGTCATTCGCCTGTGAGCAGGCTTTGAGTGAGCACTGGTCCTCCCCTCTCGTCGGATTTTTATTGCGAATAAATGTCTGAACAATTTGGAGCTTTGCTGAGTGATGAGTGATGGGGATGAGTGATATATAGAGATCAGTGGTTAACCCATTAGCATCACGTTATGTGATGCTAGCAAGTTGTCATGCTAACATTAGCCTGTTAGCATTGCAATATGTAATGTCCATTAGCACTCCATTACAGCATGTGGGGTGAATGAGTTAAAAGTAGGTTTTGTCATTTGAGAGTTGTTTTATATTCAAGTATTTTTATTTGGGGGAATTTCAATTAGATTAGAGTGGATTTCATAGTACACCCCCAGTACAATGACAATAAAGATTCTATTCAGGTCTTCACAGATACACTCTCTTAAACTCCCAAAAAATTGATGACGTAGATAATTACAAATGCCACAGATGCATCTGAATGTGCTTTTAGCCCTGGAGCAGGTTCTGCCCTCAAAGAGATGTAAAGTGAAATGTTTAATTTGCTGCAAGTCTAAATGTTAACACAAATCCACAGGGACCACTTTACACACTGTCTTAGTGTCTCCAAGATGACTCTTCAAATCATATTAGTTTTTACTGCACTTAAAAAAAAGTATTGATCACTCTTAAATTTTGAGTCATAAAAGCCAACTTCTTCATACTACAATTTGCAAAATACTGATCTTTAATGTCAAGGGGAAAATGAATCTGTACACCATAACTCAAATAAAATAAAATAATAATATTAAACCCACATTATTCAAGTGTATATTGTAAGTATTGAACCCTTGGGTGCTTTCACACAGTTATTATTCCTTTTCAGGTCTGTTTGTTCGGTCATCATCTCTATATAAATTGTGTTGGTCTACCATAGAACTATCTTTCAGCTAAATCCAGAGTCCCCATTTACAGTCTACATATTGCTGGGCACAGCAGGTTATGGGCCTCTAATCAAGGGTTGTGTCCCTGTTGCTGATGTCACATGCAGTTGTTCTCTCATTGGTTGAATGCGTGTGAACCCAATCACTCATGACCCTTAAGGCCGTGTCCACAAGTTCATTTCTGAGTCCAAATAATTAATAAGAGGCTCCACTCAGTGAGCTGCTCAAAGCTTCAATAAGCAGCCTCACATTTACTGATATGAAAAAAGATAATCGAACACACAGGGGTACCATGGGGAATAATTTAGACAATTGCACACTTGTCCATGTGTGGATATAAAACCATTATTCTGTCAAGCAAAGCAGAGTGTGCATCATTTAAGATGAAGTGGATTTTAATTAATTCTTGACTGGATTGTCTGGAGATGAGCTAATATTAGGTTTATTAGGTTTATGTGTTTTCAGAAAATTTGTTGTCAGAACCTTATTGCTGCAGAGAGAAGGAGTCGTCTTCAGAGGCACATTGTTATTAGTGTCAATCCTTAAATTTTAATTTACCCTGGCAACAAAAAGTGTCACTGTTTTCTGACCGGTTTGTTTCCTAATAATGAAAATAAGATAATATATATCCAGACAGTGAATACATGACAATCTCCTAATCATGAAAACAAGATAATATATCTCCAGAGAATAAATACAGGATAATCTCCTAAAAATGAAAACAAGATAATATATCTCCAGACAGTAAATACAACATAATACATGATCATTTTCGAATCATGAAAACAAGATTATATATCTCCAGATAGTGAATACATGACAATCGTCTAAAAATGAAAACAAGATAATATATCTCCAGTGAAAACAAGATAATATATATCCAGACAGTGAATACGTGATCCTCTCCTAATCATGAAAACAAGATAATACATCTCCAAATAAATAAATAAATAAATAAAAATGAAAACAAGATAGTATAGCTCCAGATAATAAATGCACAGTAATCTCCCAAACATGAAAGCAAGATAATATATCTCTACATAATAAATGCATGATAATCACCTAATCACAAAAACAAGATAACATATCTCCACATAATAAATGCATGATAATATCCTAATCATGAAAATGGGATAATACATTTCCACACAGTGAATACAGGATAATCTCCTAACAATGAAAACGAAATAATATATCTCCACTTAATAAATATACGATAATCTCCTAATCATGACAAGATAATACGAGGTCTGTCAATAAAGTATAGGTCCTTTTTACTTTTTTCAAAAACTATATGGATTTCATTCATATGTTTTTACATCAGACATGCTTGAACCCTCGTGCGCATGCGTGAGTTTTTCCACGCCTGTCGGTGACGTCATCCGCCTGTGAGCACTCCTTGTGGGAGGAGTCGTCCAGCCCCTCGTCGGAATTCCTTTGTCTGAGAAGTTGCTGAGAGACTGGCGCTTTGTTTGATCAAAAATTTTCCTAAACCTGTGAGGCACATCGAAGTGGACACGGTTCAAAAAATTAAGCTGGTTTTCGGTGAAAATTTTAACGGCTGATGAGAGATTTTGAGGTGCTACTGTCGCTTTAAGGACTTCCCACGGTGCGAGACGTCGCGCAGCGCTCTCAGGCGCCGTCGTCAGCCTGTTTCAGGCTCTATTGATCCAGGACGTCGTGAGAGAACAGAGAAGTTTCAGAAGAAGTCGGTTTCAGCATTTTATCTAGATATTCCACTGTTAAAGGAGATTTTTTTAATGAAAGACGTGCGGACGGATTGCAGCGTCGGCTCGCAGCCGCTGCGACGCTCCGTCACAGGAAAAACACCTCTGTTGGAAGCCTTAAGGACAAGTTGGAACATGTCCAGCTGTTAAACAATTTCTCATATACTCACTCCACTGAAAGCCATCAAAAGCCGCCTGGATTTTACAAATGGTTATCAACACGGAGGTGTTTTTCCTGTGCTGCCGCACCGCGCCAGCTGTGTCCTGACGTGCGGACGCGTCCGCACATCTTTCATTAAAAAAAATCTCCTTTAACATTGGAATATCTGGATAAAATGCTGAAACCGACTTCTTCTGAAACTTCTCTGTTCTCTCACGATGTCCTGGATCAATAGAGCCTGAAATGTGGAGGTTTTCAGCTTGAAGCAGGCTGACGACGGCGCCTGAGAACGCTGCATGACGTCTCGCACCGTGGGAAGTCCTTAAAGTGACAGAATCACCTCAAAATCTCTCATCAGCCGTTAAAATTTTCACCGAAAACCAGCTTAATTTTTCGAACCGTGTCCACTTCGATGTGCCTCACAGGTTTAGAAAAAATTTTGATCAAACAAAGCGCCAGTCTCTCAGCAACTTCTCAGACAAAGGAATTCCGACGAGGGGCTGGACGACTCCTCCCACAGGGAGTGCTCACAGGCGAATGACGTCACCGACAGGCGTGGAAAAACTCACGCATGCGCACGAGGGTTCAATCATGTCTGACGTAAAAACATATGAATGAAATCCATATAGTTTTTGAAAAAAGTAAAAAGGACCTATACTTTATTGACAGCCCTCGTATATCTTCAGATAATAAATGCATGGTAATTTCCTAATCATGAAAACAGGATAATATATCTCCAAATAGTGAATACATGGTAATCTCCTAACAATGAAAACAAGATAATATATCTCCAGATAATAAATGCATGATAATCTCCTAATCATGAAAACAGAATAACACTAGGTCTGAGAGAAAAGTAACGGACGTTTTTATTTTTTTCAAAAACTATATGGATTTGATTCATATGTTTTTACGTCAGCCAAGCTTGAACCTTCCTGCGCATGCGTGAGTTTTTCCACGCCTGTCGGTTGTGTCATTCGTCTGTGGGCAGGCTTTGAGTGAGCACTGGTCCACCCCTCTCATCGTTGTTTCATTGCGAGGAAATGGCGGAATGATTTGGGCTTATTTTCCATCAGAATTTTTTCAGAAACTGTTAGAGACAGGCAGCTGGAAACCATTCGAAAAATGTATCTGGCTTTCGGTGAAAATTTTACAGGCTTCACAGAGAATAAGGAGTGTTACTACAGCTTTAAGGACGCCCCACAATGGTGCATGGCGCACTGCGCTCCGAGCCGCCATCGAGAGGCAGAAACCACCGCCTCTCTCGGCTTTCAGTGCTTACCAGTCGAGTGAGTATAAGAGAAATTGTGGAGTGCTGGACATGTCCCAACTTGTCCTCTAACACTCTGAAACAGAGGTGTTCCTTTGTCTCGCTTCATCAGCGAATCAGTCGTGATGCGCGAAGCCTCCGCGCGGCTTTCCATGACAAAATCTCTTGTTAAAAGTGAAATCTGCCAGAAAATGGCTGATGTCCAGCTCTTGTGATAACCAGAGAAATTGCACACGATGGTCCCGGCTCCACACAGCCATCCGTTTAGAAATGATGCGGTGGTTTCTGCCTCTCGATGGCGTCTCAGAGCGCGGCACGCCGTGCGCCATTTTGGGGCGTCCTTAAACCTGTAGTAACACTCCTTATTCTCTGTGAAGCCCGTAAAATTTTCACCGAAAGCCAGATACATTTTTCGAATGGTTTCCAGCTGCCAGTCTCTAACAGTTTCTGAAAAAATTCTGATGGAAAAAAAGTCCAAATCATTCCGCCATTTCCTCACAATGAAACAACGACGAGAGGGGTGGACCAGTGCTCACTCAAAGCCTGCCCACAGGCGAATGATGCAACCAACAGGCGTGGAAAAACTCATGCATGCACACGAAGGTTCAAGCTTGGCTGACGTAAAAACATATGAATCAAATCCATATAGTTTTTAAAAAAAATAAAAACATCCGTTACTTTTCTCACAGACCTCGTATATCTGCAGATAGTGAACACATGATAATCTCCTAACAATGAAAACAAGATAATATATCTCGACATAATAAATGCATGATAATCTCCTAACAATGAAAACAAGATAATATATCTCCAGATAATAAATGTATGATAATCTCCTAATCATGAAAACAGGATATCTCCAGATAGTGAATACATGATACTCTTCTAACAATTAAAACAAGATAATATATCATGACATAATAAATGCATGATAATCTCCTAACAATGAAAACAAGCTATATCTCCAGACAATAAATGTATGATAATCTCCTAATCATGAAAACAGGATAATATATCTCCAGATAGTGAATACGTGATAATCGCCTAACAGTGAAAACAAGATAATATATATCAAGACAGTGAATACATGACAATCTCCTAATTATGAAAACAAGATAATATATCTCCAGAGAATAAATACAGGATAATCTCCTAAAAATGAAAACAAGATAATATATCTCCAGACAGTGAATACAACATAATACATGATCATTTTCAAATCATGAAAACAAGATAATACATATCCAGACAGTGAATACATGACAATCTCCTAATCACGAAAACAAGATAATATATCTCCAGACAATAAATACACGATAATTTCCTAAAAATGAAAACAAGATAATATATCTCCAGACAGTAAATACAACATAATACATGGTCATTTTTGAATCATGAAAACAAGATTATATATCTCCAGATAGTGAATACATGACAATCATCTAAAAATGAAAAGATAATATATCTCCAGTGAAAACAAGATAATATCTCTCCAGACATTGAATACATGATCCTCTCCTAATCATGAAAACAAGATAATACATCTCCAAATAATGAATACTTGATAATCTAAAAATGAAAACAAGATAGTATATCTCCAGATAATAAATGCACAGTAATCTCCCAATCAGGAAAGCAAGATAATATATCTCCACATAATAAATGCATGATAATCTCCTAATCACAAAAACAAGATAACATATCTCCACATAATAAATGCATGATAATATCCTAATCATGAAAATGGCATAAAAAATTTCCAGATAGTGAATACATGATAATCTCCTAACAATGAAAATGAGATAATATATCTCCAGATAATAAATGCACGATAATCTCCTAATCATGACAACAAGATAATATGTCTCCACATAATAAATGCATGATAATATCCTAATCATGAAAACAGGATAATATATTTCCAGACAGTGAATACAGATTAATCTCCTAACAATGAAAATGAGATAATATATCTCCACTTAATAAATATACGATAATCTCCTAATCATGACAAGATAATATATCTTCAGATAATAAATGCATGGTAATTTCCTAATCACGACAACAGGATAATATATCTTCAGATAGTGAATACATGATAATCTCCTTACAATGAAAACAAGATAATATATCTCCAGATAATAAATGCATGATAATCTCCTAATCATGAAAACAGGATAATATATCTCCAGACAGTGAATACATGATAATCTTCTAACAATGAAAACAAGATAATATATCTCGACATAATAAATGCATGATAATCTCCTAACAATGAAAACAAGATAATATATCGCCAGATAATAAATGCATGATAATCTCCTAATCATGAAAACAGGATAATATATCTCCAGATAGTGAATACATGATAATCCTCTAACAATGAAAACAAGATAATATATCTTGACATAATAAATGCATGATAATCTCCTAACAATGAAAACCAGATAATATATCTCCAGATAATAAATGTATGATAATCTCCTAATCATGGAAACAGGATAATATATCTCCAGATAGTGAATACATGATAATCTTCTAACAATGAAAACAAGATAATATATCTCAACATAATAAATGCATGATAATCTCCTAACAATGAAAACAAGATAATATATCTCCAGACAATAAATGTATGATAATCTCCTAATCATGAAAACAGGATATCTCCAGATAGTGAATATGTGATAATCGCCTAACAGTGAAAACAAGATAATATATATCCAGACAGTGAATACATGACAATCTCCTAATTATGAAAACAAGATAATATATCTCCAGAGAATAAATACAGGATAATCTCCTAAAAATTAAAACAAGATAATATATCTCCAGACAGTGAATACAACATAATACATGATCATTTTCAAATCATGAATACAAGATAATACATATCCAGACAGTGAATACATGACAATCTCCTAATCATGAAAATAAGATAATATATCTCCAGAGAATAAATACACGATAATTTCCTAAAAATGAAAACAAGATAATATATCTCCAGACAGTAAATACAACATAATACATGATCATTTTTGAATCATGAAAACAAGATTATATATCTCCAGATAGTGAATACATGACAATTGTCTAAAAATGAAAAGATAATATATCTCCAGTGAAAACAAGATAATATCTCTCCACACAGTGAATACATGATCCTCTCCTAATCATGAAAACAAGATAATACATCTCCAAATAATGAATACTTGATAATCTAAAAATGAAAACAAGATAGTATATCTCCAGATAATAAATGCACAGTAATCTCCCAATCAGGAAAGCAAGATAATATATCTCCACATAATAAATGCATGATAATCTCCTAATCACAAAAACAAGATAACATATCTCCACATAATAAATGCATGATAATATCCTAATCATGAAAATGGCATAATACATTTCCAGATAGTGAATACATGATAATCTCCTAACAATGAAAATGAGATAATATATCTCCAGATAATAAATGCACAATAATCTCCTAATCATGACAAGATAATATGTCTCCTCATAATAAATGCATGATAATATCCTAATCATGAAAACAGGATAATATATTTCCAGACAGTGAATACAGATTAATCTCCTAATAATGAAAACGAGATAATATATCTCCACTTAATAAATATACGATAATCTCCTAATCATGACAACAAGATAATATATCTTCAGATAATAAATCATGACAACAGGATAATATATCTTCAGATAGTGAATACATGATAATCTCCTAACAATGAAAACAAGATAATATATCTCCAGATAATAAATGCATGATAATCTCCTAATCATGAAAACAGGATAATATATCTCCAGATAGTGAATACATGATAATCTTCTAACAATGAAAACAAGATAATATATATCGACATAATAAATGCATGATAATCTCCTAATCATGAAAACAGGATAATATATCTCCAGATAGTGAATACATGATAATCTTCTAACAATGAAAACAAGATAATATATCTCGACATAATAAATGCATGATAATCTCCTAACAATGAAAACAAGATAATATCTCCAGATAATAAATGCATGATAATCTCCTAATCATGAAAACAGGATAATATATCTCCAGATAGTGAATACATGATAATCTTCTAACAATAAAAACGATAATATATCTCGACATAATAAATGCATGATAATCTCCTAACAATGAAAACAAGATAATATATCTCCAGATAATAAATGTATGATAATCTCCTAATCATGAAAACAGGATAATATATCTCCAGATAGTGAATACATGATAATCGCCTAACAGTGAATACAAGACAATATATATCCAGAGAATAAATACAGGATAATCTCATAAAAATTAAAATAAGATAATATATCTCCAGACAGTGAATACAACATAATACATGATCATTTTCAAATCATGAAAACAAGATAATATATATCCAGACAGTGAATACATGACAATCTCCTAATCACGAAAACAAGATAATATATCTCCAGAGAATAAATACAGGATAATCTCCTAAAAATGAAAACAAGATAATATATCTCCAGACAGTAAATACAACATAATACATGATCATTTTCGAATCATGAAAACAAGATTATATATCTCCAGATAGTGAATACATGACAATCGTCTAAAAATGAAAACAAGATAATATATCTCCAGTGAAAACAAGATAATATCTCTCCAGACAGTGAATACATGATCCTCTCCTAATCATGAAAACAAGATAATATATCTCCAGATGTTGAATTCATGATAATCGCCTAACAATGAAAACAAGATAATATATCTCCAGATAATAAATGCACGATAATCTCCTAATCATGAAAACAGGATAATATATCTCCAGATAGTGAATACATAATACTCTTCTAACAATGAAAACAAGATAATATATCTCAACATAATAAACGCATGATAATCTAACAATGAAAACAAGATAATATATCTTCAGATAATAAATGTATGATAATCTCCTAATCATGAAAACAGGATAATATATCTCCAGATAGTGAATACATGATAATCGCCTAACAATTAAAACAAGATAATATATCTCAACATAATAAATGCATGATAATTTCCCAACAATGAAAACAAGATAATATATCCACATAAAAATGCATGATAATCTCCTAATTATGAAAACAAGATAATATATCTCCAGATAGTGAATACATGATAATCTCCTAACAATGAAAACAAGATAATATCTCCACATAATAAATGTATGATAATGTCCTAATCATGAAAACAAGATCATATATATCAAGATAATAAATGCATGATAATCTCCTAATCATGAAAACAAGACAATATACGTTATCTCCAGATAATAAATGCATGGTAATCTCAATCATGAAAACATGATCATATATATCAAGATAATAAATAATGGTAATATCCTATTCAAGACAACAAAATAATAAATCTTCAGATAATGAATACATGATGCATTACCTGTTAACTATTACAGGATAACCTAACTTCTGATAATGATCACAGGATAATGTATAATCTGACAATGAATTCAGGATAATGCATTGGCTGATAATGAATACGGGATATCGAACCATCTGATACTGAATACAGGATAACAAATCACCAGATAATAATTACAGGATAATGAATACAGGAAAACAGGATACAGGATAATCAATCAGGCAAAATAATAATTTGGAAAAAAATTCAGTGGTGTATGTCTGTCTATCTATCTATCTATCTGGTAATGATCAAGAATGACAATGTTAGTACTTGCTGGTACATAACCACATAAATTGTACTATGAGACCTCCAGCTTGAAATAAAGTTTCACAGTTAGTGTGCTATACATTATTTGACCAGCAGATGTCAGTAGTCTCTAAAGCCCTCCTTGCACACGATGGCGGTAGTTATGAGTGTATCGTGCGGCTTAAAATGTGCCCGATCTGAAGAGATGATGTAAGAACACCTTTCTGTGTAACTGCTTCAGCCCCCCTTGTGTGGTAGTTTTGTCTCCTGTGGAGTTTGTGCGCAAAAGATGCCGTTACATTTCCACGGAGATCTGCTGGTTTTTTGACACATATGCTGGATTTTTAGTGGTTTGTCATCATATTTCCTCAGTGGTTGTGCACACTGAGAGAGAGAGAGAGAGAGAGAGAGAGAGAGAGAGAGAGAGAGAGAGAGAGAGAGAGAGAGAGAGAGAGAGGACCAGACAAGCTAAATATTAAATGGTTCATTTTTCCAAACCCGTCAGTTTGGATTTATTTTGTGTGCATGTGCATGTTGGTTTCTTCGCCATTCAAAAAAAAAAAAAAGAAAAAAGCAGGGACTGAAAAAAAGTCACGTGACAATTGTTCTGTTCTCATTTTGTCCTCCTCCAACACGACTGGAGCTCCACACGGCGCTCTGAGTTAAACTCTGGATTATACAAATCATGGAAAAAGGACAAAACTGTGGTGAGTCCACAATGAACGTAATGTACCTACTTATATATTAAAACGTTCCATGCGAGGTGCTTCAGGCAGATGTGCAAGAAAAAACCCACACACACACATAATACATGTACATGTACAGAAATGTGGAAAAAGGAGTCATTTATTATTTACCTGGTTTTGTATGGTGAGAGGTTTTAGTTAGTTAATACTACAGGTTGTCATCATAACAGTCATCGGTCACAGATTGTTTGATGTGTCTGATGTGACTCGCGCTGTCAGTGACAGCTGAGCTGCATGTCCGCTTGTGCTGAACTGACACTGGAGCTTTCAGAAGTCCAGACTAAACCATAAGCCACAGGAGAGGTACAAAACCAATACACTCAGATTTGAACACACACAAAACTTTCTGATGAACTCTACAGACATCAGCTGACAACTCATTTTGCGCTTTATAAAATGAACTTTATTCGTAAAAAATCACAGCACACAGGCCCGATCATTGTGCACTCATTGGCTGTGATACTGAAATGATATTCCTCTTTAGGTTTCTGAGTTCACATCCAAACTCACGTCCCTCCAGTTATGTTTCTGCTGTTGCAAACCCGTCAGATGGTCACGGGGTGGTCTGTGAGGTGTTTTGCATGGCTTGTATAGTATTTGTGCATCTTCCAGGCTTGACAACTCTTCTGTGAAAATCAGGTGCAGCTTCATACTTCACGGCGACCACTGCGGTTATGGCAGCTTGAGAGAGGATACTGAACAGACCTTGAAAGCACCTCTTTGGCATCATGCGCCATTCAACTGCCATTCGATTGCATGTCTGCAGAGGGACCACTGGACAGACTCCGTCCTTGTGTAAAGGGGGATTAATAAGTTTTTGAATGAGGCCTGAAGTCATGAAGCTTTTGGTGAAGTAATTGGCTGTGAGGCTCGATGTGAGGATGCTTCAACACTTAAACAGGCTTCGTCATGCCAGCACTACTTTGTGTTCTTTGCTTGGTAATGTTCTTTGATATAAATTTTTCATGCCAAATTCCATCTTTGAAGAGACAGTGTAAGTGGAAACTCCATCCACCTTTCTGTAAGTGCAGGACTGTGTGCGATTTCCAACTTTGTCTGTTGGATTAATGATTGATTGAATTTATTTAGTACAATTCAATTCACATACCAAAGTATATACATTAACTAGAAGCACTCAGAGAGTGCAAACCTCCGCCAAGGCCATGGGGTCACTGACGCCATAACATCTACACGCCGTGGTATCATTGAACCTAAAAAAGTCTAACAATGATGTTTGCTCAGTAGTTAAAAAAGTTTCATCTGCTGTGACTGGATACCATGTATCCTTAGCACTTGGCATCACAGTTTATTGCAACTTGCACCTTTCCCAGAAGCTACTGTCATCTGAGCACTGATACTGATATTGCATGTGCTTATAGACAAAAACAAATAAAAGACAAAATTCAATTTATTATTCAACTAAACTGCAAATATATGAATTTTTTAACATTTATGAAACACTTCTCTAAACAAGGCCATAGGGTCACTGACCCTAAAGAGATTCCCTCCTTGGCACAGTGATCTATTTCTTTTTGTCTCTTTCTCTAAAATTGTATATAATAATCATTAGATTATTAATATATATAAACAAAAATAAATTTAAGAAATATTACAATTTGAAAACAAATGCACCCGAACGTGATGACAGCTGCAACTACTTAATGCTAACTTGTAACATTGAAAACGCCATAGACATGCTAACGCGTTAGCATCGGGACCCGGATCGTGATCCGGATCACCACTAAAATCTAATCACTTGTTCCTCTTGTCATTTCCAACCATTCCACAAAAGTTCAACAAAAATAAATTTAAGAAATATTACAATTTGAAAACAAATGCACCTGAATGTGATGACAGCTGCAACTGCTTAATGCTAACTTTTAACACTGAAAACACCATAGACATGCTAACGCATTAGCATCGGGATCCGGATCGTGATCCGGATCACCAGTAAAATTGAATCACTTGTTCCTCTTGTCATTTCCAACCACTCCACAAAATTTCATCAAAATCCGTTCAAACCTTTTTGAGTTATCCTGCTGACAGACAGAAAAACAAACAAACGCGACCGAAAACATAACCTCCTTGGCGGAGGTAAAAATACATGGATACCACAACAAATTGAAAACACTTATTTCCATTGTGGCCTATACTGTGGTGTGTATTAAAGCTAAACGTGAAGCTGTGCTGTTGCAAGATGAACATTTCTGCCTGTTGACGAATTCTGTGTTAATTTGCAGAAAATAAACCACTTTAAACTACAAAATAGCACTTCTTCAATTTGACAGTATAATAGAGTACCTTATTGTCTGAACAGCTTTCTTTCTTTCTTGGACAACCAGACAATATTAAACCCTGTTGTGTGTTTCCCTTGTGGTGATCTGTGCCATGTTCCAGTGTTTAATCCTTCATAAACAAGAGGTGTTCAGCCACAAACACACAAACAGGTACACAAATATGTGTCTCCACAATTGAGTGTATGTATGTATATGAAGATGACTATGATTTTGTTCTTATTTCTTGGACAAAGTTTAGTCCATTTATTCATGACTTAGTCATCTGACTCATTTTGACAAAGAAAAATTCTTAGGATGTGCTGTTGTTGCTTGTGATAATGGAAGCGATGAGGTCAGGTTTATCATACCTCTGGATCCCGTGGGATCACGTTTAACCATATGAGTGGTTTGAAAAAATGATTTTGCAGAGGGCAAGTTTGGCTCGAAGTCAGCTGCTTTGAATTTCAGAAACAGCAGTTCCATTGGTTATATAAGACAACTGTGCCGGGAGCAACAAGAACCGTCTGCAATGACGCATGTGCACCAATGTCATACTTCAACGTCCAATATAAACAAAAAATACCTGTGGGCTATGAAAGTGAGATTCCAATACAAAAAAAATAAAAATCAATCAATGTCTGATGATAATCTCCTAATTTGAAAATAATTACTGCACAAGATTTAATATTTTGAAGTTTGGCTGGTTTATGTAGCTCAGCAAAATGTATTTTATCAGACAAATCCAAATGTTAGTCCTTAACCTTGTACGAGGTCTATTAGAAAAGTATCCGACCTTATTATTTTTTTCAAAAACCATATGGATTTGAATCACATGTGATTAGATCAGACATGCTTGAACCCTCGTGGGCATGCGAGAGTTTTTTCACGCCTGTCGGTTACGTCATTCACCTGTGAGCAGTCTTTGAGTGAGGAGTGACCCACCCTCTTGTTGATTTTTTTTCATTGTTTATGAATGGCTCAGAGACTGCTGCTTTGTTTGATCAAATTTTTTTCAAAACTGTAAGGCACAACTGAGTGGACACCATTCGATAAATTCAGCTGGTTTTCGGTAAAAATTTTAACATCCGATGAGAGATTTTGGTCTGGTAGTGTCACCGTAAGGATGGCCCACGGCGCCTGATGGCGATCTGCACTTCGAGGTGGCAGCGTCTCGCCGTTTCAAGTTGAAAACTTCCACATTTCAGGCTCTGTTGATCCAGGAAGTCGTCAGAGAACAGAGAACTTTCAGAAGAAGTCGGCATGAGGAGTTTATTCGGACATTCCATTGTTAACGGACATTTTGTAATGAAAGAATGTGCGGGCAGAGTCGCATGTCGGGCCGGACCCGACCGCGGGGAGTCGCGACAGGAAAAACACCTCCGTTGGAAACCTTAACGGGCAAGTTGGAACATGCCCAAGCTGTTAAACAATTTCTCAGTTACTCCCTTGTTGAAAGCCATCAAAAGCCACCTGAATTTTACAAATGGTTTTCAACACGTAGGTGTTTTTCCTGTCGCGGCACACACAGATTTGCCGAGTCGTCACGGAAATGACTCGGCGAATTTGCGCGCACGTCTTTCATTAAAAAATGTCCTTAAACAGTGGAATGTCCGCATAAAGTCCTCATGCCGGCCTCTTCTGAATCTTCTCTGTTCTCTCACGATGTCCTGGGTGAATTAAGCCTTAAATTAGGATGTTTTCAGCTCGAAACAGGCCGACGACGGCGCCTGGAAGCGCTGCACGACGTCCTGCTCTGTGGGAAGTCCTTACACCGACAGAAACACCCCATAATCTCTCATCAGCCATTAAACTTTTCACCGAAAACCAGCTTAATTTTTCAAATAGTGTCCACTCGGATATTCCTCACAGGTCCAGAAAAAATGTTGATAAAGCAACGCACGCCTTCTCGAGCAGCGTGTGAAACAAAGGAATTCAGCCGAGAGGGCGGGACCACATCTCACTCAAGGCCTGCCCACAGGGAAATGACGTCACCGACACGCGTGAAAAAACTCACGCATGCGCACGAGGGTTCAAGCATGATTGGTGTAATCGCACGTCATTCAAATCCATATAGTTAAAAAAAAAATAAAAGGGTCGGTTTATTATCTAATAGACCTCGTATAGATAAAGCATCAAAGTAAAATGTTTTTTTTTTCTTTTAATTCTGTGTGAGTAATTCAGTCCTTACCCTTGATTTTTTTTCCCCCTTTTTACATGATCAAGGAAACAGGATTTTTCTGTGTACACAAAAAACATGAATATTACAAAAACTGAATTTCATGAAAAGGTTCATTTCAGATCAAATATTCAGCTGAAAAAATTCAACAGCATTTTTTTCCATTGTAGCACACAGATTTGATGTGAAAATCAAAAATGATGTGGCATCCTTCAGCCAACAGATTAATAAATAAATAAAACAAAAGTTGAACAAATAAGATTTTAGGTTTGAAGACAGTGACCTCTGCTTTTACATCAAGCAGTCATGTTATTGTTTCTCATTGTACTTGGAAGGAAAACTGTGCAAATTGTTTTTCAGGTATTCCAGTTCATTTTAAAATGAATTCTTGTGGAGCACTGAGATTTTTTTGTGTGTGTGTGTTTCTTTCACTCAGAGTATTAATACCACACTATGGAAATACAGAATGCCTGTCATACCACTGGAATGATTTTGTGTCTAAACAACGGTTACTTCGGTCGACTCCATTGAGGAGTATCTGTTGCATTGTGAGGGGATGTCTGTTATACAATTTTAGGCCATGTGGCACATTTCTCTGCATGTGATCCAGCACACAGGTGCCTTAGTGTTGACGACCCCGGCAGCTGGAGAAGGCCAAGCACACGCTCATGATTCACCTGGCTGCAGCAGATCAATGGTTATGTTCGAGACGTGATGGTAGACATGTGTCCTCTGTGGGTGGTTCCGTGGTGCAGTGGATGGGGCAACATGCAGCACCAATGCATTCTCCCAAACCTCATTTGTAAAACCCTTTTTGACTGCAGTCTGTGATAAATCCTGCAGAATATAAAGTTTTCCATCTCTGGTTCTATCACTGGATGTCACTGGACTGTCTTTAGCTGTAAAGAAGACAGAAGAATGGTAAATGGACTGCATTTACAGTGAGGAAAATAAGTATTTGAACACCCTGCGATTTTGCAAGTTCTCCCACTTAGAAATCATGGAGGGGTCTGAAATTTTCATCTTAGGTGCATGTCCACTGTGAGAGATATAATCTAAAAAAAAAAAAAAAAAAAAAAATCCGGAAATCACAATGTATGATTTTTTTTTTATATATATATAATTTATTTGTATGTTACTGCTGCAAATAAGTATTTGAACACATGTAAAAATCAATGTTAATATTTGGTACAGCAGCCTTTGTTTGCAATTACAGAGGTCAAACATTTCCTGTAGTTATTGACCAAGTTTTCACACACTGCAGCAGGGATTTTGGTCCACTCCTCCATACAGATCTTCTCCAAATCTTTCAGGTTTGGAGTTTCAGCTCCCTCCAAAGATTTTCTATTGAGTTCAGGTCTGGAGACTGGCCAGGCCACTCCAGGACCTTGAAATGCTTCTTACGGAGCCCCTCCTTAGTTGCCCTGGTTGTGTGTTTGGGGTCATTGTCATGCTGGAAGACCCAGCCATGACCCATCTTCAATGCTCTTACTGAGGGAAGGAGGTTGTTTGCCAAAATCTCACAATACATGACCCCATCCATCCTCCCTTCAATACGGTGCAGTCGTCCTGTCCCCTTTGCAGAAGAGCACCCCCAGAGTATGATGTTTCCACCCCCATGCTTCACAGTTGGGATGGTTTTCTTGGGGTTGTTCTCATCCTCTAAACATGGTGAGTGGAGTTGATTCCAAAAAGCTCTAATTTGGTCTCATCTGACCACATGACCTTCTCCCATGCCTCCTCTGGATCATCCAGATGGTCACTGGTCACTTCAAACGGGCCTGGACATGTGCTGGCTTGAGCAGGGGGACCTTGCTGCCCTGCAGGATTTTAAACCATTACGGCATCATGTGTTACTAATGTAATCTTTGTGACTGTGGTCCCAGCTCTCTTCAGATCATTGACCAGGTCCTCCTGTGTAGTTCTGAGCTTTCTCAGAATCATCCTTACCCCACAAAGTGAGATCTTGCATGGAATCCCAGACAGAGGGAGATTGACAGTCATCTTGTATTTCTTACACTTTCTAATAAATAATCATAACAGTTGTTGTCTTCTATCAAGCTGCTTGCCTGTTGTCCTGTAGTCCATCCCAGCCTTGTGCAGGTCTACAGTTTTGTCCCTGGTGTCCTTAGACAGCTCTTTGGTCTTGGCTATGGTGGAGAGGTTGGAGTGTGATTGATTGAGTGTGTGAACAGGTGTCTTTTATACAGGTAACAAGTTCAAACAGGTGCAATTAATACAGGTAAAGAGTGCAGAATAAGAGGGCTTCTTACAGAAAAATTAACAGGTCTGTGTGAGCCAGAATTCTTGCTGATTGGTTGGTGTTCAAATACTTATTTGCAGCAGTAACATACAAATAAATTATTAAAAATCATACATTGTGATTTCCGGATTTTTTTTTTTTTTTTTTTTAGATTATGTCTCTCACAGTGGGCATGCACCTAAGATGAAAATTTCAGACCCCTCCATGATTTCTAAGAGAACTTGCAAAACTGCAGGGTTTTCAAATACTTATTTTCCTCACTGTATATTGCACTGTTCCATCTGCATCAGATGCTCAAAGCACTTTATAATGATGCCTCACATTCACCCATTCACAGAGACACACTCACACACCGATGTCAGGGTGCTGCCATGCAAGCCACTCACTAGACACCAGGAGCAACATGGGGATTAAGGACCTTGTCCAAGGGCCCTTAGTGTTTTTTTTGGTCAGGCTGGGGTTTGAACCAAGGATCCTCTGGTCTCAAGCCGATCGCTTAACCATTAGAACATCACCTCCCAAGATGAAGTCCAATAGAAGCCATGAGGCCCATTGGTGCCACTGCTTATCTCTGGATTCTGTAGCGTGATGTGAATGAGAGTCCCAGTGAAGACACTGGGAATATACTGTATCTGGTGTTAGTGTAAGGGTTATGACAAAGTTCACACCGGGGTGGTGGCTAGAACACCACTCAAGGCCAAGCTTCCAAAAGGCAAATAAAGAAGAGAGTGATGGCTAGTTCTGGTGGTTTATTTCTCTCCTTTTGCAGTCAGTGAGGTCACGTGGTTTTTCTATAGCAAATAAAAACAAAATACACCAATGAATAGATGATGAATCTCTTAATCTCCAATAAAAAGAATAAGGAGTACTGACATTACGACATCTCCATTTGCCTGTAATCCCCACTATCACAGCCCTGAAACACACTTCACCTGACTTGTGAGCCACTGTCAATCAATGACTGAGTATTGCCTCTGAAAACTGGGGAAAATGTGAAATTGGTCTCTCAAAGGTGGATAAATGAAAGTCAAAATATCATACGAGCAGAGTGACATGAAGCTCGCTCATGGTACAGGGACTCCCAAACAGGAAGTACCAAATTTTGAGTCCACAGTCAAACAGGAAATGTCAAATATCAAACACTTCCTGGATTGACAGACGAGATCTCGTATAATTTCGCCGGAAGTCAGTGGTACATTTCCACTAAAACAGGAAGTGCCAAATTTTGAGTTCACAGTGAAACAGGAAATGCCAAATGTTGACCACTTCCTGGCAGCCCCCCCCCCCCCCCCCACCACCACCACCACGACCACCACTCAGTTTAGACAGGCGGCCAGGTTTAGTTTCTTTTTAGGGCCCGAGTAGGCAACGTCCTACGAGGACCCTATTGTAATTGCGCTGTTTATTATTATTTATTATTATTATTATTATTATTATTATTATACTACTGGTGGTTACTACTGGACTACTGGTGGTTGGCTCTCACTGCGGTATTGTATCACTTCCTGTTCCGGAGCACAGCGGTGTTTTGCTGTATCTGTTAGCTGTTTAATCTGCGCAGTTAGATTGATCTAGATAACTAGATAACGATTTGTTTCACAGTGTAATCTTCACATGCCTTAACTAAAGGACTCCCTCTGCTGAATCACCTCTAAATTATTTACACATTATTCACTTTGTGTGTTTTTAGGAATCCACTAGCTTAGCACAGCTACTAACTCTTAGCCGATTTAGCATGGCTGCTTCTCCTGTCTCTCCCGCACTTTTCTGCTCTGGGTGTGAAATGTTTAGTTATTCCTCGGCCTCCTTTAGCAGTAATGGTACTTGTAATAAGTGTAGCTTATTCGTAGCTTTGGAGGCCAGGCTGGGCGAATTGGAGACTCGGCTCCGCACCGTGGAAAATTCTACAGCTAGCCAGGCCCCTGTAGTCGGTGCGGACCAAGGTAGCTTAGCCGCCGTTAGTTTCCCTCCGGCAGATCCCGAGCAGCCAGGAAAGCAGGCCCACTGGGTGACTGTGAGGAGGAAGCGTAGCCCTAAACAGAAGCCCCGTGTACACCGCCAACCCGTTCACATTTCTAACCGTTTTTCCCCACTCGGCGACACACACGCCGAGGGTCTTGGTCATCCAAATTGGAAGTCCCAAAAAACAGTTTTATTTGTTATTATCTATTGTCCACCTGGTCATTACTGTGAGTTTCTCTATGAATTTTCAGACCTTTTGTCTGACTTAGTGCTTAGCTCAGATAAGATAATTACAGTGGGCGATTTTAACATCCACACAGATGCTGAGAATGACAGCCTCAACACTGCATTTAATCTATTATTAGACTCAACTGGCTTTGCTCAAAATGTAAATGAGTCCACCCACCACTTTAATCAGACTTAACAGACTTAACAGTATTCCCTGAAAACTCCCTTCTGTCTGATCATTTCTTAATAACATTTACATTTACTCTGATGGACTACCCAGCAGTGGGGAACAAGTTTCATTACACTAGAAGTCTTTCAGAAAGCGCTGTAACTAGGTTTAAGGATATGATTCCTTCTTTATGTTCTCTAATGCCATATACCAACACAGTGCAGAGTAGCTACCTCTGTGAGTGAGATAGAGTATCTCGTCAATAGTTTTACATCCTCACTGAAGACAACTTTGGATGCTGTAGCTCCTCTGAAAAAGAGAGCCTTAAATCAGAAATGCCTGACTCTGTGATATAATTGAAGAAAATAAGAACAACCCCAGGTTTCTTTTCAGCACTGTAGCCAGGCTGACAAAGAGTCAGAGCTCTATTGAGCCGAGTATTCCTTTAACTTTAACTAGTAATGACTTCATGACTTTCTTTGCTAATAAAATTTTAACTATTAGAGAAAAAATTACTCATAACCATCCCAAAGACGTATCGTTATCTTTGGCTGCTTTCAGTGATGCCGGTATTTGGTTAGACTCTTTCTCTCAGATTGTTCTGTCTGAGTTATTTTCATTAGTTACTTCATCCAAACCATCAACATGTCTATTAGACCCCATTCCTACCAGGCTGCTCAAGGAAGCCCTACCATTATTTAATGCTTCGATCTTAAATATGATCAATCTATCTTTATTAGTTGGCTATGTACCACAGGCTTTTAAGGTGGCAGTAATTAAACCATTACTTAAAAAGCCATCACTTGACCCAGCTATCTTAGCTAATTATAGGCCAATCTCCAACCTTCCTTTTCTCTCAAAAATTCTTGAAAGGGTAGTTGTTAAACAGCTAACTGATCATCTGCAGAGGAATGGTCTATTTGAAGAGTTTCAGTCAGGTTTTAGAATTCATCATAGTACAGAAACAGCATTAGTGAAGGTTACAAATGATCTTCTTATGGCCTCAGACAGTGGACTCATCTCTGTGCTTGTTCTGTTAGACCTCAGTGCTGCTTTTGATACTGTTGACCATAAAATTTTATTACAGAGATTAGAGCATGCCATAGGTATTAAAGGCACTGCGCTGCGGTAGTTTGAATCATATTTATCTAATAGATTACAATTTGTTCATGTAAATGGGGAATCTTCTTCACAGACTAAGTTTAATTATGGAGTTCCACAAGGTTCTGTGCTAGGACCAATTTTATTCACTTTATACATGCTTCCCTTAGGCAGTATTATTAGACAGCATTGCTTAAATTTTCATTGTTACGCAGATGATACCCAGCTTTATCTATCCATGAAGCCAGAGGACACGCACCAATTAGCTAAACTGCAGGATTGTCTTACAGACATAAGGACATGGATGACCTCTAATTTCCTGCTTTTAAACTCATATAAAACTGAAGTTATTGTACTTGGCCCCACAAATCATAGAAACATGGTGTCTAACCAGATCCTTACTCTGGATGGCATTACCCTAACCTCTAGTAATACTGTGAGAAATCTTGGAGTCATTTTTGATCAGGATATGTCATTCAAAGCACATATTAAACAAATATGTAAGACTGCTTTTTTGCATTTACGCAATAGCTCTAAAATTAGAAAGGTCTTGTCTCAGAGTGAAGCTGAAAAACTAATTAATGCATTTATTTCCTCTTGGCTGGACTATTGTAATTCATTATTATCAGGTTGTCCTAAAAGTTCCCTGAAAAGCCTTCAGTTAATTCAAAATGCTGCAGCTAGAGTACTGACGGGGACTAGAAGGAGAGAGCATATCTCACCCATATTGGCCTCTCTTCATTGGCTTCCTGTTAATTCTAGAATAGAATTTAAAATTCTTCTTCTTACTTATAAGGTTTTGAATAGTCATGTCCCTTCTTATCTTAGGGACCTCATAGTACCATATCACCCCAATAGAGCGCTTCGCTCTCAGACTGCAGGCTTACTTGTAGTTCCTAGGGTTTGTAAGAGTAGAATGGGAGGCAGAGCCTTCAGCTTTCAGGCTCCTCTCCTGTGGAACCAGCTCCCAATTCAGATCAGGGAGACAGACACCCTCTCTACTTTTAAGATTAGGCTTAAAACTTTCCTTTTTGCTAAAACTTATAGTTAGGGCTGGATCGGGTGACCCTGAACCATCCCTTAGTTATGCTGCTATAGACTTAGACTGCTGGGGGGTTCCCATAATGCATTGAGTGTTTCTTTCTCTTTTTGCTCTGTATGCACCACTCTGCATTTAATCATTAGTGATTGATCTCTGCTCCCCTCCACAGCATGAAGACTGCCCCTCTCTGAGCCTGGTTCTGCTGGAGTTTTCTTCCTGTTAAAAGGGAGTTTTTCCTTCCCACTGTTGCCAAGTGCTTGCTCACAGGGGGTCGTTTTGACCGTTGGGGTTTTTCCGTAATTATTGTATGGCTTTGCCTTGCAATATAAAGCGCCTTGGGGCAACTGTTTGTTGTGATTTGGTGCTATATAAATAAAATTGATTTGATTTGATTTGATTTGGGGTATTGTGTGTAGAATTTTAAGGAAACAGTGCATTTCATCCATTTTGGAATAAGGCTACAACATAAAGTGTGGAAAAAGTGAAACGTTGTGAATACTTTCCAAATGCACTGTACGTATAAATATGAAGGCATGTGAAGTAATGTGTAGAAACTGTCTCGACAATGCACCGGTAACAAGTGATGCAGTCACAGCGTTACCTCACAAATGTTGAATCAACGATGAGGTCTACCAAGCTCCGCTACTTGCCATAGAGTGTGCAACCAATGTGCCCGCCCTGTGATGGCAGAAGTTAAACTCGGTCCTGTGCGAGTCAGTGGACTCTCGCTAAACATGAAGCTTCACCAGCAAAATGGCGCCCTCTGCTGGCTCAGTTGAACTGCATTAAAGACAGGAAATTTGCTCACTTTAAGCAGCCTTCGTTGGCGTGTCACAGAAATCTTTGTGAATCTGTTATGTCTGCAGGCATCAGCCACTTTGTCATAGTGTGAAGAAGAAGAGAAAATAGGAGAATCAAGGACTAGAAAAGCAGGAGAAATATCAGAAAGTGGTGGAAATTAAGTTGACATAGTTTAGTTAAGAGATTACACACAGAATTCTGTTTAAAAGATTGATGAGAATGGAAGTGCAGGGGAGGAGGAAGGGTGGAGGTGGTTGTACAGAGTAAAGGAAATCTTGAAAAAAGAGGGACTGGCTGGGGAGGAGGTTCAGAATCGGACTGTATGAAGAAAGTCCATCAGACGCGTCGACCCACATCGACGTGCAAATGGGGAAAGAAGTGCACATGAATTATTAATTCTGCACTACAAATTAGTGATATTTTGCACATGAGAGCACACACAAGATTCCCATAGCAACTTTTACCAAGCATTCTTGCGTGAACTTCTTAAGTCGATATGATTTTATTTCAAGCAGCACTTTCTCATTAAATAAATAATACAACAATGTGAAAGTGTTTTGGTTCTATCAAATATGTGTGGAAAATCCTACCATGGAGGATAAAACTACTGTCATGCCAGATGCAGGATTAGAAGTAATGCAAATAATGAGAAAGTGAGCACAGAATGCAGTTCTTCAGTTATGCAGTGAGTTAAAATACATTAGGAAAGGAATCAAGGAAATGTGTTTCAGTATGTTTTAATTTCATGAACGTTGCACATTTAATTTATGATTAAACAGGCAAGGCGACTGGAAATTTTAGAGCTTCAGCCTGCGGCTTTTCATTATGGAATCGTGGAACACCAACAACATATCACTTAGTGCAGCTAAGTGGAAGTGTTTCAGACTCTAATATCGCTTCCAGAAAACACACAAACAAAAGACGGTGAAAACACTGCAAGGAATTAGAACGGAGACGAGTTGACGGCAGGAAAGCGAGCCTACACACAGTGAAACCAAACATTCTGTCTTCTGTTTCCTGAAGCGATTCTCGCCTCTGCTTCCATTAACCTCTGCGATGACAGGAAGAAAACAAACGGATGCTCACCACCTCTCGCCCCGCCCCCTGCAGCGCGTGTGCTGCTGAGGTGTGGGACGGATCACAGGCGACACAGATTAGGAGCCAACAGGGTTCCCTTCATCTGGCTGGATGCAGCTGGAGGGCCGATTAAGGAAGCCAAGTAGAGCTGAAGGAGGGGACGCCCGATGCCATCACAACCTCTCAAACCCTCTTCCATCCTGAGAAGTCTGCAGACGACCGTGAAATTGATCATACACCCTGAAAAGATCTCCCATTATGTGCAACTCACATGTCAAAGTGAGAACATGAGGATAAGTGCTGTATGACGATATCTGCAGGTCAATAAATGTGTCATTGGTCAGATTTATGATTTTTTTTCTAATCCCAGAATCCACATGCTTTTTCTTTAACAACAAACTCAGTCTACATTGACAACTTTTTAGTAGAGCCTGACAAGTATGACCAGTATTGGTTGGCCAGTAATATTGGTCAACTATATTGGTGTCAGCGTTAGTTTTGCTGGTATGAAAAATTTTATGTTAAAAAACTATAAATAAAAAAAACACTTTGGCTGTTGGAAATGGTGTCATTACATAGTTTGTCCAGCAGAGGACATTCCAGTAGCATTGAGGCTGGGACTCGCATTCCCCTTTGGTCACATTAAATACAAGAGACAGAGGCAAAGCAACCAGCTGCCATTCACTTTAAATCAGAGTAGGCAAATTACAGATACAAGGGACAAGTGGTTGTTATGCCACTAGCTAAGCAGGGCCAAAATAGATGATAAGTTGATTGTATACCATTGTTGAGTGATGCGGCACAGTGCACGGTGACTGCCAGTCTGAGTGAAGGTTGCATGATGTCATTGTAACATATTTTGGTGGTTGCTGGTTATATTTAAGGTTATTCATAATAAAGGTCATATTTTACACTGTTTAGCACTCACTCATCTTCAACCACTTATCTGGTATCAGGTCGTGGGGGCAACGGCTCCAGAAGGGGACCCCAAGCTTCCTTTTCCTGGGCCACATTAACCACCTCTGATACCAAGGGGTTCCCAGCCCAGTGTGGAGATATAATCTCTCCACCTACTCCTGGGTCTTCCCCAGGGTTTCCACCCAGCTGGACATGCCTTGACATTCTCCATAGGGAGGGATGCCAGGAGGCATCCTTACCAGATGCCCAAACCACTTCAGATGACTCCTTACAACGCAAAGGAGCAGCAGCTCTACTCCAAGCTCCAAACCTTATCTCTAAGGGAGACACCAGCCACCCTCCAAAGGAAACCCATTTTGGCCACTTGTACCCACAATCTAGTTCTTCTGGTCATGATCCAACCTTCATGACCAGAGGTGAAAGTAGGAACGAAGATTGACCGGTAGATTGAGAGCTTTGATCTAAGCTCCCTTTTTGTCACAACAGTATAGTAGAGTGACTGCAACACCACCCCTTCTGTGCCAGTTCTCCAGCCAGTCATGCTGCATTGTCCCCTCAATCGTGAACAAGACCATGAGGTACTTGAACTCCTTCACTTGGGGCAAGATCTCATTCCCTACCCAGAGTAGGCAATCCATTGGTTTCCTGCTGAGAACCATGTCCTCAGATTTAGAGGTGCTGATCCTCATCCCAACTGCTCCACACTTTGCTGTTAACTGACCCAACCGACCCAGCCAACAGGACCACATCATCTGCAAAAAGCAGTGATGAAACCCTCAGCTCAGCAAAATGAAGTCCATATCACAAATAGAAGTGGTGACAAGGCATGGCCCTGGCGGAGGCCACCCTCCCCCAGAAATGAGTCTGACTTACTGTCAATAACCCGAACACAGCTCTCGCTTTGTGAGTACAGAGATTGGATGGCCCTGAGAAGGGATAACATCAAGCCTCAAATGTTTAAAATCCTTGCCAGGTTTTTATATATAGAAATGTGTGTTAGAGCTCTTTGCACAATTCTATTGTATCTGCATTAATGGCAAATGTCTCCCAGGTGGAGATACTGCTTCATTTCAAGAACCTTGAGTACAGGTTGCTGTGGGACATGATGTATAATAAAAATGTTATTGTGCTGTTTTGCACCTGTCTTAAAGTAACCCTGAGAATGTATTTGTTGTTTAATTTTGTTTTAGCACTCTGGGGTCAGTCTGAACTGGGAGCGAAGAGCTGGATGTACTTGTTATTATTACACTGATAGCACGACTTTGTTTTCGTAGCCACTAACGACTGGGAGTGAAGCATGCTGGGATCATTCTGAACTGGGAGTGAAGAACTGCTTTTATTATATCTTTGAAATAACTTTCAGATGCCTGTTGATTAAAGAAATTATGTGCGCCAGGAAGGTTGAGTTGGCCACTCACCCTCCCTTCGCGGACACACTAGAAAAGAGGGAGTAGAACCATGCTTCAACAGAGTCTGCTGCGGGTTAACGTACGAACGCCCAGCCGGTTGACAGGCGCACTCTGCTGAAGGTGTTGGCTCTCCACCTTAAAGGCGTCACGGTAAGAGAAAAATGCGCTGCAACCACTTGTGTTTGATGTAACTGCTTTTGTGGGGAATAAATATACGCCTTTTTATTCTAGCAAAATGCAGTCTGTGTGATCATTTCTGTGTGCCGATCTGACCGAACCTTGTGTTTCAAAACATTTTTGGCGTTGTCGGCAGGATCAGGTTACGCTCAGACTACACACAGAAATGTCTTGCTTTAGATTGGGAAAGAGAGATGCGGAGGTGGCATCTCAGCAGGAGTCTTGCTTTAGATTGGGAAAGAGAGATGCGGAGGTGGCATCTCAGCAGGAAGAAGTGGTCCCGGGGTGGGATGGGATCACTTTTAAGGAAATAGGCCAGCTTCTACGGCGACGTGGGGGACGCCCTGGGCCGTGGACTGGAGCGATTCCCACCGCGACTCCGCCAGTTTTATGTGAAATGTTAAAACGGGTGGAGGTTAAAGAGAAAGCTCCGTTGGGAGGTATTCATGAAATGATGTGGATTTGTGCAGAAGCCTGGAAAGAGCGGGTTTTAACTTTAGATACAGTCCGCTCATCAGAATGTGCTAAATCACAAAAGGTGACAAGATTAGAACAACAAGTGAAGCAATTGGAAATTCAAGCCGAAGAAATAGACGGTGTACCAACTTCCTTCTTGGCTGAAAAATGTAAACAAAAAGGATTGAAAGTGACTTGTGTGTCAGGGATGCGCCCTGATATGTTTGAATTGGCCTCATTGTTGAAAGAAATTGTGCAGGGAGAAACGAAAGGAGTGAAACCTAGTGCCCCTCCCCTACAGGAGGAGGAGGAGGAGGACTCTGATGATGATCAGCTGCAAATAGCTGCAGTCCGGAAAGGAAAGAAAGACAAAAAGAAGGGGAAAAATAAAGAAAGGCGTTCTTGGAGCTTTGACCCTTGCGAGGAAGATTAGGATGATGGTCAAACTCTTGTGGCCCGCCGAGAATTAAAACAATGGTTCACAAGTGATATTAGACCCCATGTGTGATTGGAAATATTTTGGAAAAAATCAGTTCAAGTCACCTCGGCTTTAGTGGACACAGGAGCGGAGGCCTCATTGATTCATGGAAATCCAGAGAAAATGAAGGGACCTATAGTTCCCTTAACTGGATTAGGCGGACAATTGGTGTATGGAAAAAATATATCGATACCGCTTAAAATTGGAAATATGCCAATTAAAGTGTACACTGTAATAGTGACTCCAATTAATGAATGGATAATTGGCATGGATATTTTAGCTGGAATGACTTTGCATTTAGAACAGGGTAAATTTCAATTTGGGATAGCAAACGTAAGAATGATTCTGGTGGGAAAAGTAAAAATGAAACCTTTTCCCATTCCAGAGGCTACATGTGTGATTAATCAGAAACAATATCGTATTCCTGGAGGACAAGCAGAAATTACTGCAACCATAAAAGACTACTTGGAGGCAGGAGTTTTGAAACCAGTGACAACAAAATGGAATAATCCATTGTGGCCAGTTCGTAAATCGGATGGTACATGGAGAATGACTGTAGACTTTAGAGGTCTAAATAAACATACACCGGCTTTGACTTCAGCTGTACCTGATGCTGTGAGTATAATTGAACGAGTGCAACATCATAGTGGTACGTGGTATGCTGTTATAGATTTGGCCAATGCATTCTTTACCATACCAATCCCAGAGGATAGGATGGAACAGTTTGCATTTACGTGGGAAGGATGGCAATATACATTCACAAGATTGCCACAAGGATATTTACACAGTCCCACTATTTGTCATAGAGTGGTGGCGGAGCATTTGGAACAGTTCCAGGTTCCAATGAGAATGATGATCTCACATTACATTGATGACATTATGCTTCAAGGAGATACAGAAGCAGAAGTAGTGGAATATCTACCGAAATTAGTGACTCATATGAAATCATTTGGCTGGGAAATTAATCCAGCAAAGATTCAGGGACCAGCTCAAACAGTGAAATTCTTAGGAATAGTTTGGAATAAAGGAGAGAGGGAAATCACACAAAAAGCTAAAGAGAGAATAGCTAACTTTCCAGTACCTCACAGTAAGACAGATGCACAACGATATATTGGTTTATTTGGATTTTGGAGACATCATATTCCACATTTAGGACAGATTTTGCAGCCTTTATATCGATGCACTAGAAAAAAAGAAGAGTTTGTATGGGGAGAGGAACAACAATGCTCATTTGATATGGCAAAGGAAGCCATACAGCAGGCTGTGTCCTTAGGAAAAATGCAATCAGGACCAGTAGAACTTCAAGTGTCTGCTCTAAATGATTATGCTAATTGGAGCTTATGGCAAAAACAAAACAGGATACGAAAACCTTTAGGATTCTGGTCGAGAAAACTCCCGGACGCAGGTATGCGTTATACACCTTTTGAAAAACAGCTTTTAGCATGCTATTGGGCGTTGATTGAAACTGAATCACAAACGGTGGGACATGAAGTAATGATGAGGACACAGATACCTATTCTCTCATGGGTGATGAGTAATCCCACCACTCACCGAATAGGGACAGCTCAGGAGGCTAGTGTGATAAAATGGAAATGGTATGTGTCAGAGCGTGTAAAACCAGGTGAAAAAGGGGTGTCATTGCTGCATGAACAAGTAGCTGATGCTCCTGAGGAAGATGAGGAACCTTTTGAAGTTCAACCATTGGAGGAATCTCCTGTTAAAGCAGGAAAAAGGTGGGATGATTTGTCAGATGATGAGAAAAGTCGAGCATGGTTCACTGATGGTTCCTGTCAATATCAAGCAGGAAAAAGGCGATGGAAAGCAGGAGCTTTTAATCCACAATTAGGTCAGTCTCTGGAAGAATTAGGAGAAGGAAAAAGCAGTCAGTGGGCGGAGTTGAAGGCCGTGCATATGGTGGTCATGCAGGGAGGACCACAGGGCCTCCATATTTATACAGATTCATGGTCAGTGACCCAAGGACTACTTACCTGGATGCCTACATGGCATGCCACTAATTGGAAAATACATTCTAAAGAAGTTTGGGGAAGAGAATTGTGGGAAGACATTTGGGAAAAGGCTAAAACAATTCCTATTACTGTGATGCATGTAGATGCACACACTAATGGACAAGACTCAGAAGCTTTATATAATAAAGCTGCAGATCAATTAGTAAAAGTAATGATTGAATTAAGACAATCCAGCCCAGGATTGGCTAGATGGGCTCATGTCAAAGCAGGACATTGGGGGGTTCAAGGTATCCTAAAATGGGCCAGAGATCGAGGTATTGATCTAAAATTGGATGATGTGAAAACAGCAATCACTGAGTGTGAACAATGTCAACACCACCGGAAGGGTGTTCCTCAACATTTGCATGGGCAGTTAAATCGTGGAAAAAGTCCTGGTCAAATTTGGCAGTTAGATTTTATTGGACCACTGCCCATATCTAAGGGATGTAGACATGCATGCACTGCTGTAGATACATTTTATGGGGTCTTGGTAGTGCATCCATGTAAATTTGCAAATCAAATGGCCACACTTAAGTGTTTGAAAATAATACAGCAGTATTATGGTTTGCCAGTACTCATTTTACAGGAAATAAAGTGAAAGAGTGGGCCCAAGAACATCATGTTGAATGGATTTATCATATTCCCTATTACCCGCAAGCGGCGGGGTTAATAGAGCGAATGAACGGGCTTCTTAAAGAGACCCTACGGAAGCTGTCAAAAGATCGCACTATGCGACATTGGAAACAGGACTTGACTACTGCTGTGGATCAGCTGAACAATCGACCTTTAGGGTCGGGATCCACACCCTTGATAAGAATGATTTCAGGAGAAATGATAGAGCATACTACAGAAAGCATCAAAATGTGGAAAATTGATCCACAAGCGGAACTACCTGTCAGAGCAACTCCAGGCTCAGCAGGACTAGACTTAAGAACATTGACTACTGTCACATTGGTACCTGACCAAATTCAAGTGGTAAAAACAGGACTAGGCCTACAGTGTCCGAAGGGCACATATGGGCATGTCCTGCCACGTAGTGGTCTATCACTCAAAGGGCTAACTATTCAAGCCGGAGTGATAGATGCAGATTATCAAGGTGAGATTGGAGTGGTTTGTAGATTGTTTGGAGAACAACCCCTGATATTGAACAAAGGGGACAAAATTGCTCAATTAATCATTAAACCTTGTGAAATGGGGTTGGTACAGGCCTCAGATCAAGCAGGTGCCAAAGTTTGGGTGAAACAACCTAACGGACCGCCTAAGGCGGCAGAAATTATAGCTCAAGGGAATGATGCAACTGTTAGTATACTCTATCAGGGTGAAGAAAAATGGGTAAATGTGCCTGTATCAAAGTGTTATGTAAGAGAAGACTAATCGTTGTCATTCTACCCGTAGTTACACTTGTGTTGTCTAGGCTCGGATTGATGCCCTGCTGGGAGTTGCTGATCGGGCGATCGAGGACCACAAGAGGCGGGCGTCGCTATGGCAACCAGTGGAAGCCCCGGGATTGGAGGTGTCGGCTGCTGGGTCATACTCCTCCTTGTAGGTGGTGCCATGGTCTCCGGTTGTTGGGGAATGACAGAAGGACATCAAGTGAGAGAAGTCCAACCACGAGTGGAGCTCGTCTGGAGAAATCTCACTAAAACAAGTCAACAGGACAATTTTACTTGTGCCACAAGCAACAGTGAAGACAAAGGTATATTGGCAAGTTACCTTTCCAAAAATTCCAATTTGCAGAAGACGTCGAAGGGCGTGGTATGACACTCTATTAGGAGGAACAGGAACTGTCCTGGGGGTGTCGAATACAGTAGATAATGAGGTAACCAGAACAATGTTATCAAACACTGGGAAATACTCGTCCCAAGTAGTTCATCAGGTTGGAGAGTGGATGCCCACAGCATTGGTAGGACTAATTTGTGGCAAAAGAATTTCAAATGGCAATTGGCATTCAGCGTATAGTTACAATGGGGAGCTATCATGATTGGAGAAGGATTTGGAACATTAGCAACACCTTATGGTTAAAGCTACATCCAGAATATTCACAATGTAATGAAACAGTATGTACTGGGTATTGGACCCAGTACAATGTGACACAACCAAAGGTTGTTTGTAAATATCAAGTGTTACCTGTGATAACGACTAATGGCTATTGGTTCTTGCATATGGATGGAGAGTGGTTAGAACCAAAAACTAATACGACTTTTGATACCAAAATGTGTGACAAAACAGATAAAGGTATGGCCTGTGTGCTGCAAACGGGATATGCCAATCCATGTCTAACCGACTCAGAGGTTGTACTTTGTGACTGGACTAGGGAAACACCAAGAGAAATGTTGTGGCAGATCGGCCCACATGCTAAAAATAATTCACAAGTACCTTCGGTTCCGTTTACTGGCTGCCTGAACAATGTGCACTTATGGCATTGGGGAGACCGGACGTATCGTTTGACTAATTATTCTGTATCAAGTCGGCTGACTTCGGTACAATGGGATGTATTGCATTCCCCATGGAGTCTTTCCCTGGAGCGTTTCAAATGCGCATTGGAACAATCTACGGAAATTCAGCAATTAATAGAGTCACATACGTCCAACATCTCCAGTCTCATGGTGTCTACATTGATAGCTAGTGACCGGGTAAAACATGTGGCAAAATTAGTACAGCAAGCATCAGCACATCATTGGTGGGATATCTTTTCAGGGATGTCTGTCACTGCCAGGAGTACCTTAGTGCCACCTTTGATACTATTAATTATAGCAATATGTGTGATGACTTTTTGTAACACTTTTACATGTATCTATGTTACGTTTAAGGCGAGAGGTGGAATGGGTAATATTTCAACGAATGCGATGAAATTGACACTGTTAATTCATGATCCTTTTGGAGTAAACCAATATAATGTTACATTAGACCCCACAACATCGGGTTTTGTATGAGTATATTGTTTGGGACAGGTATAATCACGACTATATTACTCAAAATTTTGTTTGTGAATCACTGGAAGAAATGTGGGAAATGCTATGGCAGGACATAATCGTTGGAATAGGCTGGAGCCCAGCCTTACCTGAATCTGTTGGTGGTTACATAAATTGACTGGTGCAAAACACCAAGAGTGGAATGTATAATAAATGTTATTGTGCTGTTTTGCACCTGTCTTAACGTAACCCTGAGAATTTAATTTTGTTTTAGCACTCTGGGGTCAGTCTGAACTGGGAGCGAAGAGCTGGATGTACTTGTTATTATTACACTGATAGCACGACTTTGTTTTCGTAGCCACTAACGACTGGGAGTGAAGCATGCTGGGATCATTCTGAACTAGGAGTGAAGAACTGCTTTTATTATGTCTTTGTAATAGAGAAAATAACTTTCAGATGCCTGTTGATTAAAGAAATTATGTGCGCCAGGGAGGTTGAGTTGGCCACTCACCCTCCCTTCGCGGACACACTAGAAAAGAGGGAGTAGAACCATGCTTCAACAGAGTCTGCTGCGGGTTAACGTACGAACGCCCAGCCGGTTGACAGGCGCACTCTGCTGAAGGTGTTGGCTCTCCACCTTAAAGGCGTCACGGTAAGAGAAAAATGCGCTGCAACCACTTGTGTTTGATGTAACTGCTTTTGTGGGGAATAAATATACGCCTTTTTATTCTAGCAAAATGCAGTCTGTGTGATCATTTCTGTGTGCCGATCTGACCGAACCTTGTGTTTCAAAACATTTTTGGCGTTGTCGGCAGGATCAGGTTACGCTCAGACTACACACAGAAATGTCTTGCTTTAGATTGGGAAAGAGAGATGCGGAGGTGGCATCTCAGCAGGAGTCTTGCTTTAGATTGGGAAAGAGAGATGCGGAGGTGGCATCTCAGCAGGAAGAAGTGGTCCCGGGGTGGGATGGGATCACTTTTAAGGAAATAGGCCAGCTTCTACGGCGACGTGGGGGACGCCCTGGGCCGATCTGACCGAACCTTGTGTTTCAAAACACATGACAATAAACCTGTTGCTCATCGTAACTCATGCATTTCTTCTTTGTCTTAAAAATTGTTTTAATTACATGCCATGAGTTCAAAGTCATGTTTAATATGGCTGTGTTACAGCTACTGTAATTAGATTTGTAGTGGTTCAAAACTACAATTGGACTTTCCCAAGATGGCAGCACATTTCACACAAAACATAATTTAAGTCACCTAGTGCATGAAGAAGGAATTGCATGCCAATTGTGAAAAATCGGAGCTGCCTCCAACACCTCGTACACCTGTTGCTACAACTATTTGCACACACCAGAGTGTGCCCTGTGAGAGCCCATTTGATTCCTCTCGCAGCAGGTGTTGGCCAAATTCCAGGTGACACACAGGAACATCGAACACCACTCGCTTGGCACTTAGAAAATGTGTGGCCATTCATGCTGTTAGCACGAAAACAGTGAACAGATGATCACTTCCGAGCTGGATGTGAAATTTGTCTAAGTGCCCCCACGACTGTAAAGTTGCCAAGTACACCTGTGAAGTATCACCCCCTCCCCACAACATGTGTGTGTGTTTCATGTGTTCCCCCTGCCCCCCAAACACATGGTGTGTGTGTGGTAGCTGTTGACATCTCTGTCTTGGATATCACAGCTGCAGAACATGTACCGTGTCGGGCCGGACATGCGGGGTCGGCTGGACATGCCGGGTTCAGCGGATGTGGACATGATAAGAGCACCCTGCTTCTCATTCATGTCATTTCATGACTGTACATCTGTGACCATGGGTCATCTACAGAGGAACAGATGGTTCATACTTGTATTGTCTAGTTGATAAGAGGGATTCAATAAAATACGGTGTTGTTTTTATGTTGCTTGTGTTTTTTTTTTTTATACGTTCAACTCTTTGTTGATTTCAGGCCTTTTTCCACACCTTTTACAGGCCAGCAATGGTAGCTCAGTGGTAAAGTTTCTGGCTGGCAATCAGAGCTTTTCTAAATTGCAGGTTCGAATCCCGTGGGTGGCATGTATTTATTTATTTTTTTTCACAGCAGCTGTGCGATTATGGTTACACATGCTCCAGCTGCTCGCATTGTCTTTCGCTGTGACAGCTCGTGCACGACACCATCGCAACAGGATCGTTCATGCCTGCCGTCAGCTCAGTGTTTTCATGGTTTACTCATGCGAGCTGTTTCTGCCGTGATTTGCCCTGATTTGTACTTATTCGTACTATGTGTGAAGGGGCCCTTAGTAATGACAATGTTGTATTATTATTGTCATCATTATATTTCATTTTTATTATATATCTTGAACCATCACTGAATTGTCATGTTCCCACAAGTTGTTATTACAAACCTGTCCACCAGGTGGTGTCAGTGTTTTCGCTGTGACATCATGCGATTGGCACACCTGTCAATTCAACTCAATTCTCTATCTGTATCTTTTGTTTCTCATAGAGGAAAACAAAACCATAAGTGTGCTCCCGGGGTTGTATAAGCTCTGGACACAGGTGGTTATGCCAGAACATGTACGTACTGTACCAGTACTCCTGTTAAATTAAGGTTTTGCTGAGCACAATAAATTGTCATCCCCAAGGCTGAACTGAGACACGTCTGCTGCCTTAAACCTGCAAAAATAGAGAGAGGGAATGGTGCAAATGCAGCTCAGGCTAACTGCCACAGTTGCTCAAATCAATGCATTTCTATCAAATTTAATTAATGACATTTATTCTAGTGCCCAGTCAGACAAAAACAAGACTGTCAAATTGCTCAATCAGCACTTTCCCTCCTCTGCTTGTCTCCAAGTCGCACAAAGTTACACTGCTATACATAGAATTTTTTCAGTTTTATCAGCCATGGATTCTTCACAGTACAGTATATCTATCTTTTGAGCATTTTCCTTCTTTGAAAATGTTTTTGATCTACTCATTGTTAAATCATTGTTTTGTGTGCGTGTGTGTGTGTGTGTGGGGGGGGGGGGGGTTCTACAATTCTTGTCTGAATTTGAATTTAATTGTGGCATCTTTCAGCCACAACAGAGTGGGGAAAATGCTGCTTTTTCATTTACCCCACCCACTGATGATACAACCTGAGGTCTTGGAAACAGTCAACTCTCTGGATCTATGGACCAGTGATTCATTCCAGGACAAACATTTTTCCATGAGCATGCATGTTTTTTTTTCTTCCCACTCTCTGCAGTCACTGAACTTGCCTCTGCACCATTACCTTCTCACATAATACGAAGCTGGACGAATCAGGCTAAAACAGGCCAAATGGGTGAAACCCAAAAAAACTCCAGCCGCACTTGGGAGAGATAGATGGTTGGACAGCCGTGTACGGATGTCGTACGACCATGACATGTGGGCGGATCCCGTGGCAACAGTTTCATGCATAATCGTGTGCATGCGCACAAACACAGTGCGACCACAGTGAGAGGTGTGGTACCACATCACGCTCTCACAGCAGCAAAAGAAATTAAATGTTGTACAAATGTTCATGAAATGAAGAAAATATGTAAAGACAAAATAATAAGAGATTACAGAACATTATAAGAACAATGACTGTACCGTTGAAATGTAAGACAATCATGTAACTGGTAATAATGTTTATTTGATGCTTGGTAACTTGACGCTGGGACGGCATCTGATTCCTGTTATAAGGAGCAGAGAATACAAGAATTATCATTCTTCTGTTCCTTTTTGTTCATGAACCATGCCCATGGAAGTAAACAAGGAATTAATGAAATGACATGAATGAGATGAAATAAAAACATCCCTCACTCCCTCACGCACAAAGCGACTGGAGATCAGGCCAGTGAAGTTTATGGCGTCAGGTCAGTGACAAAACCCCACTCGCGTAAAAAATGCGTTCACGCATAGATATTAACTGCGCACGCGCGCAAATTATCTCTGCACACGAGGACCAGCACCCCCCCCCACCCCCCCCTGCCCGCTCGAAATTGATTTCTGCTCGCGCGAAGTTTATTCCTGCTCGCTCGCTTGAAGCTTATGGCACTATGGGGGAGGGAACCAGGTCGGCACTGACTCTGCTGTGACTGGTCGTGTCTGGAGAGCGAGGTTTGATTGACAGCCCTCCTCTGACACGGAAGTCAGTTGGAGACAATGGCGTTAAGCGATTATCACCTCGTTTCTGCTTCAAGCTTCACTCCAGTCATCATCTATCTCAGCAACAGATGGGATGGCTGATGCGTGATGGTGTCCGCCAAGTGCTGTGACACGCAGCTGGAACCCTGGAGTACTTATGTATATCTCTGTTGTGGCGGTGTGGGTACACTGCTGCCCAGTATTTGCACCTCCAGAGGGACATGCTGTATATGTCATGATGGGTGTTTGACAGCTGTCATAACCCGCTCAGCTATGTCTGGCGGCAGCGCACCAATCCTGTCACATGCAGCGACTCGCCGTGGGCAGGTAGCATGCTGTGCGCACCTGCACGTCTCGTATTACAGCTGTGATTATAATATCTCATACACATTGTGTAACCCATGGGAGGGAATAACAATGTGTTAAATGACATCCATCATGGATATGACAGCCCGTCCAGGTGTGCGCACTGCACTGGACAGTGATCACACTGCACTCCTGCCGCCATTCGAGCTTTCGCCATCTCGGCTGCACGTCGACAATGTTGGATGGGGGGTAGTATGACACACTTGCACGTCATTTTCGCTGCTCAGGGAAGAGGCGACACACACACATCATTCGTGGTGCTCAGGGGGTGGATATGACACACCCTTTGAGCTGTTGCCACCTTGACAGTGGTGTCCTGGCACTACATTCATTCTGGCCATGTGAATGCAAATGCAAATGCAAATGTGGAGTGCATGTGCTGTGGCTGAACGGCTGTGCAGACTGCTGTACAAGGCATTCAAGTGCGGCTCTGATTTTTCATAAGTGCCATTCAAATCCTCCTTCGTGCGCCATTTGGCCTCATTCATGTTATGTGTGAAGAGGCCTTTACACCTGTCCTACATTTGCTCACTTAAAACTTATTTATTGACTGTTTCTGGTTTTTACTCAAAGAAGATTGCGTTGTTGGTTGGTTTTGGTGCATGTTTGATGACGATTGCATCGTATGTTTGTTTTGGGTCGTGTTTGAAGACATTTGTATCATTGCCTTGTTTCGGCTCCTGTTTGATGACAGTTGCGTTGTTGTCTTGTTTCGCCACGTGTTTGACGACGATTGCATCATTGGTTTGTTTCAGCTCATGTTTGATGACGATTGCATTTTTTGGCTTGTTTCGCATTGTGTTTGATGAGGGTTGTGTTGTATTGTTTCAGCTCATGTTTGATGATGATTGTGTTGTTTTGTTTCAGCTCATGTTTGTCATGCTCAACGCCAGCTCAGGGGTTACGTTGTAGTTCTTTGCATTATTTCCACTTTGGTTTTCTGGTTTTTCATTAGGTTATACTTCATCATGTTAGTCTGAGTTTGGTTCTGTTTATTGCTTTGCTTACTATTTAGTCACTGGTTTCATTCTTTCTATTTTCATTTAGTTTGCAGTCATTCAGTTATTAATGGTCTTCCGCAGTTATGTATGCTTGGGTTTTGCTTTATTTATGTTCAGTATCTTATTGTCGGGTTTTGTTTTCTGTTATCGTTAATTGTGTGTCAATTATTCATTGCTTTTCTTTGTGTTACACTTTTGTCACTGATTCATTCTTTGGTTCTCATTAATTCTGTAGTTGGTTATTGTATTCTTTCACTCTTGATCCTTACTTCTGTTTTGTATTATGCTTTAGTCACAGGTTTTGGTTATTATTCATCTTCAGTGTTTCTTATCAGAACATGTTCCATTTGTTATTTATTGCATTTTCAGTTTATCAAGTTATCTTGTTTGATTTATTGCATTATTCTGTAGTCACTGGGTTTGTTTATTCTCTGTTTATCATCTATTTTGTGTTGTATTTTCTGGTTACTGGTTTTGTGTTATGTCAGCTATTTTCTGCTCATCTTGTAATCTGATTTGCCATCTCTTTATCCGTTATTATTTATTTATTTTATACTTTAATCTGTATCGGTCCTTGTTCTAGTTTATAGTCATAGATCTTCTTGTTTCCCGCAATTTGGATTACTCACATTATTTCCTAGCTTTGTTTCCCCTTTTTGTTTTGTTAACGTTAATTATTGTTTGTCGAGCATGACACATTTTGCACCATTGGTTTTTCTGTTACTTCTTATCTTGCCCCAGTTCGTTTTGCTTTTGTCTCACTGCACTCCCTTGCACTCACCATTGTCTTCCCCGGCCATGCCCCCTTCCAGCGCCATCCACACACCTGCATGTCATCACACCTTGATTAGTCTGCTTCCTTTTTAAGCCCTCACAGTCTCACAGCTCACTGCCAGATTGTTGATTTTATGTCTCTCTCCGGCCTTAGATCCAAACTCTCTTTTCCCCTGTTTTTTGCCTGCCGGATTTTTGACCTTGCTTTGTCCTTGACCTTGAGTTTGTCTTTGTCTCTGATTGCCTCCTCGCTGTGTATTTTGACCTGTGCCTGTCTGTTGAACCACGTCTCAGCCTTTTGGCTGTCTGTTACCGTTGCCCTGCTGCTGGATTACCTGTGTACTGACTCCCTGCTTGCTTTGATGATTAAACCTTATACTTACTCCATCACTAGTGAGAACTTGCATTTGTGTCCACCTGTTTTGAGCCATGCCAACACTATGCCTGACAGTGTTTGAAGATGAATGTGTCATTGGCTTGTTTCACCTCATATTTAATGACATAATCATCATCTCTTTCACCTCGTGTTTGATAACTATTGTGTGATTGTCTTGTTTCGGTTCATGTTTCATGATGATTGCGTCATTGCCTTGTTGCAGCTTGTGTTTGATTACTGTTGTGTCATTGGCTTGTTTTGGCTCGTGTTTGACAACGATTGCGCTGATGACAATTGTGTATTACATTCAGTCCATTTCAAGCTGTTATTTGACTTGGTTCTATTTGATTTGTTGGTTAATTGGTCTTGATTTGACATTCTTTTTGCCCCTGCTGTAGTTCTCTGACACTCATTTGTATTTTTGCTTAGTCACTTTGATTTTCATTTTGAACTGAATGCTTATTGAAATGAGGCTTCATCGTGGGAGTCATGTGTGCTCACTTCAAAAATCCTGTCACCCTGCAGGAACCTCAGGAATTATTTCAACCAGTTTTCCATATGAAGCTGGAGTCAGACCAGAAACTGCTGTGGGTGCAGACATGATCATCTTTATCCTTTTTAGTATTGTACCCAGCTTCATGCAAGTAAAAAATAAAGCAACAGACCTCCAACCTCATCAGAACATAAAAAAAAAACGAGAGAGACAAGTGACAGGTCCCATGTCATGTAGTGCAACACACTGTGGTGGAAAATGTCTAACTCATTAAACACAAAGAGCAAATCCCTCCATTTTTCATTTGAGAAGGTTTTCCAGCAAGGCTGGTGTGGAGATTGACCCTGACAAGTTGAAGAGTCAGCATGGAGTGGAAGCACCAGAAACATTTCATTTTGAAGAATTCTGGTGAACAAACAACCACAGAAGTCTGACTTTGACACACCCCTTACATAACTTGGTAAAAGAACAATAAGCCGTCGCTGAATTGTAAATTACAGGCGCAGTTATCAGATTGTACAACGCAAGACTTTGAAGACATTCACAGTCCTCCAGAGGGTTCTGCCTCCTATACAAAGCCAGCTAAGAATAGGAAGTGTGGAAGTAATGACTGATTATCTGCACATTCTCTTGAGGTTTTATAAAAAAAAAAAAAAAAATGTTTCCTTGACCTTAATGTGGTGTAAAATTACTAAAGCACATTTCATAGCAGAGGTCCAAAAGAATAGTAAAAAAAAAGAATAGTAATGCAGGTGCTGAGCCTTTCTGTGTGAAGTTTACATGTTCTCCTCGTGTTTGCGTGGGTTCTGTTCGGGTGCTCCGGCTTCCTCCCTCATCCAAAGACATGCAGGTTAGGTGGATTGGGAACTTTAAATTAGTCGTAGGTGTGTTTGTCTGTCTATATGTGGCCCAGACCGGCATCTTATCTGGGGTGTACCCCGCCTCGCACCCTATGACTGCTGGGATAGGCTCCAGCCCCCGTAACCCTTAACTGTAGTAAGTGGAGATAGATAGACAGACAGATAGATAGACAGACAGACAGACAGACAGACAGACAGATAGACAGATAGATAGATAGATAGATAGATAGAGACCTGGCAAAAAGAAAAAGAATAAACATATAATGGGCAGGGAGAAAAAAGCCATAATCTATATATATATATATATATATATATATATATATATATATATATATATATATATATACGAGGGCTGTCAATAAAGTAACGGTCCTTTTTATTTTTTTCAAAAACTATATGGATTTCATTCATATGTTTTTACGTCAGACATGCTTGAACCCTCGTGCGCATGCGTGAGTTTTTCCACGCCTGTCAGTGACGTCATTCGCCTGTGAGCACTCCTTGTGGGAGGAGTCGTCCAGCCCCTGGTCGGAATTCCTTTGTCTGAGAAATTGCTGAGAGACTGGCACGTTGTTTGATCAAAATTTTTTCTAAACCTGTGAGACACATCGAAGTGGACACGGTTCGAAAAATTAAGCTGGTTTTCAGTGAAAATTTTAACGGCTGATGAGAGATTTTGAGGTGAGACTGTCGCTTTAAGGACTTTTCACGGTGCGAGACGTCGTGCAGCGCTCTCAGGCGCCGTCATCAGCCTGTTCAAGCTGAAAACCTCCACATTTCAGGCTCTATTGATCCAGGACGTCGTGAGAGAACAGAGAAGTTTCAGAAGAAGTCGGTTTCAGCATTTTATCCGGATATTCCACTGTTAAAGGAGATTTTTTTAATGAAAGACGTGTGGAAGGGTCCGCGCGTCGGGACGCAGCCGCCGCGACGCTCCGCCACAGGAAAAACACCTCTGTTGAAAGCCTTAAGGACAAGCTGGAACATGTCCTGCCTGTTAAACAATTTCTCATATACTCACTCCACTGAAAGCCATCAAAAGCCGCCTGGATTTTACAAATGGTTATCAACACGGAGGTGTTTTTCCTGTGCCGCCGTACCGCGTCGGCTGCGTCCCGACGCGCGGATCCGTCCGCACGTCTTTCATTAAAAAAATCTCCTTTAACAGTGGAATATCCGGATAAAATGCTGAAACCGACTTCTTCTGAAACTTCTCTGTTCTCTCACGACGTCCTGGATCAATAGAGCCTGAAATGTGGAGGTTTTCAGCTTGAACAGGCTGATGACGGCGCCTGAGAGCGCTGCACGACGTCTCGCACCGTGAAAAGTCCTTAAAGCGACAGTCTCACCTCAAAATCTCTCATCAGCCGTTAAAATTTTCACTGAAAACCAGCTTAATTTTTCGAACCGTGTCCACTTCGATGTGTCTCACAGGTTTAGAAAAAATTTTGATCAAACAACGCGCCAGTCTCTCAGCAATTTCTCAGACAAAGGAATTCCGACCAGGGGCTGGACGACTCCTCCCACAAGGAGTGCTCACAGGCGAATGACGTCACTGACAGGCGTGGAAAAACTCACGCATGCGCACGAGGGTTCAAGCATGTCTGACGTAAAAACATATGAATGAAATCCATATAGTTTTTGAAAAAAATAAAAAGGACCGTTACTTTATTGACAGCCCTCGTATATATATATATATATATATACGAGGTCTATTAGAAAAGTATCCGACCTTATTGTTTTTTTCAAAAACCATATGGATTTGAATCACGTGTGATTGCGTCAGCCAAGCTTAAACCCTCGTGCGCATGCGTGAGTTTTTCCACGCCTGTCGGTTGCGTCATTCGCCTGTGAGCAGGCTTTGAGTGAGGAGTGGTCCAGCCCCCTCGTCGGATTTTCATTGCCAGGAAATGGCGGAATGATTTGGGCTTTTTTTCCATCAGAATTTTTTCAGAAACTGTTAGAGACTGGCAGCTGGAAACCATTAGAAAAATTTATCTGGCTTTCGGTGAAAATGTTATGGGCTTGGTAGAGAATAAGGAGTGTTACTGTCGCTTTAAGGACAGCCCCCAGCGGCTGTGGGGCACGCCACGCTCCGAAGCCGCCATCGACAGGCTGAACGACCATTTCATTTCTAAACGGATGGCTGCCTGGATCCGTGACCATCGTGTGCCATTTCTCTGGTTATCACAAGAGCTGGACATCAACCATTTTCCGGCATATTTCACTTTTAACAAGAGATTTTGTCATGGAAAGCTGAGCAGAGGCTTCGCGCGTCACGATGGATTCGCTACTGGAGCGAGACAAAACCACCTCCGTTTTGGTCTCACAGGACGGCTTTGAGATGGCGTTCAGACAACTGTCGGTGGTTTTTCCATCGAGTGATTATCCGGGAAATTGTGGATGTGCCTGGACATGCCAGAACATGTCCCGTGAGGCTTCATCATGGCGTTGCTTTGCGCCATGCGGCACCGCCGCGACGCGCGGAATTCCTCCGCACGTCTGTCTCAATGTGCCGAAAAAGTGCTGATGTCCACGTCTTTTCACAATTCCTGTGCTAGTGAGACGATGTCCCGGATAAAACATAGCGTCCAGTTTGGAAATGAACGGCACATTCCACTGTTACAGGAGTTTTGTCATGGAAAGAGGAGCGGAGGCTTCGCACGTCGCGGCGGTGTCGCATGGCGCAAAGCAACGCCGTGATGAAGCCTCACGGGACATGTTCTGGCATGTCCAGGCACATCCACAATTTCTCCGATAATCGCTCGATGGAAAAACCACCGACAGTTGTCTGAACGCCATCTCAAAGCCGTCCTGTGAGACCAAAATGAAGGTGGTTTTGTCTCGCTCCAGTAGTGAATCCATCGTGACGTGCGAAGCCTCCGCTCGGCTTTCCATGACAAAATCTCTTGTTAAAAGTGAAATCTGCTGGAAAATGGTTGATGTCCAGCTCTTGTGATAACCAGAGAAATGGCACACAATGGTCACGGATCCAGACAGCCATCCGTTTAGAAATGAAATGGTCATTCAGCCTGTCGATGGTGGCTTCGGCGCGCGGCACGCCCCACAGCCGCTGAGGGCCGTCCTTAAAGCGACAGTAACAGTCCTTATTCTCTACCAAGCCCGTAACATTTTCACCGAAAGCCAGATAAATTTTTCTAATGGTTTCCAGCTGCCAGTCTCTAACAGTTTCTGAAAAAATTCTGATGGAAAAAAAGCCCAAATCATTCCGCCATTTCCTGGCAATTAAAATCCGACAAGGGGGCTGGACCACTCCTCATTCAAAGCCTGCTCACAGGCGAATGACGCAGCCGACAGGCGTGGAAAAACTCACGCATGCGCACGAGGGTTCAAGCTTGTCTGACGCAATCACACGTGTTTCAAAAGTCTGTGTCCCAAGAATGGTCCCTGTGAATTTGAAGACCCTGGCAGTAATAGGACTGGACTTACACTGAGCAAAGACTGTCAGGGTTAGAGTTTTGTTTGGTTATCTGTTTTTATTTCTTTCTTTTTCATATTTCATTGTTTTGGTTTGTTCTTTCTGGGTTTTTCTGCTTGGGTCTGTCTGTCTCTGCTTCTCTTGTCTTTCTCTTGGTTATTGGTAATGGGTGTTTCTCTCTCTCTCTGGCCACACATTTGTTCTGTTGCTTTCCATGCACACCTGTTTCTAATTTGCTGATTATCACCTGGGGTTATATAAGCCACTGGGTGTGTTTGTCCCTTGCCAGTTTGTTGTGGCTTGTGCCTTCATTCCAACTCTGTACCTGCGTTCCATAGTCCTGGACACAAAGTCTTTGCAATACCCGATGGCCATATTTGATGGCCTCAAGTAAAATTCACATCTGTTCCTTAGATTAACTAGTAATTCTGCTGACTACATAAGGCAGTAATGAATGAATGAATGAAAACTGTTTATTTCGAACATTTGATACAACAACAATTACAAGATAGATCAGTAAAGACAACAACAAAAAAGTTCCTACTGTGTACCCAACATGTCCGAAAAGGGGTAGGGTGAAGCATCAGCTAATTTATCCCTACCCCTTCTTCCCCACAACCAGTAATACCCTTTGCCACATATACACATAAATTCCTACACACCTAAACCGATATCAATATATATATATACATATATATACACAAACATAA